>NC_036460.1:20923416-21236083 GCF_002775205.1 Xiphophorus maculatus
CAGGTTGACCTATGAAGTGAAAACCATTTCAGGTGACGACCTCTTGAAGCTCATCAAGAAAATGCAGAGTGTGTGCAAAGCAGTAATCACAGCAAAAGGTTGCTACTTTGAAGAAACTAGAATATAAGGGGTATTTTCAGTTGTTTTACACTTTTTTGTTTAGTGCATATTTTCACATGTGTTATTCATAGTTTTGATGCCTTCAGTGTGAATCTACAATGTCAATAGTCATGAAAATAAAGGAAACTCATTGAATTAAAAGGTGTGTCCAAACTTTTGGTCTGTACTGTATATTTAGATGGAAACGTAGCTGACAGAGAACATGCCTAGCTTCATTTACTGCACTTTAAGAAAACGTATTTGTCCCATCAGACGATCAAGTCACATTTTTGCTTCTGTCTTAATGAACAAATCTTCCAGAGCATCATAAGTCGCCCTTATAGAGACTGTAGAGTATTGTGGTGTTATTAATGGTAAGAAGAAACATAAAACAAATATCGCATGTAGACGGTGTTGCTTTAAGGCCAACACTCCCCAAGAGAAAGCAAATTACTTCTTTTACTTGAGGCAACAAGAACTTTGTTCTTGTTGGCCACAACCTTTCATACTTCACAAGAGCCAATGTGCAGAGGTCCCAGGAAGTGTCTCCGATTGCACTGTGCCCTCCTCATATTTTTCAGACATCAAGTAAAAAAAATATTCTGCTCAGAATATGTGTCAAGAACAAGCTGTCCAAAACCAGGGTGGCAAGAACAGAATGAAGTCATTTAGCATTTGGAGCCCTGAGGTAGAAGACATTTCTCTGTTCTTGTGGTTTATGAGTTAATCTATACAAAGACATGGTGACAAAGTAACTATTTGATGTTTCCAATTTGAATCAAGAGTTCGTACTTAGAGCCTGCAGTCAAGGAGTTGAGAAACATTCTGACTTTTTTATTACTTCTTCTATAAGATAGATAGATAGATAGCATTTATTGTCATTGAACAGAATTCAACGAAATTTCCATTGCAGCTCCCGTGCAAAAGGTCAAATATATACAGTATAAATAAGCAAACACACAATAATAATAATAACAATATATACAACTAAATTAACTAAAGGCACTCAACCACACCAAAGAAGTAGCAGCAGGTCCAATTATGGCAAAGTACAGATAATGTGACAGTGCAAAGTGCAGAACAATATGGCTGTGTGGGGGTGGGGGATATGTATGTGTGACTGCGAGGTTATGATATGTGTGGGAGGGGGGGGCGGCAGGGAGTAATGGCTCTGATGGCTGTGGGGAAGAAACTGTTTCTCAGTCTATTTGTTGTAGTCCGTATATTCCTGTACCGCTTGCCTGATGGCAGCGGCACAAACAGTCTGTGGCCTGGGTGGCTGGGATCCATGGCTATGGATCCAGCTCTCTTCTTGACCCGGTCTGTGTAAATGGAGTCCAGGTCTGGGAGGGGGCATCCCACAATGCCTTGTGCTGTTCTCACCACCCGTGTCAGTTGTTTCCTCTCCAGTGCTGTGCAGCTGCCATACCACACAGTCATGTTGAGGCAGAGGATGCTCTCGATCATCGCCCTGTAAAAGTTCACGAGCAGCCGTGAGGAAAGTCCAGCCCGTCTCAGTTTCCTGAGGAAGAAGAGCCTTTGTTGTGCTTTCTTCACCAGGTGGGAGGTGTTTGTGTTCCAGGAGAGGTCAGACGTGATGTGGAGGCCCAGGAACTTGATGTTGTCCACACGTTCCACCACTTCTCCATCTATGAGAAGGGGAGTGTGAGCCGTCCTCCTGGACCTTCTTAACTGCGCACTGTGAATCCAGACAAATTGGTGATATGATAAAACAGATATTTTTATCTGTAGAAGGCGTGTATTTTGATTATCTGCCGCAGCTGTAAAGCTCGGTAAGTCAGAGAGTAAGAAAATAATGAGATAAAAATATGAGCATGACCTTAAAACTCCCACTACGTTGTGAGTCATGGCTGACTGCGGTTTTGTTTTTTCTTCCCTTTGGAAAATATAAAAAAGAATCTGACTTCTTGGTAAACTTTAGTGCGCACCCAACCTGTCAGGATGTAGATAGACTGCAGCTTGGGGTTACACTGCACACACAGCGGTGCAGAAAACATTACATTGCAAGATATATTGCAACACTTTTAAAAGTTCAAGCTTTATTTGCTGATATTGAATAGCTGTGCTGTTGAAAAATGTAAGCAGAAACTTTCTTTTAATTATTTCTTGGGTTATTTCTGGATGCACATCCAATTCAGTCTGGTTTCCATACCCTGTTTTTGAATTTGTGGTGTTGGCATTTACTGCTCAGCATAGTAAAAAATAAAATAAAATAAAGTCCTTTAAGCATTTTAAAAGTTTACTCTGAATGCAACTTGTATAAATAAAATCAAGAATCCATAGAGTTTCATTTCAGGGTTTCATGACAAAATCCCTGCAGCTCTGTGGAGAGCATGTCAAAGAGACTTAGTGCGGCAGCCGGACATAAAGGTTGTCATTTCAAAAATGGCCACACATTAAGTATATTTATTGATATCTGGTGTAGAAAAATCATCATTCTTTCATTTTAGTGACCTATTCATGGTGTTTCAGACTGCAGACTGCTGAGGGCGATTCATGGAGCAGTGAGAGGCGTCTGAGCTCTACATCTTGTGTGAGACATGCGTGCGTGCGTGTGTGTTAAAAGGCCCCAGGGTGTGTGTGGCTGCATGGATGTGATTGATGAACATGTGACAAGGACCTCAGTGTTTGTGTCTTCAAGAGTTTCTTGTTGCATTCTTCTGCCCTGTTTAGAAGTGGGTGGGACGGCTGGTTGGCTGCATCTCTAGTTTCTTAAAGTAAAGCTTAAACGTGACATATCAGATTATAAAATAATATTCTTTTTGCCTAGAAATCAGTATAAATTTAACGGTGGATAGAGAGAACAACTCAAATGTTTAAGGCATCCCTATTTTTTCAAACCTTTCTTTCAAGAAGAAAGACTTTCTGTTATTTATTTCTTGTTTTTCAAAGTCAGGATTCCCACACAGGGACGGGAAAATGCCACAATTACAGCAGTGTCACGGTTTGGTTTCATCTAGTCCAATTTGTGCCCAGACAGTTTTGCTCTGCATGTCATTTTGTCAATTAATTTATATTCCAACATCAAAACTTCCTTCATGTTTTTGAAGATTCTGTGTTTAATTAAAAGTGAAATTTCATGTACTTAACTGAAATGGCTGGGATCAGGCTTTTTATCATTTGACATTAATTGTATTTTTTCTTTCATTTTCACTTCAGCTTTTGTGTCTGGCCATGAAAGATGAGAGTGCGGTGAATGTGGAAATCATAAAAAAAGAGGCCAAGTGGAAGTCAAAACAGGTGTCAAGAGTAACTTCTGGTGCGGATAAAAAGCGTCTACAAATCGTACATCTTTAATAAAAAACAGAGGAATCCGGTGTCAACACAGGCTGAGAAATGTCCTCCCTTTCATTTTAGCCTTGTTAGTCAGTCTTCGCTCTTTCAAATTCTCTCAAGTGACTTTTATTTACATCCATGTAACCCAGTGGCTGACGGAGCCACTGGTTTCCCATGCTCCCTCTCTCTCGTGTCCCGCAGTCCGGCTGCTGTTTCTGTTGCCAGTCAGGTCAGCTTGCTGTAAGTTTGCTCTGTCGTGTAACCAAACAAGCCTGAGAGGCCGTTCTTATTGTTAGACGTGACAGAGGTGAAAAACACGCCACAGAGCGCGGTTGCTTTGTCAAATCAGCGTACGAGAGAGTGCATTCTGCCTTCAAACATAGAAACCAGGACAACAAACACAAAGATTTTATCTGTAACTCGATGGAATACACAGCTCATTATTTTTAAGATGATTATAATCATGATCCCATGTGCTGTCCGGCTTCATGTTTGTGCTCCAGCTGCACAGTCACTTGACGAGATAATGAGTAGATAATGGAAATTCAATCTCGGTTCATGACCCATTACACCCAGGCACATAAAAATCCCTTGAACACAACGTTTATTACGGTAGAGCTTCAGCTTTGTTTTTTGTAAAAAGAGAAAATGTATTTCATGAAAAAGGGTTTTCAGCAGGGAAATACTTGCTATGTAAATATTAATGTAGTTCCATAAAAAAAACTAACCTTGTGTCAGGCGAGACTGATTACATAAAGACGCCGCAATGCAAACAGAACAGCATGCTCCCTCTTTGGTATAAACGCTCATGCCTGCTGCCTGCAGAACAGGAGAAGAAAGTCTGCTTTTCATTCACTGAACGTTTTTTTTTTGTTTGGAAACTCGTGAATGAGGCGCAGCAGACCTGGAAGTTTGTCATGTGCTCTCCTGCCCACCGTGTAATAAAATGTTTATGGCCTGAATCTGGTCTGATCAATGGATGCTGATTTGGACTAAATATTTTTTGCTCTTTCCCAACATTCGAGCTTTAAATCTGTAAAAAAATGTACCTTTTGTTTGCGCTGAGTAGCGTTTTTAACATTTTATTGACGTTGTTGCTGAAAATGTTACTTAACTGATGGATCGGGATTATTTATTTTCACGTGAATGACCGCTCTGACCTCTTTCACACAAAGGGTAGAACACATATTGTGCACAGAAGTATGTTGAGATCCAAAGTATTTACCACTTTTTTGTACCAGGAGCTATTTTTGGTTAAATGTTATTCCCCCGCTGCCTGAAGAACCGTTACAAATCTGAAATGAATCTGCTGGTGCTCTGGTGACGCTTCAGAGGACAAAGAAGGGAGCAGAACAACACCTAGCTTCACCACTAGAAAACCTGCACATCTAGGTTTTCTAATATATTCAGCGTTGAAAATAAACTCTATAAATCAGACACAAGATAGTCATCAGGACCAGCCACAGTCTATTAGACTTTTTAAATTACGCTGCTGCCAATAAGATATTGTAACCATTTACCTTGCTGTCTGTAAACAAGGTACAGACCCTGAAAGTAAGAACTTTACTGTCATTTGAGCTTATTAAATGGGTTAATGCTTAACTATTATTAAACTATTTAACTATCTATCCCTAAAACTGAGGCATGGAAAATAATTGATGTTCTAAACTGGAATTAGGGCGGAGAGAGGGATTCATTCATACCGTTCTGGTGGTTTCATCCTGTTGCAACTCGGAAAACATGCTGAGGTCCAAAGAAGTAAGGAGTCCCGCAGTCCGATAAAAATGTGGAAAAAAATAGTAGACTGGATTAATATGAAGATTTGAAAAAATGAATAATAATCCCCAAAAAATAATTAAATTGGGATGAATGGTAAATCTAGAGAAATTACTATACAAGAAAAAACATAGTAATCCAAAAAAGTAGTAAGTAAAAAAAAATAAAAGTAAAATATAATGATACCAATCTGGGGGGAGGGTTAATTGGAAGAAGTAATAAAATTAGATACATTTTAGAAAAGATACTACTGGAAGAAATTGGAAATGGAAGGGGGAAACTGTTTATTAATATTGTGTTGTAAGTATCTGTTCAATAGAAATACCTTTATAAACTTAATGTTATCAGTTGAATACCATATTTAAAAATTTAGAGGCGCCGCCTTTTCAGGAACAAGGATTGTTCTTTTTTTATACTGAATCTTCAATTTGGTTCTAAATCCTGCTGTGGGTTCTGGCACAATCTGAATTGAAGTTTCTGCAGGGAAACAAAAACTCCTACTTTAATTTTTCTTCAGCATTCGAATAATTGGGACCGTTTTACTGGAACCTGAGCTCCTGTCCCGCTTCTTGGTCCTTAAAAGCACATTATTCCTGGACGCCATCAATCATGTCACTGACCTTTCCTCTGCATGAGGCTATGTGGCTGCGTACTGCAACCTCAACTTTAGCTTTTTCCATCCTAGCCATTTTCTGTCATCTGTAATTACTTGCTTTAGTGTGAAACGGTTGATAAACACAACAGGAATATGACATGACAGAGACTGCATGTTCTGAGTTTGACACCCTCCTTATTGTTGTTAAATCATGGTAGTTTTCAAACCTTTGTTCATTTCAGTCTGACAGCCTTTCTCGTGGCAGGAAACAATAACACAAACTTGCCTGTCAAACATATTTGATAAAAGCAAAGGAATCCAAAAAGTGGGAACTTAAGGAGGTTTCTTTTTTTGCTGCTGTAATTATGCAGCCTTCATGGGGAGCTGAGGCCTCAGTGCTTTCTAAATCAATTAGAGCTCTGGACAGTAATCTGCCGCGAATGGCAGCTAATGTGCCGAAGGTGAGCGTCCTCTTCTCTCTCTCGCTGATAGCCATCTGTGGTCTGGGCTCAGTGCCAGAGCGGAGCGGAGTGAGCGGCAGGTCGACGGCCGACTGTTACTGAAACCATCACAGGGACAAAGTCAAAACAGATCCCATCCTTTGAGCTCCACACGCCTCATCTCATCAGTCTGCCTGTCAGAGAGATGACTGCTGCTACATCTGGAAAACACTCAGAGGCGAATTTCTTGTTTTTGTTTTTGTTATTACAGTCGTAGATGAAGGTTTTGGCATAAATGTGTTTTCAGCTTCAGTTCATTATATATTTACATTAGCACACAGATGCATATAAAGTCTTGTGACTTGTTTAGAAAATGTAACTTTATAACAAATCAAACATCCCCTTGATTTGGGGATGGGTTTCCCAAATCAAGAGAGGAAACCCATATGAAGAGTTTCCTCTCTTCATATGGACATAATGACCTGTGACAGAATGAGCTCAATTCACCCTATTAAAGAGAGATTGCTATAAAAGAGGAGCAGGTGTGGCTGAAGTCATTGTATTCTTCTGAGCACCCGTCATCAAAATGGCCTCACATGTGCAAGGAGAATGTTTATTTTGCACGTCTCGATTTTACATTATTCTTTTGTAGCAACTTCATGGATCACCAATCCCACGCCAAAAACGTCCAGTACGTGTTTAGATCAATGCCTGCTGTAGGCTAGGATGCAAGATCAAAGATGAAAACTCAAGTTTTAGTGAATTTCTGAAGTTGCTGAGTAAAAATGTCTTGCCATCACAACCAGAACCAGAATTTTTCTTCTCATCTTAATTGTCTCCCATATTTATTGAAATGAAACTGTCTTGAGTTTAAAAGCTATACCTGAGTGAGTTTCTGGACACTGATAGGACTGATATAAAGGTAGAAAATAGTTGATAAAATAAATTTAATTATAGCCTTCCGGCCAAGTCAGGCTTGTAAAGGAGAGCATGTTGAAATGACGGATTAAAAAAAAGTCCAAAAAGGTCTGCCTGACTTTAGGACTGTCTCATCCTGAGAGATGAGAAACAGAATCGTGTTTAAACCACTGGAGAGCTTCCTCAACACTGGCAGCAAGTGGATGTGAGCGCATTTACAAGCAGATTGAGGCCTTTTCCTTTGTAAAATATCTTTGATGAAAAAGACCAGAAGTAAACGACTTCAGTCCAATAAGAACAGCAAGAGCTGAGTGAAGAAGTGGAATTCTGCAGGAAATTAAAGGACGGATCACAGAAGGCAGGATTCATTCCTGTAGTGAATCCTTCCTCCCATCGAGAGGAAAAATAAATGCTGCAGTGGATAAAACGTTGAACTTCTCCTCCTGGAGGTGGAGTGCCGTGTCACAAGGCAAAAGCGATGATGAAGTGGTTAAAAGATACCAACGTAGCTTTGTCATTTAAAACGATTGTGATCAACTCCAAACTCTACCGAGGCAGGAATCATCACTCGGTCGGAAGCCTTTCAGACATCTGGCATGAAGAATAATTTAAGAACAATTGCAAATGCAATTGTGTTTAGTATAAAATAAAAACATTTTAAAAATCAGGCTGAATATTTCCTCTTCATGCAGTAGGTGAGGAAAAGCTTCGTTATCTCTGACAGAAACTGATTATGCTGTCAAGACCGGACACAAGCTCTGTTGGAAATGACTTCCTCTTGGGGTTATCTTATCTTCTGCAAGAAGTGTACTCACTGCAGGCTCTAGCACGCCTCACCCTTAAGAGCACCTAATTTTGTGGAGTCATAAGATTTGCAACATTAATTTTTTTTTATTTTTCTTTCATTAACTTGTAGGAAGATATTAGGTTTTTCCTCTGACCTCTTGATTATCTTCTAAGCTTATTTTTCATATCTTGCATCCTTTCTCCATCAACCCATTACTGCCAGATGCAACATCCGCTCGTTTCCAACCTCTTTAAACCATTTTCCGTGACGTCCATGTTTCCAGCGAACACAAAACTACTTTGGAAAAATTTTCACAAACATTTAGATGAAGTAAAAAGCAAGACGCTTTCCAGTCAAGTCTTAAGTTTTAACTTTTAGACTAAAATTGTGAAATGCCTTCATGCTCTATCGGGAGTTATTTCATTATTGTGTTTTTGGAGCATGCCTTTGGCTTTAAAATATAACATTGTCTTTCTGCAGGGTAAAATGTAGATTTAGTTTATGCAGTTAATTAATTTTTTTACACTCAAATCTAATACTGGGAATTACTGATGAAGTAAAGTTGCAAAACTGACTAAACTTTGACACATAGTTGGATGGGGCCCACATACAAAGGATCTCCAGTGAAATTTGAACCGGAGCTTTTGTGTCGGCCACACCATCTGTTGCAGGAGTCTGGGGATAAATAAGAAAATTAACTGGCTTTGTGATGGAGTCTCTATCCTGTAAACAATAAGCTCCCCACAAATGAGCGCTTAATTTTAACCAGTACCTTCTGACCACAAACTGAATGTCTGAGAGGTTAAGTAACATCATTAATGTTGCTCATTATCGCTGTGTGTGTAAAAGCTGTGTTTGCATTGCAAATGTGCGCAAATCTTTGTCTATACTTGGCTAATGTAAAAAAAACCCAAAAAAACCCACACAATTTTGCAATTTCCATTAAGCAAATTTCCATCCATCCATCTTCTTCCGCTTATCCGGGGTCGGGTCACAGGGGTAGCAGCTACAGAAGGGAGGCCCAGACTTCCCTCTCCCCAGCCACTTCTTCCAGCTCTTCCGGGGGAATCCCGAGGCGTTCCCAGGCCAGCCAAGAGACATAGTCCCTCCAGCGTGTCCTGGGTCTTCCCCGGGGCCTCCTCCCGGTGGGACGTGCTCGGAACACCTCACCAGGGAGGCGTCCAGGAGGCATCCTGACCAGATGCCCGAGCCACCTCAACTGGCTCCTCTCAATGTGAAGGAGCAGCGGCTCTACTCTGAGTCCCTCCTGGATGACTGAGCTTCTCACCCTATCTCTAAGGGAGAGCCCAGACACCCTACGGAGAAAACCCATTTCGGCCGCTTGTATCCGCTAAGCAAATTTATTTTTGTAATTTCAATTACAACAATTTAATAGTTAACTGAAACACAGCTTGTGACCATAAGAGAGGGAGAAAGAGAGAGAAGCATTATTTTCTTAAACTTTTCCATCTACATCTTATGTCAGCATCTAGCGTGTAGGTTTTCAAATTCTTTGAGAAAGATAATAGAAAAACTTTACCGTACTGTATTAAGTTGACTGTTTTTAACATCTCCTTCCCTGTTTAAAAGGATCTTTCTAAATAAACAGCTCTGATGCGGCTGTGGAAAACAAATTTCCATTTTAGGGAAACAGACATCAGAGGAATGTGAAGGATCCACACCGGTGCTTTCTAGTCAACAGCCGATGCACCAAGGCACTTTGTCCAGTGATTTCCAATGTTCCCTACTCAAAAGTATCAATAGTACTTAAAAATATGTGCAAAGCAGAAACCCAGCAACCTATTTCATCTCAGAAGACTTCTGCAAGACATGCTGAAAGTGATGCGCTCTCTCGGCGTCTTGCATCCTGAATGATGCATCTCGACATGTCATACGTTTTTAAAATCACCTCACTGGCTCAGAAAACAGCCATCTTTCACTTCATCCAGTACCAACTACCACACAGAAAAGTGTTGTTGCACTTATTGTGCATTCACTGGTCGGAAAAAAGGTTGGATTTCTCATTTTTAACCATCACAGGTAGATTTCAATTATTGATCATGTGAGAAATATGACAGACAGATGATGAAAATAGAGAGTAGTTTTGCCTCCACATTCAATAAGAGTCCAGTCAAAGTAAATAATTACGTTTGTTATTAAATGAGGAGGCTGCTGCCAAAAAAAGAGGATGCTCAGCTCTTTTTGTGTCACACTGATTAAGCTGTAAATCAATGTGTGCTAATAGCTGCAGTACCTCTGACATGAACGCTGGACAAATTCCAAATGAAATGTGACGTCGCTGTCAGAGTTTTTAGAGATCAGGATTTTTCTTGTAGGTGCTGCAGTTCCTCCTAGGTGGTGGGGGGGTTGAGGCCTGGCAAGTGGGTCAAGAGTGCTGCTCTTCCATCGTTAATGGCCAGGAAATGTCTATGTCGTAGAAACTAATTGGATTTTCTTACCAGGAAAGCATCTATACGGCTCCATTAGCCAGGAGTAAACAGCGACATGCAGCTGAGTGAGAGACAGGTGGGGTAATGCAGAACGAGGCAGGAATGCATGCTGGGTTGTTTTTGCAGAAGAAATTAGAGGATTGGCTCAAACAAAATAAATGTACTTTATATTTTCACACAATTACAGAAAAACATACAATATTATGGATAAAATCTTTAAAGATCAACATACACACATTTTCTTTCAATAAGAAAAACGTGGCTTTCATAAGTAAATAAACTTCTGTTTTATTTTTACCTTTAAAAACATTTGAAATTGATTACCTTGTTCTCTACTTTTAGTCCAGTGCAGAGGTAATTTAGCAAATAAAGAAATAATTAATTTTAATTAATTAAAATAGCATATTTAAGCACATGGTTAGCAAAAGTCAGCCAGAAAGACAGCAAAAGCTAAACGCCCAGTTCTGGCTATGAAGTGGTGTTTTCCTGCCCATTGAGGAGATTCCCACAGAGCTCTGTTCAACTTGCAGCAACAATTTATAGCAGCAAACCTCTGAAGGTCACTGGGCTTCTTCTATGCCCCGAACTCCTATGCATCAACTCAAACAATGTGGCTCCAAGTGTACTTGAGGGTCCCCACAGACTAGAAAGGACGGTCAATTCAGGGGAAGCTAAAGGCGGGAAAAACCTTGGTTCCTCACAGACAGATCATGAAGGAACAGTGGTGCTACTATGCTGCCTGTAAATCAGGCCTTTCTTCCTGTGTGAGGGTGCCATGCTGGAATGTGGTGCATTTATGTGTACATGGGTGGGCTTCTCATTCCTACCATAGCATCCCCCTCTTTTTCTTTTGCCCATCAGGGCTTTCCTCCTTTTTACTGATTTACATTTCTTACTTGAGTTTGTACAAAAATATTAAATAAAGATGATGATGATGGTGGTGATTCTGGGCAGTCTTAACACTTTTGTTCACAGAACTGAACAATTTCGTCTTCGGCCTTGCATATTTGAAGTAAAAAGCTGTTTTAAAAAGTCTCGTTATCCTATGTATCCTATGTTATGGATACTAATGGTAATAATTCAAACAACTAGAGCCTTTTTACATTTGGTCACATTATAACAAACCAGACTGCATTTTATTGGGATTTAGCAAAACTGAACTTTGTGGCTTTCATGTAAAACATTGCGTTTGGCAGAAAACGCACCCTGGGTATCCACCCTGAACACAACAACCCTACTGAGAAGCATGGAGGTGGCATCATATAATGATGTTAGGAGACTTTTGTTCAGCGGGGTTCAGGGAGTTTATGAGATGATTGGGGAAGAACTGAGTACAGAGCATTCCAGGAAGAAAAGCCATTAAAAGCTGTAAAAGATTGGGGTAGAGGTTTGCATTTCAGCAAGTCAAAATAAACACAACAGGCAGAATGCTTTAGAACAAAGTATTTATGATTGGACCAGTCGAAGCCCAGATCTGAATTTATGTGAGAATCTGTAGGAAGGTCTGGAAATAGATACAGGCAATCTGAGTGAGCTTGAGTTATTAGTTTTGGAAAGTAGGAGGATGGGTAAAAGTCTCTAGTCAAACTACATCTGAAAATACATTCAGCTGCAAATACATCAAAAGTTGGTTTTCCAAAGTATTTATGAAAGAGAGTCGAGTACAGCACATCCCTCATCTTTCACTATTCAAATTGTAATAAGTACATAAACCCTTTTAACTAATACTTTTGCACTAGTTTGAGTTGGCCTGTAATATGAAAACATAATAAAATATCTAGACTTTTGAGTATAAAAGGAGATGAGTAATTTTGCAAAAATACTGCAAGTATTTGTTTCTTATTTTTGAATATATATATTCTGAGAATTGCTGTCACAATGGCACATTAAAAATATTTTCTGAAGAAAATGAACATATGATGAAAACAATCAAGCATTATCATGCCCCCCCGACCAGGATGATTTTGAACGTCAAGTAAATCACATCAAAACGCCTAACTGGGGTCTATTCACGGTATACGTTGTTTCAGATTCTTATCTTTGGGTTTTTAGTATCACAAAGATAAGAATATCAGTTTAACCTATGTTGACTTGTGGTGGACTTCTATAAAAACTGCAGTCATGATCATTTAAAAGAGAAATTTTAACAACATGTTTACTTTTTGTTGTTTTGGAATCCAAAACTTGGTTCAGAACCAAGTTCTGGAAAGCAGACATAAAAACATCTTCATTTCCCTCTTCCAGCCAGGGCTGCTGTGGAGGTAAACATGGAGGACAAAGTGGAAGTTCTTTTGGGAGACCCAGCTCAGATCACCTGCATGTTCAAATCGGACGACTTTGGCGGCAGCGGCGGCATGACAATAGAGTGGCACTATGTGAGTGTCATCAAACCTTTTACTCTAGACACCCAGAGAGCGATGACCCGCTGTCCTAACATGCACACTGATGTGTGTGAACCTGCAGGTAAAGAGTTCAACAGACAGTCAACGAATCTACAGCCAGGACAGCCTTCAAAGCACCGTGGAGAAAAACACTCCTTACTCTGATCGGATCACGGTGAATACCACCGCTCGAGAGGTGGTGCTGACGATCAGGGATGTGCAGCTGAAGGACGATGAGGTGGCGTTCAACTGTTTCGTCAAGATCATTGGCGAAGGGAGCGGAGAGGGAGGCACAAAGCTGAAAGTGTTTAGTAAGATTTACTGCATTCTGATGGCTGAGAGATTAAAAACAGCTAGAGACGGATTTGCATTAAGCAGTCAGTTATTACCTGTCTTCCTTCTCTTTACATTGTCCCTTTTTCTTTTCAGAAACACCAGAGGATCCCACAATTCAAGGTGTGGAACAAGGAATATCAGTCAGCGATGAAGTGACAAAGGTAACCAGGTCTTTGATCACAGAGATGAACCATTAGAAAATAGTAAACTGTCAGACAACACCCTCATGTTTGGACTCCTATGTTACATAGGTTGCCTCTTGCGAGGTGAAAAATGGACACCCCAAACCGAAGATCACCTGGTACAGAGACAAAATGCCACTGCACAATATTCCAGATGGTGAGACACACTTCCTTCAAAGTCTGTATTTGGTTGTACAGTTTTCATTTCTGATCATGTGGTAAAAACACAGTATAGTACTTTATTAGAGGCCTTATTATCCAAGATTTCAGTTTCAAGACGTTTAGCTATGTAAAGATGCACAAAATTATGCAAGTTAGTAAACTACACCTCAGCCTTATTACAAAGAAGTAATTTAAATAGATCCTGTCCATCTAAAGGTAAAACACCTCAAAAAGTAATAAATTGTGCTACGTGTTGAACAAATTCAAGAAGAGATGAGGATCAAAGTCATCGATCTCTCAGACTGGAAATACTTCCAAAGACAACACAGAGGCTTTGGGACTCCAGCGAACCACAGAGAAAACCATAATCCACAAATGGAGAAAACATGAAACAGTGGTGAACCTTCACATGAATGGCCTGCCTGCCACATTTCCTTCGAGAATGCCTCAACAACTCATCTAAATGGTCACATCAGAACCCCAGACAACCTCTACAGCAGAACAAACCTACTTAGCTCAATTAAATCAGCAGCAAAAATAAACAGAAATGGCCTGAACCACTACTTATGTAAAAAGCACAAAAACATCCGTCTCACACTTGCCAGAACCCGTCGTTGTTTCCAGAGGACAGCTGAAACAGAGCCGAGTCTCATTTATAAAACTGACATACACATAAAATTAAATGAAACTGGTGAATGTCAAACAATATTTTCCTTTTTAATGAATTTATCTTTCTCTGACTGTGAATCAGCTCTAAAGCGCCTTACCTTTTTACATCTCTTGTGTTTGCAAATGTTTTTTTGTCTTCCAGTTGTGAAACTGGATCACAGTGTCACCACTCAGTCAAGTGGTTTATATTCGGTCAACAGTGACCTGAACATGAAGGTGGAGAAGAAGGACAAAGATGCAGTTTTCTACTGCGAGGTCACATTCCTTGTTCCTGGAGCAGAGAAGATGCTTGAAACCAAAAGAATTAACATCACTGTCTTCTGTGAGTAACCCAGACTTCAAATATGAGAGTTTTCTGGCAACAGCTGCTCTGGACATTTTGGGTGAATTTCAAGCGATGTAGAACTATCTGTTTTAGAGATCCTGTACTAAAACAGTAGTTACATATCATAGAAACATATTTTAGTTACAAGATGTTCTTGAGGTTTGTGTAATTTAGTTTTGTCCATGAATGATGTAATCTGAGAGAAGAAAAGAATCCACAGTACTAAAAAGTTATAAAAATGTCAATTAGTTTTCTGTATTAAATCATATAGTCGCTTAATAACTTTGAGACTTATGTTTTGAGAAGTAGTATAATTTTTTTCCCCATGGCATAACATTTCTGGATCTTTCTGATTGCTAAAAATTCCCAGTTAAAGTCTGACCTTCCCTTCTTTGTTTCAGATCCTCCCACGACAGTAAATCTGTGGGTTGAATCCCCAAAGGGTAAAATCAAGGAGGGCGACACGGTGGAGTTCCTCTGCGCCAGTGATGGAAATAGTGAATCCCAATTTTTCATAATTGAAAATAATGAGGTAAGAAATTTGATTGTCACCATAACTCTTGTGCTACCTCTACATTCATTAAACAGCCATCAAAAGTTCATTAGTTTCAGTAATTCAAGTCTAATATGGATATTTCATTTGATTATGTTATATTATATTCTTAAATGTAAATGTTTTTTGCTTAAATAAAAAAATGTTATGGCCTACACAGTAGCTGATCTTACAGCTGTCCATCTGTCTTTCACTAACACCCTCTGAAATGAGAGGACGCCACAAAAGGTCATTGCTAAACAAGCTGGGGATTCGCTAGGGGCTGCATTAGTGGAAAGTTGAGCGGAAGGAAAAAATGTCCTAAAAATGGTACACCTGAGGAAATTTCATTTATTTTAACTCCTGTCTATTTTCTAACTATCTTTGTTCCTAAAACATGGATAACAACTTGCATGTGATTGTGTTTGATAAGACTGTTATTTGGTTTTGAAGGGTCCAAGTTTGAAGATGGAGAACGTTACTCGTCACAATAGTGGCGTTTTCCACTGCACCGTAGAGGACTATGAAAATTATGTGAGATTATCAACAAACACCACAGTGCTTGTCAACTGTAAGGACTTTTAATTTTATCTGCATTGAGAACGATAAATGTGACTTATTCAGCACTCAGTATTTTATCTGTTGCATAGATCTGGATGAGGTGGTCATTAAACCCACCGGCTCTGTTTCGGTGGACTGGAAGAAAGAGTTTTCGGCTACCTGCAATGCTTTATCATCTCTCAGCACCACCACAACATGGTTTAAGGTAAGAGTGCAATGTAGTTTCGCACAAAGCAGCAAAACAATTGTATGTCACACCGCCACAAGCTTACTGACACTGACTGTTCTTTACTTACAAAAAGCAGAGGTCTGATGCATTAAGAACCACTAATGTATGCTTTGCTTTCTATGTAAATGCTAATGGCAGCAAGTAAGTTTGATGTGGTTTCTCTGCAGAATGGAAAAGAAGTTGAAAAGGGTCACCATTTAAACATAAAGGCTGTAACGTATGACACCGCAGGAACGTATGTTTGTGTAGTGACAGTACCGGAGATCCAGGCGATGCAAGCCAACGCTTCACTACAGCTTACTGTTCAGGGTGAGTTGGACAACAAAACCGCTTATTTGGAACTATTTTCTAAGGATGAATTTACTTGTTAAATGAATTTTTACTTCATAGTTAAGATTATCAAATGTGTTGGCTTCATGTCTTTCTTTCCGCAGGCCCACCAGAGATTATAGAAAAACAGCTTAATGAGAAAGAGACCAATGAGAGGGAACTTGAACTTACCTGCCACGTCAGAAGCTACCCAACTCCCAATATAATCTGGGGCACCACTAATGGGAAGGTACTACTGAGAAATGTCTTTCAGTTTTAGCTTTAAATCCAACATAAGCTTAAAGGATTCAGTTATCAGACCTAACTCATGAGTATGTGACGAGGTCAATTATGACAAAAATCAAACTATCTATGTCTCATAAATCCAAACTGGTCAGGTGAAGGTAATGGCATGGATTATTTCCTGAGTCTTTAAAGGGAAATCACTGGTTATGGTATTTGTTCGTTTGACAAATAACTCTTCTACATGATACTCGTCAAGTTATTATGCAGGAAGATGCCTTTTCCACAGTAGGCTGTCATCAAAATTTAAAGGTAGCAGGAGATTCCCAGTAGGGCATGGACTGGAAACCATTATCCGGGTATACCAGAATTCCTAAAAAGTTTGTTTCAAATTCACAAAAAAATACAATAACGTTCTTTGAATCAGGGGTTTATACACTAAGACACACAAAACACAAAACAGTGTCAGTTAGAATTTGTTTTGAGTTGAATTTGGCTCGTTTTTCAGTAATTATGACGCCACAGTTACTTGAAATGCCAACAAAAGTAATAGCTGCTATTGGTGGG
Organism: Xiphophorus maculatus; assembly: GCF_002775205.1. Classification (NCBI taxonomy): domain Eukaryota; kingdom Metazoa; phylum Chordata; class Actinopteri; order Cyprinodontiformes; family Poeciliidae; genus Xiphophorus; species Xiphophorus maculatus. The sequence continues at coordinate 20,940,275 of NC_036460.1, forward strand.
AGAAGTACCAACTTTTCATGCTTTTTCAAAACAACCTTTGACCCAAATCTGACCCTTTTCCTTTGTAACCACACTGTTCTGTCTTGAAATGTGTGTTTGTGGCAGATCATCAGCTCCTCAAATCACATGACCGGTGTGGGTGCTAAGAGCGTAGCCAAAGTTCAAGTCAATATCACTTCAAACACAACCGTTTTCTGCAACGCCTCAAATGAGTTCGGCAAAGACTCGGTTACGTACGTCATCAGATTCAGTGAGTACCTGCTTCATTCCCGTTGTCCGCTCTGTTGTTGTGTCTGGATGCCCCTTCCTTCCCCATCTGTCCTTCCCCTTCTTGTCTGTGTCAAGGTTTGTGTTTTATTCTTCGTCTGAAGGTCAGGAGCTCTCTGTGACGTGTTGTAAAGTGTTGCCTGTAATTTGGAGCACTTCACCGTGTGTTCTCTTTGCAAAAGAGGCAACGTCGTGAAGCTGCTCGGCTGTTGACGTGAACCCCTCCGTTCCCTCTCATGTTGTAACGTGAAGTGTGTTCCCATCTGTGCCCCCCACCCCCTTTCAGCTAAACACACCACCACACCAGCAACTATCACCACAACAATCTCTCCAACAACCATTACAGCAGCCAACACAACCAACAACACAAGCACATCCACCAATGCTGCCAAAACCAAATCCACAGGTAAGATCAGTTGCTTTGCGCCTGTTTAGCCTGATCAAGGTAAACTAAAGGTTCCAGTAATCATCACAGATTTATTACTGTATATCTGTTTAATCAAGTTACTATGTTTAATATAAATTATTTGTATCTTATTTGTAACCTTACATGTTCTGTAAATTATGATTGTGTTGCACTGATCAATTTATCATCCATTGAAATCAGTCCACTTTCATTGATTCTGACATTGGCCTTTCCAATACATCAACCTTGTATTTCACTGAAAGTTTCAGCTTTAAAAAAATCACCAAAACAATATAATCAGCAAATTCTACTTCTGAAAAATAGCACGGCTTTTAGATATAATAATAATAATAATAATAATAATAATAATAATAATAATAATAATAATAATAATAATAATAATAATAATAAAACTTTTTTTTCTTAATCAAGCAGATCAAATACTGAAAAATCTATTGTTTTACTTGTTGACCTAAATGTAACATGACAGAAAACTCTCAGTTTTTGGCCTCAGATAAAAAGACACATAACTCGATACATACATGTTGATAATCTGTCATTTTTGGTTGAATTACAATCACAACCAGTAACATCAGGTTGATGTATTTTTAATTATATTGTTCACCGATTATCCTAAGATGAAATTTGAGAAACTTGAGAAAATCATAATGTGGTTGAAAAGCAGGCATCTGCAAAACAGAGAAGGATATTAAAAACTGTCAGCATAGCATCTCTGTTGGACAGAAATATCCACAAATATAAACATGACTGAAGAAGCAATGCTTTGAATCCACTCAGAGTGAGCCTCTTCACAGGATGCTGCTTTTTTCTCCATCTCTCTTTTTTTTTTTTCAACATTTACCCTGCCAGGAAACTTTCCATCCCCTCAGAGGAAAGCTGTTCTGGATTTTTGTTTCTCTCTTGTGAAATGAGATTAAAGAGGGCTACTGTGGGAAATGACTCAGGTCACTGACCAAGATTCATGCTAGATATTTTTTTTTAGCTTTGGAGAGATAAGAGCCTTTTGAATTAAGTAATTTAGTCTTGACTTTTTCATGCTGAATGCCTGGAATGCCTGTTTGTGTGTCTGGGTGTATCAGCCCTGCTGATTCAGTTATTTAACCCACAAACCCTCTGATAACTCTGCTCATTTGGTTTTTCCCAGTCAAAGCAGAAACACCCAAACCACAAGAGAAAATCCAAAAAGGTTTGTACGTCATGTTGCTGCAGATCCTCTTCAAAAACCAAAAAGCATCCTTTAGCTTATCCACCGTATCAGTTTTCTGACTCTCTTCCAGCAGACGTTCCTTTCCTACTGAGCACAACATTGTTGTCCATTACCTCCACTTGTCCCTCTGCATGCTTGATGCTTATTCTCCCTTTTGTTTTTGGTTTAAGTGCACCTCTTCTCCTGCAGACTTGAAACTTTTGCACATTTTTTCTTCTGAGTTGCCAGATTTAGATCACCTGAAAGGTGCTAGCACTGCTGTATTGTTATTGAATGCTTTGTCACACCCTCACCTGCCATCGGACTCTTCCAACTCCGAGCATAATCTCTTTTACAAATCGACTTGCTCTGATTTGTTTTTCTGCTTCTTCTTCTTCAACAGGAAGCTATGGTGTTGTCATTGCAGTGATCATTATCTGTATCCTGCTTCTGGCCATCTTGGGCAGCGTGCTTTACTTCCTTTACAAAAAAGGCAAGATCTGCAATCGATCAGGAAAAAAGGACTTGTAAGTTTAATGAAAATGAAATTGTCTGTTTTTGTATTTGTTAAGAGAGATAAAGGGATTCTCTAGGTTTTGTTAATTTTTACTGTTGGGTCTAATGTAAAGAAGTAGATTTGTATATTTTTATATATAAAACACTGCTGGAAAAATAAACTTTTCTGTTAAATTTTAAAAACAGGACAGAAGTTCTGTATTCTTATTTGCTAACAACATTTAAATTCAGTTTTCCATGCTACTGCAAATATTAGTGTTTGTATTAAATTAATAAAATCCTACAACTTAAGTGGAAACATCTAACTAAAGAAAATCTGATACTCCTAAAAGTTTTCACAGAGATGTTTCCATGATCAAACAAAGCTCCAATTTCACCAATTCCACACACCTAATCCCAATAGACGCACACTATTCATTTGAGAAAATATCAAAAGTAGCACACAAACTTTAAAGACGCGATGAGACGCAAAATCCCCTTTGTTCAGACCTTTTCTGTATGCGAGCTTATCGGGTAAACAAGCAGCTGTGTTGTGGATTTTCCATCACACCCTTTTTGTTTTGGTCTCACTGCATAAACTACAAAACAAACTGACCCCTGGAAGGGCTCCTTGTTATAATTAAAGATTATAAATCTGGTCACATGAAACAAAAGAGACTTATGTTATGGGTAAAATATCATATTGGCTCAGTTCGATTTAAATGGCAGACTAATAAATCGATTGTCCACCAACATTTGCATTATATTTTCCTTTTCTCTTTGCAACTGAAAGACAAGTTTTTCTTTAGCCAAGGATATTTAGTCAAGGCATGCAGAATAGATCCTTTTCAGCAACAAAAGCGCAACATCCACATTAGGTACCGTTTCACAGCCTCCTAATGACTGACATTGTTATACAATTCTTAAGTCACTTATTTGCGCCTGTTCTTGTCCAAACCAAGCACTAAAGAGAAGTCCAGCAAAGATAAGATTGTGGTGGAGATGAAGAGTGACAACACAGAGGAGGCGATTCTGCTCGGCATCAACGGAGAAAAACAGCTACCCAATGACCAGGTAGATCCTGGACCAGACACAGTGCTGTTCTGCTGATCGGATCATATGTTTTTCTAACGCATCCCTGTTTCTCCTTGCGCCTGTTTGTGTGTTAATGTTCCTGTTCATCCTCTGGAGTGATGAGAAACCTGCATGTTCAGAAGTGAGGTGGTGAGAAAGCTGCTCCTGGTGTTCCCTCTCAGGCTCAGACCCCCAGATGCCTTCAAGACTCCACCAAAGCTCCTTCTTTCAGTTTCACATCATGGAGATAATCAGCTGACAAACAGTTCAAAGTGAAAGGATTTTTAAATTTTTTTTTTTTTTTTTTACTTGCTGTCCACTATGCTCCTCGAGTTGAAATGAAACACAATTTGCAAGCTCCACAATGTAACTCCACAACACGCTTACCAAGCTTTGACTGTCTGTCTCGTTACTGCAAGCCTTGTATACTGCTGATTGTCTGTGGAGCAAGAATTATAGCACAAAGCTGACAGGGTCTGTTTTAAATACAGGGCTGGACAAATTCATTGTCTGCCCTGAGAAAATGTGTAAAAGCCTTAAAATAAACTGCTGTTTTATTCAGGTTACATAATCTCACAATGAAAAGTTGTGAGAAATCCAGTGGTTACTTCATGGAAATTTATTCAGATAATTAAATAAATGAATACAATTCTAATATTTGGGAGAATGTCTATTTTTATCCAGGAAAATTAGTTTCTTTATTTAGCTGTTTAAATTATACCTCCTCCATGTTTGTGTCTGTGTTTAGTACTTCTCTGAACATGATCAAACATGTTTTTAAAAAAAATAAATAAACTGCCCCTCATACCCAATGTTAAATACAGCAGAGGTTTCAGAATTACCAGCAGATTTTAAATAAAACATCGTCACTGGACAGTGATAGAAGGAACAAAACAACTGATCTTTGTTCCACGGAGACAGAACCAACCTTCTCAAATGATCTTCAATAAGTCAAGTCAATCTGCTGAATGTTGAAGATTTCCAATGTGAAATAGTTCTACTGCAAAATAAAGACTTTTATTTTGAGGCTCTTTGCACATTTTTACCATGGGTGCCATTAAATATGTCCGCACTGTATGACGTAGCATCACCTCAAGCAGTGCAATCCACTGAAGAGAATAATGATGCAGCTCAGTTACTGTACATATTATAGTCTATGTATATATTTCTTTATTTAAAATAACACACACAAAAAAACAACAAAAAAAAAAACAACAAATATCCAGACAGTGTTTCTATGATTCGGTGCTTCTTGGAGATAAAGCGGGAGCTCGATTTGTTGATTGTTTTGTTCATTTTCTGCTATGTTTCAGTCTGCACACTGAAAGTTAAGAGATGCCTCACCTCTTCAGCTACACCTTCTTTATTCTTTAAATACAAACATGCAGGTTATTTAAAGACGCATCACTCAGTTTGAAGAAGTTGAACTATTGGGTAATGTTTTTCTATTTTTTTGTTCTCTGTATATTTTTACATTTGATCAGATTTATTTGTTAGATCTATTGCATTGCCACTAGTCAGGTCATATAGTTACATTTCTTTTCCTAGATATGACATCCAGATGCTTTGCAAAAACTCCACATTTTGTGCTGTTTTTTTTTCTCCTATTTATTTTCCATGCACTGATTTTTGTTTTTTATTTTTTGTGTGTGCATTCATGCAGTTTTTCTCCAGTATGACATGTTTTTAATGGAACTGTATGCTAATGAACTTAATTTCTACGGCTGTTTTTTTTTTTCATTACGAGAAAAGGAAAAAATAGATTAGGAGAGGCTCACACACATTTCTGTTCACTGAATGCATTTCTGTAATAACTGAAACTTGAGCTAATCTAACCCAAAGAGACACAGAACCCCCTCAGACCCGAAGCCTTAAACCAACAACTGCTCTTCATGTAAGTGTTTTGTGTTCATGTTGGTTCCTATAGTATCTGTGTACTACTGAGGAGGGGGGAATGACTGTGACTAAACAACTCCAGTTTAAAGACAATCATGTCATCATACACTTCCTTCCTTCTGCATTTAGCAACTCTGGTAAACAGCGTTGGTTGTCTGAAATGCCTTTAAGTGTCTCTGAGTTATTACGTGTCTTGTAATTACCGAAACATTTATTGTTTTTAGTTTTCAAAATCATACCAAATAAAGTTAGATGGTCAAAAATTAAGATTGCTAACATTAATTTAACATCTTCAAATGTTGAAACATGCATTCATGGTTTTCCACTTATCTGAGATCGAGCTGCATGAGGGAAACCCAGGTATCCGTCTCCAGGGTTACGCTCTCGAGCTCATCCAGGGAGTTCCCAAAGAGTTCCAGGTCAGGAGGGTTACACGGTCCCTCCAGTGAGTGCTGGACCTACCCCAGCGGAACGTGGCCCCAAAGCCTGAAATGTTTCAGAAATAAAAACATTATATTTAAGAATAGCATTATTAAGGTTTCCCCCAGAAGACTTGCTAAGCTTCTGGTGGTTGGGTGCCAGGGCAGTCATTCATCCAGCGGGCCGTCGTGTTTTTGAGTTCAAAAATGTTTCAAGTTGACAAGAAATTTGAAAATATCACTTGATAATTAAGTGTTATTGAAATATTGGAAGATTGATATCTGGACACCAAATATAAAATCTTAAAAAGTGTAAACATTTTTAAAAGACTTAAATAGATAAGCAATGTTTAGCCTGGAGGCCCGCCAGGCTTTACGTGGCGTCATTCATTTATCATATTTAATTCATTCATTCATTTTCTGCTGGGCATTTTAGACAAGCATCATTTCCAAAACTGAAATAAAATTCAGCTGTCTTAGTGAGAGTTTACTGGCATTTGGTTAATTGTAAAGATTATAAAGGAACAATGTAATCTCACCTTTCAAATGACTGAGTCAGGAGAAGAGTGCAAAAAATCAAAAAATCCCCAATTTGTAGCAGATAGCACTGTGAAGATAATCAACACTTAGAAAAATATAGGACATTACTAACAAAACTGATCAAGGACGCTGCTAACTGCCCATGGCAGCAATCTCCTGGGTCCTCATTGTGTCTGGACTGGTCAATAAAACACATGATGTTTGTAATCTGATTAAATCTTCATAAGAAAAAAAAAGCTTAAATAATCATTGATCTTAGTGGACAAACAGCAGCTGAATTCAGCTGAGCACACAAAATTATATATTTTAAGGGAAGGTGTCCTCTTTATGGGATATATAAAGTCTAAATACAAGATTAAATGATCTATGTAAGAAAATGAATTGAATCTTCAGATCAGTAAATGCTTCACCCTCCTGTCACAATCTGTGTTGCATCTTTGTCTTGCTGCTGTAAGCATGAGCAATTGGTTCTTAGCTGCATCTTTCCCAGCATAAACGTCTTAGAAGACTGTCATTTGATCCGCTCAAGGCGGCGGTCAAATCATATTTTGGTTTATAATGTAGTTACCAAATACATTATAAAACAAGAAGCTTAAACATTAAATGCAGCATATGAAACAAAAGTAGTTCTCCAGTGATCAATTTTGTCTGTAGTTTACCTCTTCATACGTTTTGGAGGATTCTGCTGTTATGTTATTTTAGGACCACTTTATTAGACAGATTCTCCTGAAGTTTCTTCCAACCTTCTTGTTCTCAGTTCAGAAAAAATGACAATATCAAAATATCAAGTTTCTATAGCAAAGTAATGAAATAACACTTTTTAAAAATCGCTTTATTTTTATCTGACAGTTCTAAAAGTTGCAAAAAACAATGAGTTGGAGTAAAACGCTTAAACATTTAACAACCTGCAGAGTTCTCACTTAGACTGATTTTAAATTTTTTTTTAGGTAAATTTCAGTGGCAATTGCAAACCAGCACTTTTCATCCAACATTAATATTTTACCTTTTTAAAATGATTCACTCATTAAAAGTCATGCATGTCTAAAAGCAAGTAGTAACACCTTTAATAACAGGTAATAAAATGCCTAGAGGTCTAATAAAATATTCAAATGTTATTAGTTTTCATAAATTTTAAGCTAGGGCTGGACGATATGGCTGAAGAACTTACCACGATATAAGCGTTTCATATCAGTCTACATTCATGATTGCCTGTTAACTTTTTTTTGCTTGTTTTAAGTATCTGAAATAATGTTAAACTGGTGACTTAACCTTTCCTGTTTTATCCACTTTTCACGCAACGCCGTTTAAGCAGTTATGGTGAACTGTGGCGAAACCTGAAACTGCAGCTAAGCAAGCTAGTCAACTGGTTGTTACTAGGCAACTGGTTGTTACCAGGTAACAACCAGTTACCTAGCAAAGAGCGAGAGTTCCTCTCAAGACCTAGCTTAGTCAAGTGCTAGTCTGTTCTCTGCCTACATCTCCCAGAATGCTATGCAGTTAAGCGATATCTGTATTATCCATTAATATTCATCGTGTGTGTATCACAATACATATTATTGATTTATCATCCAGCTCTAGTTTGTTATAATCAATAAAACAAATAAAAATAAACTATTGAAATTCATCACTGCGTAATGATTCCATTGGTTTTAATTTTCCTTTTGATATCCATGTAAAAAACAATTAAAAAAAAGACAGGAAGCTGTTGCTTAACCTTTTATTAACAGCAATGTGCATACTTTCAAATTGATATGAGCTTTAAAAACCATTAAAAAAAAAAATCATGAATGCCTTTCTTTTACTGAGGTTTTTTTTGGGGGGAAATTAGAACGACAGCCCCCTCTCCTGGCTGAATATTGAAATTGCACAGCACTGAGCATCTGGAGCATCCAGAGGCTGAGAACTGATCTGGAAAAAAGTGAGCAAAAAAGACACTGAAGCGTTTGAGGGATGAGGCTAGATGCGGCTGAAGAGGCAGAGGACAGATCGATGCAAGCATTACTGCACTATGTTGCCTTCAAAGACCAACGGGTACAGATTGAGACCCACAAACACTCCTCGAATAGCAAGGCCTTTTAAAAAACAAAAGTAAGGACATCGGTGATGATCTCTCTCTCTCTCTCTCTCTCTAAACATATGGCACAAGTCAAGAAAAACAAACAAGTAAACAAAACCTTTGGGACAAAATGCACAGGAATGCAAAAATGACATTTTTCTTTAACTGTATACAATAAGCTGTTCTTTAGAGTGACAGTATCAAAGCACAAATCGGTATGCTGTGCAAAAATAAAGGTTAATTAATAATACATAATGAGATGCCGTCTTGAAACATCGGTACAGTGTTGAGGATTGCGGATCTCCCCAGTCCGCCACCATCCATCATTCAAGAAGTTTCTCAAGGCAACTAGGAAATAAACATGAAACAGAACTAGAGACAGCGCAGAGAGAGCTTCCAGTCAACACACAGCATCAGCTGGAAGAGGTGAAGACAACCTGGGGCTAATTGGCACCCCCCCAATCAGAAAATAATAAAAAACACCAAAAACATTCTTCATATACTGGGAGAGCCTCAAGTTAATGTACCTACAAGCTGTTTGTGTGACTATATCCTTTAAATTCAGAGTACCTGGAAGTAAAAAGCTGCTGTTTCTGCTCCTGCGAACACTGGAAAAATGATACAAAAACAAAATGTGCAAGTCTGTGACTAAGAAGCAGTTACTTTTCGCTGTACACAGGTGAGCTGCTGTCTGTGCTAATGAGTCCGCTCTGCGTTTTGACAGCATTTATTCCTGAGTTAGTTGTTACAGTCGGCCCAAATACTGATTTTTACCGTAGACAGTGGGGCGGGGCCAGCGTACCCATGAGTCTACGCTACGAAAAGCCTCGGCGCTCGCTCCTCTTTTCAGAGCAACGAGAAGGCAAAGCTCAACAGAAAGCATTCGTCTTTTACCGAAAACTTTAAAAGTATTTTTGGTTGCTTTATTACTGTTAATATACACAAGGTTCCCAATGGCAACGATTCTTATTTTTTTCAGCTTTTTTTTTTTTTTAAAAGAAAAAGTTCTGGAACATTGAGTAAAAATCATTTACTTATTACTACTATACATATTTTTAAGTTTATATTATCTTTATATTTCACAGATTGTTAAATTATACAACACTGAGGTTGGCTTCCAATTTCGCAGAGTGGTAAAGGGTTATTTCGCTGCTTTTTTTGGCTTCTGGGTCATCTTTGATCAACTCTTTCATAATCTCTGAAACATAAGGCCTATATATGTTGCTGCCCACTGCCTTAAGGCTGGCTTAAAGATGGTTTCTTCTATTATTCATTGAAAGACTAATTTGGTGGTTTGGCCATTTTTCTAGTCACAAGAGAACTAAAGGAGCACTAACTAGTTGGTTGATTTTAAAGAGGGGAAAAAGACTTGCTCCATGTTTTTTGGGCTTCTGGATCAAGTTTGTGCTTCTCTTTAAATCAAAGTTTGTGAAAAACATCCAATTCCCAATCTTTGAGATACTGGTTGTAGGTTCTTTTTACCCCCAAATATCATTTGGGTAAACATGTTTTAGCAAGTCAATAAAAAATAAATAAATAAAAAGGTACACTAACAACACAAATTGTATCAACTAAGAATCCAGTTGTTTCTTTAATTTTTACCATTAGTGCACTTTATAAATACAAATGTTACTTTCAATTCTACAAAGGATTTCAAGACCCCACTCTTATTGATTTAACTGTAACAGCATCTGATTTAATTTAGCTTGTGTTTTTCTGCCCAGGTCAGGAACCACAGAACCTTGACCTTGGAGAACAGAGGGTCCAAAATGCTGTGAAAAGAACCTGGTACAATTATTTTAGTAAGAAATGCAATGTAGCCCTGGCAACCACCTGGCAACCAATTGGCAGAAAGGTGGCAACTTCACCTTTTCTTCCACTTTTAAGAAAGAAGTAATGCTGGACATATATAAATCTTTCCACCTTTAAAAAGCATGGAAGTATCTAAAACATCTACACTGGTCAAATCCGAATTGTATCATCCTACATGTAATTTAATATTTTACTTGCTTGCAGAAATTGAATGACTGAAGTAGCACAACTCATGCAGTGCTTATACAGGAAAGCTTAAAGAGTGGTGGGCTTTTCATGATTACAGAAAAGTGCTAATCTCAATTATCACAGTGTTCAATTATTAGTATTGCAATTATATAAATATCTCAGTTACCAAAAAGGCATTGAAATAGCCCTTTATTATTTATTCTGTGAATTTTACTTAAATATGTTGAAATTCTAAGGTATAAAAAGCCTGTTGTTTCCTGATATTCAGATTTTTATCTTTTAGATAATGGAAATACTTATGATAGTCTAGGAACTCAAACACATATCTCAAACTTTAAATGTAAAAATCTAATTTCAAACTTTTCAACAATCGTGCAGGAACCTTGTATATACACTAAAGAAAGAGCAGAACTAAACGTTAAAAATACTAAACAGGTCGACAGCTTGAGACGGCTGCAGGCTCACGAGCTGCGTATACTTTTCAAGTATGCTACATTATGAACTGGAAAGACAAAGGATACTGTCACTTTAAAGAAACAGGATGACGGTTAAACAGAGTATTCACAAATGTACATTTAAGGCTTTAATTGTTTAGCACTAACAATAATAGCAGCAGTGAAACACTTCTGAATTAATTATACCAACAATATTTATGATCGTATAACAACAATATATTATCAAAGTAAGTCAATATTTATTTATTTTTTCTCATTTTTGTTTTGCAACACTGGACTCAGCTGGAGACAGAAACCCGGACCAGCCAGTGAGTTCATACAACAGAAAGAAAACATGTGAGCCACCACAGATCACGAAACAACTAGCCTGTCTGCTAGCTGAGGGACGCACCTCTGCAGCTACACCAGGCCCCGCCTTATAACTTAGAGCAGTAGTACATTAACAGAGCGCGAGTCCAAGTACGCGGACTGGAGCACACATTCATGTTGAGACGGACAGGAGAGGGCGGGGCTTCATCCGAGAGCAGGACGAGTGGAGTAAAAAGTCTGGCAAACACACACACAGGCAACCATGCTCACGTACACAAAACACACAAGCAGCCAGCAACATGTCCAGACCTGAAACCATCATCATGCTACAAACAAAACGACACGCTTGCTTTTTTTTATGTTAAAAAAAAAAAAAAGTACCAAAGCAATGTTAATTAAAGGCCGTATCCAACTAAAGTCAAGATGAAAAGCTCTGCTGCACGTTTTCCAAGGTTCTGCTGACTAACGCATCCTGGTGAGGAAGACGCCCGATTCGTCCTTCCTCTTCCTTCCTGTCTTCCCGTAATCCGACTCCTGTCCCCCCCCCACCCTCTGCAGTGGTACCAAGAGCAACCCTCCAAACTGAACCAGTTTCACATATTATTTATGCACGTACTGTACTGTATATATTACACACATTTAATATATACTTACTTATATATTAAATTCTCATATAGACATACACTTTTAGTTTTCCTTGTGAGGTGTTGATTATATTTTCAGCGAGAGGCTTCAACATGGAAGATGAGAGTTTGTCTTCCGCAGATTCCTATGAAAGTCTCGGGTTGCCGCGTTTGGGCGGTCCTGAGGAGATGCTCCTGAAACTAAACACTCGAAGAAAAAAAAAAAAGAGCATGAGACTTTTGAAAGCACATGGAGTGCCTGGCGCAGATTCCTGCAGATACTGTAAGCTTGCTGAGTAACAGCCAGGACAGAAACCACAGGAGGGTTCGGTGGGAGGGGCAGGGGGACGTAGGGTGTCAGGCAGCACTTTACGTAGTCCTGGAGGCAGTAGGGTTTTAAGGTCGGTCTGCGGCGACCAAAACCAAACCAGGCTGAGCCAAGCTAGGACAAAGAGAGCAAACCGCGATTCGTGGGCGCCACAATCTGCTATGTAAAAATGTGGGCGGTGGAGGGAACAGAGACGAACTCACGCAGGATGTTCTTGGCCATTTCTATATTGTTCTGTGCAATCATCAGAGCTTTCTGGATGTCCTGGTAGGAGTAGCCCTGACTCATGAGGTGCTCGATCTCGCTGCTGATCAGGGGGCTGGCCTCCCCGCCCGCTGCGCCGCCGTTGGGCGGAGCGGGCGCAGGCGGGACGGGGCTGTGGCGGCGCTCCGAGTTGATCCGTCTGGGCAGCGGCTTTGGAGGTCTCTCCGGTGCTTCTGCTGGCTCTAAAGCAGCTGAGGAATAAAAAGAGGAGGAGGAAGTGTTTGGATTTAAACAGGAACTAAAGGTCGATGTGAAGAGATAATTTATTTAACTGGAAACGGTGCTACACTTAAAAGATGGTTTGTAATTATAATTAAGTCTAAGGAAAGAGACATGTCCTTTCACACAATCTGAAACCTTTTCAGCTTTCCACTGCAGTGACATTTAACAAAGCACTGCGAGAGGGCCGGGTACAATCTGCAAGCTTGTCAGCTTGACGCACAGTGATTTAATTGGCTCACAGATTCAAACATGCAGAATGCCCGTGTGTGGTAAATGTCAACCCAGCACAGAGACATCACCGTGAGAAATCAAGAAACAAATGCTGAATAGACTTCCTCCACTGTGGCTAAACCTCAAGGCTTGCAAAGGCATAACATGCAATTGTCTTATCGCACCTTCACCAGATTTGCCAATGTCTTCAGCAAATGATGGTAAAATTGGAGCTCAATCTTGAAACTTGCCTGCTTTTAATTTCTCCATTAAGTATGAAAAAAGGTAACATTTTCAGGTAATAAGTAAGCGAGTAGCATACTCCTAATTTATGCTTTGTGTGTCTTTGGAAAACCACTGAAAGATTACTGATACAAAAAAAATGCTTCTGCTTCACAGACCTACAGAGGCAGCCATGAGTCACACAATTAACCAGTAAAAACATCTCAAGATGGCCACCGCTTCGCTGCTCTGTTTTGTTTCTCAGATGCACAGATAATTGGGTCGGTTGGAACCTCAAAAATCCCATCTTTCTCCAATCAAAAGCACCATGCTAATCCTGCATTCCAGTTACCTGGGAAGTGGGAACAATTGAGCTGACAGCGTTCTAGTTAAAAAGTTGGAATTTCAACATGGCGACACCCGTAAACATTATTTGCATTATCTCTAATTTTAAGCTTCATCTTCTAAAGCAAACACCGTGTTTGATTTGTTCAGTATATAGATGCAGGTGCTTCATATAACACACTCTTGCATGTTTCCACCACAGCTTACTACTGTTGATATGAGGACCGACCATATTGAAACAGAAAGTCGTAGTTGGAGTTGACCCCAGTTTGCCAATGGAAAATCCAACTTCGAAGGGAGTTCCAGTTGACTTATCAACTGGAACTCCCAGTTCCCAGTTGCAACTCAGCATTTGTTTTAGCGTTTTGTACAGACAGCAGCACCTTTATGTGAGGCGTCTGTTACTGGAGTGAGAAGCCACATCATGGCACACAGTGGAGTAAATTTCAGCGGTCACTTCTACTCAGGATATTAATATGTTTGTTGTTTAGTTCCATATTAAAAAGAAGTCAAATAACTCCTGCAAAACTAGTCAGAACTTGAAATTGATCTGAAAACACTTTCTAACATGCCTGGAGCACCTAAAGAATCTTAGTTGGTTAGAAAAACTAATGTGTAACATCTGGTGACTGATCTTGGACATGTAGAGTTTTCAAAGAAGGACTTTCCTTCTTTGAAGGAAAGTGCGTTAACCAGAGAGTAACCAGTGAACCTATCAAAAAAAACAAAAAAAACACTAAATATGCATCAAAGGGCCAGTATATGGATCGAAACTCATGTATACTTTGCTGCTGTGATAAACTTACATGCCGTAGCTCCAAAATCTGAATCTAGGGAAAGGCGGCTAAAGGCTGCGACAGATGACGAGCATGACGATGAGGAGGATGAAGATGTAGACAGAGACCCCCCCATTTCTGAAAAGGTCCGCCGAGCAGGGGGCTGTGGTAGCCGGGGCTTTGGGAAGTCGTAGCCGTTATCCTCTTCCTCTCTGTCCTCTGCTGTGTGGTCTCTGGGCCCGTTGGTGACCGGCAGGGGAGGCAGCTCTGAGTAATCTGAAAGGATGGAAGATAATCTCATCATAAAACTACAAGAAATATTCACACTGCAGCATCGGAGTCCTCTAAGACAGGGAATTGAGGGGGATTTTTAGGCTATCTGGTTTTGTGTTTAGAAGAAAATACCTGAATCTCTGGCTTGTTGTGACCTCGGCTGGACGCTGTACATGGCTTCATGCGATATCGGCCCATCCTCTGCACCTAGTGTGAGACTACAACAACAAATGATGGGTTTAAAGCTCAGACCATGACTCAAAGATCTTTCCTAAAGTGGCTTTAGGAAGGTTTGAATACCGCGAGTTGACTGCAGGGGCTTGAGTCTGTGCCTGCAGAGCAGTCAGAGGCTGAGGCTGTGGGGGCCTTTGGACTTGTAGGGTGTCTGGTACTGATGGGGCGGCAATGGGGCGAGATGAAGGGATCATGTACTCAGAGTCTTCCTCGCTGTCACACGCCTCCTCTCCGGGCACTTGCCTCAAACCTTGAGACGGTCTGGGTACAGACAGTATGAGAATATTAAAAGACTCTTTAAGAGGAAACATCGTGTATGGCTTCCAGACCACAGGTGTGCTTTGGTAAGTAACCTCAGGGTCATTTGGACGTACCTGTTTGCCAGTGCGTAGATGGCATTGGCCGAGGATGATGGTTTCACTTTGGGGTTGTCATAATCTTGAGAAACTATTGCAGCTAAACTCTAAAAGAGGAAACAGATTACACCAGTTTTAGTTACTTTACCCCAAAAAACTGAACATTTAAAACGAGATAATTAAAAGTTATAACTTAGGGTCATGTTTTTCTTCTGCCAAAACTAGAGAGCCAGTTAGAACTGAAGGGTTTCATCCAGTGTATCATAAGCCTGGTGGCCCACCAGGCTTCATTTGCCTCCCCACCAGGCTAAGTGTTTATTTTATTTAAATAGGTTTTGTTTAAAGCACACATTATTTCTAGTTAATAAAAAATTCAAGGTAGCAATTAGATGGACTCATTTTACTATTTATTATTTATTGGGTGAGCAGTTAATTTTAGAGATATTTTTATTTATTTCTCCTTTGTCAACCTTTATAATAAAGGGATGCTTGTCATATTCTCAGTTTCAGAAACTCCATCCTATTTTACATTTACGAGACTACTGTGGGCGAGTATTGAAAATAAAGTTTAGTTTAAATCTAAAGTACATAAAGAGGTTTTCAGACTACTTCCGAGTTGCATGTTACAAACTCTTGGAAACCACAGATGTGATTTGATTTCCTTGCTGCTCAATATCAGCAACGCACTCTTTAAAACAGGCATGTTATTATGCAGGACCACACAGAGAGCTTTTACCAGAAGGTGCCAATTTCTATGTTGTAACTAGAAAGACCAGCTTATGCATCATAATAGAGAAATAAACATTATGGAATGTTTGATTAGGAAAGGATTAGGATAAACATATGTTGGAAAAGTAAAAATTGCACCAACATGTAGCAGAAGACTTAAAGGAGGAAGAGGAGTGATGTTGTGACAGCAGAGCCTGATATTCTCTGTAAAGGGTTGAAAGATCTTTTGATCACTCAGATTTTAACCAACCAAATCAGATGTGGTTAGATACTTCTTCTTCTTCTTCAAAAAAAGATAAAAACAATTAAAAATATCTTCTAAAAATAATACAGGTATTTAAAGTTTTGCAACTTTTAATAAGTTAACTTAGAACTATGCAAGACTTTTAAAACAATTATAATCGGACGCATTCTTTTCCTAGAAGTATTGACATGAGAGCCTTCATCCTAGGGCTAGCCAACATATCAATATTTATGAAATGTCATTATGTGACACATGAAAATGACTATTGGCAATATGGATGTAAAATTCCACCGAAGGTTTTACAATTCTGCATATTATTTATTTTTTTCCTAATCCCCATGAATGTTCTCGTGACGAAAATTATGATTACAGAAGAACAAACTGAGCAGCCCAGGAATGATTAGAGAGTGTTCAGAGTCAGACGTTTCGTAAAGACATATGGGTTTAATTCATGAGAGGGGAAAAAAGTTCTGGCTTGAGGAGTGATCGCGGAGGAAAAGACTGAAACTTTTTTCAGAGTCATCCAAGGAAAGTGATGCCTGGTCGCTGTTATCAAACATGTCAGATAACTTCAAAAAATGAGAGAAAAAAATGAGGAAACTCAGTAGACTCTTGAAGGCTGTAAGGCTGAAGCTGACAGTGTAACAGAGATGTTAGGGCACCAAACAGGGCAGTTGAGTGAATAAACAAGAAGCAGAGTTGGTCTTTTAGTTTTATAAAGAATCAGACCGTATTAAGTATCTGTGATGCCGGATTATGTAAGAAGACAGCTGTGAGGTTTGTTTCTTCCTGCAGTTTTTGAAGAAGAGTCAGAGTATGAGGGAAGGCTTTCCGCAAGGCTCAGATTGTGGAAGACTGGCTCACATTCTCTCCTTTAATTAATCCCAACATTGTTCTATCAGGTTGAGGTCAGGACTCTTCTGCATTAAATCTGCTTGTCTGTGTCTTTATGGACTATTCTTTTTGCACTGATGCGCAGTAACGTGGTAACACGAAGGAACTATTCACAAACTGTACCCAAACAAAGTTGATCAAAATGTTGCGTTATGCCAACAAGTTTCTTTCACTGAAACTAAAGTTCTGTAGCTATTAACTCTGCAGAAAGTTGGCGACCTTTGCACACTATGTGTCCCCGTCCAGAGGCGAGTCAGAAGTTGGAATAGTGAGATTGACCGTGACAAACACCGATTCAGAGCGTCAATCAGCTTTGCAAATACGTGACTCATTTGCAATGTGAACACAGAGCGAAATGGGTCTTTTTCTCTGCTCTGACCACTGGTGACTGTATACTGCAGGATGAACGATTGCGCAAGACAGACTGCAGTGCTTAGGAAATGGGAGAAGCTCACGTTAGCACTCACTGTTTACTCAGGACACTGCAGAGAGTTGTCGCCATAAAAGTTTCCAACAACACAGATAAAAAAGTTGATAAATTTATCCACTGATTCTGACTGATTGATTTTTTTAGGAGGTATGTGGGGGAGAGTAGATAAACAGAGCGACAAAGTGCCGAAGTTAAAAGTTCTTCTTTCTGTCCCCTCCAACAATCATCTCCACACTCAGCCTTGTTTCTTGGCTTCGCCCACTTTCATCAAATTTTTCAAAATTTGCCAGCTTTAGTTTTCACAGGCAGGTTAGGTACACTTTAAACCCCAAGCTGTATAATTTTTACCTATCATTCATTAACTTTTTCGAATAAAATCTAGTACCATCAATAAAATGGTATGAAAGATAAATAATTATTTAAATTGTTTAATGATTTAAAAAACCCATTAAGAAATAAATCTTGGGCTGCTAAAGACTAATTTTGTGGACGCTCTAGTCATGAGTGACCCATCAAAAATCACTGTTTATATTTAGGAAATGCTATCCAAAGTCTTTTGTTAACAATTTTTTACATCAGATAAATCAGATGTTTTGTGTGTGTGTGTGTGTGTGTGTTGGTTCTGACCAGCTGGTGGTCCAGACTGAGGGAGCTGTTGTTCTTCTGAGAGTCCGCACGGTTGTCCAGCGCAGAAGGCAGCGCCAAGGGGAGGGAGTGTCTGTTGGAGAGCTCCCTGACACCTGCTCTGAGGTCAACCCCCAGGCTGGGCACGTGGGTGGATGACGAGGATGGTGAAGATGATGAAGAAGAGGGGGTTGGAGCTTTGGGAACGGGTCTGGAGTTCCAGTCAGCCAAAGGACGGTTCGGGGGAGTGGGAGGGAGCTTATCTCGAAGGGGCTCCCCTGGAGTGCACGGTAGGGGCCGTCTTGGATGTCGAGCTTCTGGAGCCGCCCCGCCTGGGTGAGGTCTGTCTGGAGGAGGGGGTGGGGGAAGATCCCGCAGTGCAGGGGGAAGTGGAAGAGGCTTGTCTTTGTGATGTGATGCTGCCTGGAGGGATGGCAGAGATGGAAGGAGCTCTTTTAGATGAAACACCAGAAAGACCAAAAGCCAAAGAAAATTATTATGCAGGAAATAATCAGCTTAGAAGGAAAACCATCAATCATCAGGAGGATTTAGATGAATGACAGCAAAGGGAAAAAAAATTTAATCTCCCAACTGCACTTTTTGTTTATAAGCAAAGACATGTTGCTGTGGTATTCGAGTAAGAGAAAATAAGAGTCAAAAACCCTCATAACAGTTTTTTTTACTAGAGTAACAGGAAAAAAGAAGTAAAAAACATCCTAGTAAAGTGCAGAAATACTAGTTGTGTCAAGTAGCATTGCGCCAAAGCTACTCAAACTGCACTTTCTTTCAATCTTTTACATAGTTATACAAGAAAAAAAAACAGCAAGAAGCCAAATTTTTCATAAATAATTAGAATTACATTCCACAAAAATGTATGCAGAAAGGCTGGGGACCAGTCCATATGACTGGTTTCTATTGCTCTGAGACTAAATTATCTGAATTTGAACCAACCAGGAAGTTAAATACTTACATATAGACAAGAACTGTTAAGATATATGAAATTACTATGATAGTAGCTTGGAGATGTTTAAAACTGGTTTGACTGAGAGTTGAGCATTAAAACTGATAATAGATCACAACAGTGAATAGTTTGTATATATGCAGGAATAAAATAAACAAATTAAAGATAAATCTATTTTCCTTAAAAGCTTAGACTAATATAACCTTGACAGTTTCATAATGCTAAATCTTTGTAATTAGTCAACACTGTATTTTTAATCTGAACTAAGGCATTGGATGAAAATGATCAATAATTAATCAATGAATAATTAATTGAGCTTATTATACTGTTTGACAATGAGGATCAATTGGAATGTATGTAGAATTTAACTGAAGTTTTTTTTTTTTTAATTGGTGCTGTATAAATAAACTGAACTGAATTGTTTACCTTACTGGTGGCCCCTGGACTGGAGGCACCAGGGGGGTTTGGAGGTCTGTGTGGTAACAAATCAAGCCTGGGAGGCACTGGGGGAAGAGATGACTGAGGGGGCATGGACATGGGTGACGGGGGGCGGTCCACCTGGATGAGACAAGAGAGGCAACCATGAGATCCAATCCACTGATGTCACACTGTCGTACTTTCAGTAAAAAATGAAATGGTTTCAACACATATTATATATGACTACATGTACAGAAGTTGCTGAAAAGGCTCGGTTAGATGATAATCGAATTACATCGAAGCAGCTCAGGTTGTCAACAAGTAATGTATACAGATTTTCTCAGAGGCATTAAGACATGTAGGACATTTCTAACACGAGACGTACAAAAAAAGCTGCTTCTTTGGCAACAGGAACGATGGAGATGAAAGGCCAAAGTAACAAGATGTGAGCTTTTAGCTCAGAAAGGGAAGACATGACAAGTGAGAATGTGTTTCATCTACACAGAGATTGGTCTGAAAAGTCCCATGTGGGTTGTTTCATAACGAAAAAAAATTACCTCAATCTTTTTCCACAATCTTACCTTTGTGCCAGCAAGTTTGCTCATTACCAGGTGGGGGTCTTCAAGTCTGTCGTCGTCGTCGTCGTCATAGCTTGGCGATGGAGCTCCCTCGGCTCCCATGGCGGCCCGACTTGAGCCCCCGCTGTTGTCCTTGGGGTCAAAAGGATCTACGACAATCGGCTCTGTACCTTTAATCTCACACCGACAGAAGGGGCATCCCGTTCCCTGACCCTCCGACTCCTGTAGCACAGGTAGAAAGGAGGGAGTAAAGACAAGCTGACAAGAAGCTGGAAACTTTATTGACATGCTGAAGAGCTCTTCAGTAAATCCACCTTGGAATGACGATACCGCCTTTCCATTTCCAAAAACAGATTTCTAGATTTTTCCCCAGCAGACACTTGGTTTGAGAAAGGTGAATAAAAGATATTTAATTGGGTTTTATTATTTGGATGTTACACAAATCATGAAAGCTGAAGTTAGCTTTTGATTCTGCAGTGGGTTTCGTTTTTCCACCAAAACAAAGTTAATCCAGCTTGAGCTTAGAACGCATAACAAATAAATGCAGACTTAATTATGTTCTACTACATAGAGAAGAGTGTAACACATTGTTTGGTAAAAAAAATAAAATTAAATAAATAAAAAAAATAGAAGTCAAATCCAGCTTAAAACTATGATGTCAGATAGACGAGACAAGCAGTGAAATGCCACCCTCTCTTTCTGACAGAGTGCATTTTCCTATTACTCACATCTGCAACTCAAAAGCCAAAGCAGGAAAAAGGTTCGGCCAACACCGAAGTTTTAATTTGTCAAACCAAAGGCTAAGGATTATCTGTACATAAAATACTGAAAAAAAAGCAAGAAAAAAAATTATGAGCAATGAGAATAATGAGCTGTGAAAAAATATATATACAAGAAAAAAAATTTAATTAATGAGCTATGAAAATAAATATGGAATACGGTGCAAATGCAAATATTGTGTCACACTGTTTCTTTTACCCACTCATACTTGGAAAGATGAACTCAAAGCTACACTCTTCCAGAGTGGTGTAAGAGCGCTAACCATAACCTGTGACATGCAAGCCCACCAACTCAAAACCCTTTGCTTCCACCCACTCTCGTACCTGCCAGGCGGTGAGACAGGAGGTGCACATGAGATGACCACAGGGCTCGATCTTCACATCTTTGTCATTCTCCGCACAGATTTTACAGAGCTGGAAAGTGGAGCCCATCTCACAGTACAGCTCATATTGCTCCTGAGGGCGGGAACAAAAAAAAACATGAGAAGACAGTAACATCACAGAGAACTGACGCCACCTGAGATCCTGCTGAACAGAGCCTGGGAGGATGGGGAGCGATCAGTTAGAGCGAGGGGGCGTACGCCGAGTTTCGGTTCTGCGCTGATGCAAAGATAAGGTCGACAAGAACCGAGGCAAAAACTGCTTTTTACACATTTCCGTAAGGCGTCTTTCTCACAAAAAATGTTCTGACCTTAAAGTTCAGATGTATTAAATGAAAAACAAAAACCAAAAAAAAACTGAAAGAAAAGCTAATTCTTCGTCTTTCTGAAGGAAATTGACTCTGAAATTTGAGGACCGAAAAAGCCACAATTCCATACATCAATAAGCTGTTGAAGAAATAATTTGTATAAGTAGTCATTTAAATAAAACTGAAAATTAATACATTATTGTTTGCACAATTCTTCATAAAATTTTATTCAAATAATTAAAAAAGAAAACGTGCAATAGTTCTCCAAAGCTGTGCAACGAACATACGAAATAACATATTCTGTATTTATTTAATGCGTTTAGATAATTTTAATTTCATTTTAGCTGCAGGTACTGTAATATAGTTGCTCATTTTATTTTTAGATATTTTCATATTCAAATGGGTATATTTTGTTACTCTGCTGCTGTAACAAGTGAATTTCTTCACTGTGGCATTAATAAAGGACTATTCTGATCATTTCTAACTAAATCTAATAAACACATAAGTAAGTATTGAATGGGAAAAGAAGTACAATGTAGATTTATTTTTATTTTGCAAGAATAACAGTATGCATTTCTATTGAGGTATTACAGCAAAGTCACTATTGGCATGTGTAATTCTGTGTTTAATTATTGACATATTCACTTTACTTTATGTTTTTATCTCAGTTTTGTTTAGATTATATTTGACTGTGGTACTCAGTCTCTCAAAGCACTGTTGAAGATATATATTTTTTAAATAAAAATTTTTAAATAAAATGATAAAAAAGCAACGCAAATACACAAAACAAAAATCCCTCCAACAAAGTATTCTGGGTAAACAGTCTGGTAGGAGCGTGGCTCTCACCTGTGTGACTTTAATGTGGTCTTGAGGTGAAGGCTCACACAGACCCGTCAGGTCGGGGTTCTGAGTCCGGCCATCGGGGAATAAATAGCTGGGGATGCAAAAGAAAATAAAATGAAAATGTATCCACACAAAACATCTCTGGTTAATTCAACAAGCATTTTAATTTAAAAGTAATTATTGTTATTAGAGTGATTACACCACTTGTGTACCCAACAAGCTGCGGTGATAAAAACATCTGTTGAGTTCATTTACTTTGCGCAAGCTGATGCATATACAGTACAAGACAATTACAAATGGGTTGGACGCTGTAATTACCATCTGATAAATGTTTTGTAGACACAGGCCGTATACTTTACAGGCTTTCCCAGCTCAAATCGGAGTTTGATTACAGGTTGGGACAGGCCAAACACAGTTTTCATTAAACACAAGAATCACCACTGGCAGGAAAAGACGGGTTTCAAGCCAGCTGGGTAAACCACTGACTGAAGTCCGCATTAGAAATCAATGGTTCTGCTCTGGTTATGATAACAGTGTGGTGACGAGGGGGTTGGCGGTGGCGAGCTAGATGATATGCCTGGATTCACTTGAAGCTGAGAGGCAGATTCAATCGAAGGTTCCAAAAAAAGGGGGCAACCAAGTTCACACAGAGACGCACTTAAAAGAACAACAAAAGAAATGACAAAAAAAAAGGAAAGATCTGAAGGGCACAAACTGAATGGAGAGACGAAGCTCAGAAATCTAGATGAAAAACCACAACAGATATAAATTAGTCAAACAAAAAGGGAACTTACAAGCCTTCTCTGAAACCATCAATGAGGGCCTGGAAGAGAGGCTTATTATGGGGAATGGTTTGGAGAATATTCCCATCGGCTGTCACGTAACCGATGGCCCACTGGCCCAGTCGAGTGCAACTCAGTCGGAAGATATAACTGGGGAGAGAGAAAAAATGTATCAAGTCATCTGAAAAAATATAACAATAAATACCAGACACAGAAGACCAATTATATGAGTAAGCAAAAAGATGTTTAAGTAATCTCAACTTTTATGACACACATACCGTATTTTCCGCACTAAGGCGCACCTAAAAACCTTCAATTTTCTCAAAAGCCGAGAGTGCGCCTTATAATCCGGTGCGCCTTATATATGGACCAATATTGAGCCACAACAGGTCTCGCAACTACGGTAAGCAGCCGCCGACTTCATTTTCCCCCGTAGAAGAAGAAGAACGCGGTGCACGCTGGGTTTTGTGTAAAGACCCCAAAATGGCTCCTATTAAGAGACACGCTTACGACGCAGAGTTTAAGCTCAAGGCGATCAGTCACACAGTAGAACACAGGAATAGAGCAGCAGCGAGAGAATTTAACATGAACCAATCAATGGTGCGGAAGTGGATATATATTGTGATTGCACTAACGTTTGATTTATCGTAACAGTATCAGACTGTTTTTTACGTGTTTATTGAATCGAGGAAAAGTTCCCCTCCACTATATGTTATACCTTGCTGTTGTTAAAAGATAAACTGTGTCACGAAAATACCACGTCACTTACTTTACCTCGGGGAAAATAATAAAACAGCTGTTTATTCATTTTGGGAATGAACGGAGTTTTCAGAACGCTGGTTTGTAATCTATTAATAAAGTTTGACTGACCTATCTGACTATTTTGTTGACATTCCCTTTAGCGCAGCTTCATCTAATGGATGCATAACGTAACCCCAGCCTCTACTGTAGCGTCTATTCTATGCGCCTTATATATGAAAAAAGTTTTAAAATAGGCCATTCATTGAAGGTGCGCCTTATAATGTGGTGCGCCTTATAGTGCGGAAAATGTGGTACTAATCAAAGATTATAGGACAAACTACTGAATACAGTTATTTGTGAATTGTGGTCCAGAATAGTGGTAGAAACTTCACCTTTATTTCTTTCACATCGACATTAATCTGAATGAAAGGACAGTTTTGTTGAACCACTTTTTGATTCAATTCCAGGAGTCAGTCTTTGTGTTCACACACTTATCTTCTGTAGACGCTAATTAACTTGAAACAAAGTTAAACTATCATAGTTGCATTTTCTTTCTGGATGACAATTTGTTTATTACCCAGTTAAATAATTTTAATGTTTCTGAAGTTACTGTGAGGTATATGCTGTACAATTTAACATAGTTCCATTTTTTGTAACAAAAACTGGGATTTTATAAGGACTGATTGCACTATGAAGGGTCAATGCTCAGGGGTTGACATCTAATAATTTCGCTATAAGTTTTATTAGTGCTTTATGCTAACTTTTAAAAAAAATATAGGGTTTCTGCAAAATTAAACACATCAACAAGAAAGATGAGACAGTATCGTTATAAATCAACAGTTAAAACAATAATATGGCCTGTTGGGACATACCAGCAAAGAACTCCTGTTTTTAAATGTGAAGACATCAGCTAGCAATGAACAACTTACAATGTTCCTTAGTGCTCACTGTGGCCAAAACATTTAATAAAATCAAAGCAAGTTTTGCAAGTTTATATTAAACTTGCAAACAATTATTATAAAATGCGATTAAGCCTACATAGAAAAAGAGGATGTGACTCTGATACACTTCGCTTAAGCTTTTTGAGAATAAGAAAAAGCTGTCTTAAAACATTAAAACAGAAAGAGGAAATCTAACAATAAAACAAAGTGAAAGAGGAGCTTCAGATGAGTCAGCAAGAGACTGAGGTTTCTGGGCTCGATGTGCCGTCTAGCCTCAAGTTGAGAAATCTTTTACAAAAGTATTAGGAGGAACAGAGCGGCTTCGGAAATAAAGTTGAACTGGTCTCACTGCGACAGTGAAGCAGGATGGGTTTGAAGCATTTTGTGACTGATGTAAGCTAGCAAAACAAGACTTGCATCAGCTCACTATAGCTAGTTGGAAAGAAGAAAAAAAGACAAAAAAAAAAATACAGCCATTAGGGAGCTCTGGATTGCTCTGGATTAAAGTGTAAAAAAGCAGCTTTTACATCGACCAGTAAGTGCTCTGGTGTTGATGTGGCCTTAAGCTGGCCAGGCCTGAAGAGTGACATCAACTTCCAATGCACAATCAGGCCATTGATGTAAGGTACCAGCGCCACGCCGCCCTGGGCTCTTTGGACTCAGCTCCAAACGCACCCACACAAAATGTAGCATGTATGGTTTAAGAATCCGTCACCAGGATTCAAGTTGTGATACTTGATACAAACACGGACCGATGAAGGAGTTTTATTAAAAATAAGTCCTGAGAGCTACAGCTAACCTGCATCTGTGCAATAGTCAGTGGAAACAACGTTACGCTCACAGTAAGGAAGCAAAAGCCGAAACTTTTCTTCACATAATACATGTTATTTGTCTTCTAGATGTGTTTGTGCTCAGAGTGGTTCTCACCTGCCAGGCTTGTGGATGAATTTCTGAAGCCGAGCTTTGACCTCATCATATGTGAGGAAGGCCATGTACCCTGGGTGAGTAACAGCCAAGCTGTTCCAGTTTCGCAGCAGGGATGACCAAGGCTACCCACGCACACAGGCATATACACACAGACACACACACATACACAGAGAGAGAGAGCGAGAATGGTCATAGGAGAAAGGCAGAGTGAGTCATAATGTGTGAGTGAATGGACACAGTAATAAAGAGCAGAAATGGAGTAAGGAGAATTGCTGCATATTGCAACATGTATGGGTTTTGTTCAAACAGCTGTTCAGTGGACATCAGTGGGATTTATAGGTAGATCCAGCCAGAGTCATTATGTTTAATGGTAGATGAGCTTGCAGAGTTTAAAGGCACACGATGAAGTAAAAGAGAGATTTTCCATACTGTCTGTAAATCAAAGCCGGAAAGTTTACATATCCTCATTATTAACGTTGATTTAGGACTATATGTGTTTTAAAGGTTCGTTTTGAAGTTCCTTATGATACATCATACTAGGAGTTTAAAAGAAAAAGTTTGAGCTTTAATTTGAACTGTGTATTTTCTACACATGATCAAAGTTATACAAACACTGACAAACAAAAGCACAGTTGGCTTTTGAGGTGGTCTTCTGGACTCACTGGTTTCAATCCAAACAAAAATTCAAAAACTACAAGGATTGGATTTCTGACGCAGACCCAGTTTTTAGTGGTTTTAGTGGTTAAAATATGCAGCCAGAATCGAGCCGTGTGTTCACAAGAAGATTGTAAATCTTGCTAAAGTTTCAAATACCATTTAAGCCATGTGAATGTTCGAGCCTTTAATGTATATGACACATTTTAACTGAGTGGGACATTGGTAAACTTGGGGATTCTATCATTCTACAATGAGGGTAAAAAAGAGTATTTATGACCCCGCCTTTTCAACGAGTTCACCACTTAGCCAGAATAAGCAATGCCCAGAGAAACTGCAGAAAGCCAAGTGCCATCACTTAGCATATTAAAATATTAAAGCTCATAACTGTATGATTCCAAAAGCTGTTTGGATTGGCTTTTAGGAGAAAAACTGCTTTCTTTTTACTGCCTTTTTATGTGTTCATTTTTGGCGATTTATAACAGTGATGTTGCTCATTTGAGGATGTATTTAGTTCATTTTAAAAACCTGCAATAACCAGGCCTCATATGTAAAATCATGTCTGCAAACATGAGTGACCTTCAAGTGGACATTTTGACATTGAGTTGGTGAGTCAGTGAAGGTATTTTAGGCATGAATGAATGCACATTAATGAACCCAACAGGGAAATTGAAAAGGCTTCAGGTGTTCTCAGCAATGAGATTAAATGTTTTCTGTGGCTCGGACAAATCAGCTTATATTAAAACTTGCGGCTTGTTTTTTTATAGTCCTCCCACACAGGAAGTGACAAGTTCAAACTGTCTTGTTCAGTCAGAGTGCCTCATTTCTTCTTGCAGGCCTCATTCTAACCTAATTATACACCATCTTGCTCAAACAACTTTCACAAAAAATGTTAATTGAGCAAACTGTTCTTTAAATTTTTGGTTTTCTTTCTACTGCACACAATTTTACATTATTTTGCATAAATATACAACTACTACTAATCTTTTACACAGTGTCAATAGGTTAAGAACAGCCTTCAAAATGGTCTCAGAGTTACTTCCTCTGAGTCTGAGGACATTCGGAGGAGATCTTTTTTTGTTTGGGGGAGGAAACGTCTGTAATCTGTTTAGGCTTCATTAAGCCTGTCAGAGCTTTGCGCACAAGTTCCAAGGGATAATGTCACCCAGGGATAAATGACACTACAGCAAAGCAGTGGTTTATGATACAAGAACACTTGTGCAACTTAGAAAAGTAAGCAGTTAACTAGGGCCTTTTCTTACCATTATTTCTAACAGTTGCGACATAAATTTATTTTAATACTGATGCAAAAATGTATACGTGCTGTTCAACATCAACCCATGCATGTGCAATATAAACTTGTGACAAAATGGAGTACAATTATTGCTTGTAACAAAGTGTGAAAATATGTTGAATTTACCAGTTTGTATTTAGGATTGTCAATGCTACAATATTTTTAAAAAATTCTGATATGTATATTTAAAACTAAAAAACAACAAAATTCTGTAAGCAAATAAAAATCAAAAGGTACAATAATATTTCGCAAAATGTAGGAGGGTTGTTTTAACTTCCATTCTATGACTGGACCAGAATACTGGTGAATAAATGACTTAAAAAAAAAATAGTTGAAAGGTGCATAGCGTGTTTGTGTGGAGTTTCTACCTGGAATAGCCGAGTGAAGATGTCGAACTCAAACACTGAGATATAATCATTGCAGGTAAGATCTATGGTGGATTTGAGAGCCATGGCCTCCAGACCAGAGCTGATGTTATGAAACTCATGGAGAGACTGACGGAACACCTTCCAAGGCACAATGGTTCTGGGAACAGACCGACAATCATACATTTACAATCTGTCAAGAGCTTTGGACAACGTTGTGTATTACACCCCTCCCTTTGTGCTTACATTTAAAAAACAAGCTATAACTGTTCTCTTCTTGTTTTAAATTTGGATTAGCAGTCTGCTGTAATGTGAAAATACATTTTTGACTCTGCAGAAGGCTGCTCATACCGAGCCTGGTTCTACTGGAAGGTTGTTCCTGTCGGGAGGAAATTGTTCCACTCCACTGTCGCCACTTTCTTCACAAGATGAGAGATTGCTGTATTGTCAGTGACTTGATGCAATCATCTGAGAGTCACTAGACCGCTATATAATCAACTGAAGTTTACCATTTCTATATTCTGGATTAATTGAACTGTACAATATGACTGTAATTGAATAAACTAAATAGAGTTTACTCTTAACTGGATTTTTTTTGTAACCACTGTATAAATCGAATCTATTTGTTTTGTTATGTTGTAAACCAGTGTTATAAAAGTTTACTGGAATGAACTGAATTCATCTCGTTGTCCGGTTCACTTAATTCTCATTGGAAATATAATAGGGGAAACCAAATTGAAATGCTATGGAATAACAAAGTTATGTAAACACTAACTGAATTGCTGAAATGTCCATGGCTATATTGAACAGTGACTGAACTTAATGTTATCTAATGCATAAGTGCAAATGTTGTGATGGCTCCCTGTTGTGCTTTTAAAAACAGTCTAAAATCAGCCTCTTTGTAGACAATCTGATTAAAGGCAGGTAAGTTACAGCAGAGCTGGGGAGGATATCATTTGGTTGCAATATAATTTTCATACTGTAATAATAAACTCGCTGAAGAAGTTTCCAAACCCCCAAAAAAACTGACTGTGTGCCGACTCATACCGTCAACACTTTTCTTAACTTCTCCTTAAATGTAGCTGGTGAACTCAAATAGTGTAGCTGGTATTTATTTTTAGAACAATATTTTGGTTTGGGCTCTAGACTGGATACAGTAAGACTGTGCTGAACTAGCAAGTTTTTAATGGTAACTTTATCACTGAAATAAATACCAGTAAATATATCGACACATTTTGATCCATATGGGTTATTATACCTGTGATACATGAATACTCCACCATAAAAAGACAAAAACGATGGTGCTTACTTGTCCCCGAAGGCGCGCCTCCAGAACTCTGCAGCATCAGCTTTGGTTATGCGGAAGTTGTCACCTTGAAACAGGCCATTGGGGAAGATGGCTTTCAGCTCAGCCAGCATGTGACTGAAGATCAACGACAGCTTGGTGAGGTTTCGTCTGAAAAGTGACAAAAAAGAAACTAATATTTTTAAAATCATTGGATTTTTCTTAAAAGACCACCGTAAGCATTTCACTATCACCATTTTTCAGTAAACATCCAAACTCGTTGAACCAAAAAAACAGAAACACACAATGAATTAATTTAAACAAACACTGAATGATGAGGCAAGCATTCAAATCTACCAACATTTAAAACAGCCTTTTACTCGATTTATCTTTGTCTGAAGTTAAAATTTGATTGGTTTCAGAAAATTTTTATTTAGATGAAAAGTGGGTAAATATTTTTGTGGCACATTATGACTTAATTGATAATTTGTGAATATTACTAGAAAAACAAGAAACTGAGAAACCGCCACAGCCTATGGACAGGTCGTAATTATATTTTACCTGAAATGAGCTGCTAAGAAATACAAGAAAAAAACAGCCAAATTATACAAGTAAATTGCTATAAATAAAGCTTGCTTTTGTTGGGCGAAAAACAAAAAGTCCTACTGCTGGAATTAGGCTGAGTGAACGTAAAAGTAAATCAACATGCTTATAGTCCATACAGTTTATTTAAGCTTCAATGGAGGCTTTATAAATAAAGATGGCAAAAACTGTCTGTCCTCCAACAACCAAACAACTTTAATTTTTTCACAGATGGTTTGAATAGGGCTGGAACAGCTGACACAAACTGAACTCTTGGCAGTCATTGACCATAAATGCACCACATCAAAGATGTTGGCACATCCAGTTGTGATTAGATATAATAGGATTTAATAGGCATTAAAGAAATGCCTGGAACATTTGTGCCATCCATTTTAATAACATGTTTCTTTTTATTTTGTGAGGCAAACTCAACATCTTTGCTTCAGAAGGCCACAAGAACTGATTGTGGGTTGTTTTGTAGTCTAGAGGGGGATTTTCAGAGTTCCCAGTAGGAAATGGAACAAGAGCATCCCATTAAGCTGGAACTCCACAGTCAGCCCTCAGTTGTGTGTCCAATATGGCTGCAGCAGATTTATGGAAGTTGTGAAAGCTGCCAGCATGAACTAGTTATTAGTGCTTCTGGGGGTTTGCGTCTCTTAAAATTTGCGGTGTCAAGTTTCTTGGATAGAAGATTTTTATAAGATCGTGACAGATTAACTTTTTCCCTTTTGATGCGACCTACGAACTGTACAATGTAAGAGAAAAGCTTTTTGGGTTCTTTTTGGGTAGGACTCTATCAGAATGGAACTTTTTAATTTGGGAGTATTTTTCTCATTCTTTGAAAATATCTAGAATTGTCAAATTATGAGAAAATCTTTTATGCACACCCCTCTAGAAATCATACCACATTATTAATCTGTTTAGTTTTGGGCTATGTCTGGGTCATTACACAACTTAAAATTTTCTGATAAAAGCCAATCTATTAATCCGGATTTATTCTCTGGGTTGATATGCTGAAATATCAAGTTCCTCTTCATCTTACAAACTGAAGTCTGAACACTGGTACTTGGAATTGCTCATAATCCCCTCCACCCAGTTAAAGATAAAAAAAATATGGTCGAAACATGAATCACCATCACACTTCGCTGTGTTTCTGCACATTCCTTTTGGAGTCGTAGACAAAAGGTCCAAACTTTGACTCAGACCAGAACACATTTTCCCACATGTGCTTTTGGTTGACTTTAAATATGTTTATGCAGGGCTTGAATAATTTTCTGCCTGTTTTCCTGTCACCCATCCCTATAGCTCAGACATATAAAAAACAGCGGTGCACCGATTGCAATTTTCTGGCTGATCTTTTTAAAAGATCGATTTAAAAAGCCTAAAATGCCGATTCTGATTTTGACCGATACCATTGTTTTTTGCATAAAGTGTGTGTAATTTGATCAATTCCTCAATATTTATCGATATATTTTCTCAGAAAGTATTGATTTTTCATCTGCGAGTACTGATGCATTAAATCCTACTTTGAGTTTTATGTCAAATCCACATTAATTAAATGACAGCTATCGCACATGACATTTTTTTTACCCAGTTGCACATGTACATTGAAAATGACATGTAATGAAACAACAAGTTACAATTACTTAAATAATAAAGTGAAATAGATAAATTACAGTATCTAATATAAGTGAATAAAACAAAAGATGTTTGTTTTCTGCATAACCAAATACACAAAACCACACAATTAACATTTAAATAAAGCAAATGCATAACAAATGTATAACAAAAACAACATTAGTAGCATTACACCATCAGTTATATTAATTCAATGCCAGTCTATGGAACAGTCACAAAATGTCACCAAAATCACTCTGTCCCTCTAAAATCTTTCAGAAAATCCTAAAAATGTATTGAATTGTATTGTTTGCTGAATATTGTGATATACTGTATATTGTACCGTGAACAGAATATCGTGCATCGTATTGTATTGTGAGATTAGTGTATCGCTACAGCCCTAGCAAGAAAGTTGCTGGGTTGGCAACAGTGAGGTGACTATTGTTAACGGCAAACGTGCAGACATGACCTGGTGGGCCGGGCTGTCAGTCAAAACTCTCTCACGGAACAGCAGAAGAGGAGAGTGGTTGATTTTTAGACTTTCGGTGAGGTAGATAAGATCGGTGGATTATATTGGCTTCACATCCAAGTATCACCCGATCACAGATCTCCCAAAACTGAGGAAATCTCCTCGTTAGTATAGTGGTGAGTATCCCCGCCTGTCACGCGGGAGACCGGGGTTCGATTCCCCGACGGGGAGTGAAGTTTGTTTCAGGTCCCTCTTGAAAATGAGATCTAGATCTCAACGGGGTTTACCTGATTAAATAAATAAAGGAATAAATCAGCTGGCCGATAAATTGGTGCACCACTAATGAAGAAGACAGGAGATTCCACTTGTATTACACAACAAGTATTTGCCAGAAGTTTCTGTAGCCCATTTAATGTGGTTGTAGACTTCCAGGACAACTATTCTCTTTTTTTGTTCCTTCTGTTTATATTTTTAAATCAATTTGGAGCAGCATCTTCTTCTTCGTTATGTAACTGTTGCACCAAATTTTCTTGACTTGATGTCTGCTCTTTGAACTGCGCACTATGCTTTTTCTTGTATCTATCCCCTGACTGATACCTTTTGCCAATTCAGTCCTTATGATGCACATTGAAAACTTTTTGCAGGACTTCTACTTAACATGAGTTTTAATATAGTGGTTTGTTCTGAATGCAGTCACACAGTTATGCAATTATATTACCCAGATTTTCTTTTATTATTATTACTATTATTTTGGAGCCTGAAAAAAATCAGTTTATCAGATTAGCTTTACAGGTTATAGGTCAAATTAAATATGAAAAGTTTTGAAAAGGAAGTGAACTATTTACATAGCACCCCTTACTGGTCAAAACCAAGCAATTTAACAGGGTGTATAGACTTTTTGTACCCACTGAATGTGGCATCTACACACACCACAAACACTCATACAACTGACTGGATGACAGAAAATCCAGAGAGATTAAGGGTTACAATATTCAAGCAACAAATAAAAACATAAAATTGAAGGCTTAGTTTCTATTTCGAGTTCCTCCTCATTAAAAGCGGCCCACAAAATGCAGCAGGGCTTCCATAGACATACGATTTAACTCACAGGATGAATTAGAAATTGAGGCTGCAGCGTCTTTCAGTTCTGACTCAGTTTCAACAGGGCTGGTCAACAAGCGAAGAGAGGAGGAAGTGACTGATATGTTGGAGCGGAAAATAAAGATGACACAACAAGGAAGCTGAGAAGAGAGCAAACTAGAAGAAGAAGAGCAAGAGGGAACTGTCAAAAAAAAAGGAGAATAAGAAGCAAGAGACCGTGCTGACAATGACAAACCACACTTTAGTACTGTGCTGAAAAAGTGAAGATTAAAAGAGCAGCAAGGAGACTGAGCCGGCAGGCTGAATTGACATGCACAAGACAGTCGACGCTGAAAACACTGCAACGCTGCAGCTGCCCCGCACCACAGCACACACCCAGCAAGTGAAGGGGAGGGGTGTAAAGAATGAATGAGGAAGGACAGAAAACAAAAATGCATTAAAACGATTATTGCAAGATTAAACCCAGGGGGGAAAAAAGTACTGTGCTTGTCAGAGAAACGTATAAAACTGGGAAAGCCTCTCATTAGTAAATGATTTTCAAAACAGTGAACACTTGTGGAGTTCACTGGCCAACACTTTGAAGTGCTCCTTCCACTTAGACTCTACAGAACCGACTTTAAGCTGGATGCAGCCACAGTAGCTGCCTTTGAAGTGAGCACTGCACTCGTCGGTAATGCCCAGAGACAAATTAGCCGATCAACTACTCAGAAATACTAGGATGAACTTGTGATGCTTCCGGCAAGAGCTTCTTTACCTCAGAGTTTACTCATAAAAGGCGAGTGCGTCTTCGGCAGTATAACCTCAACAGGACAGGAGGTCACCCTCCATTTCTTCTGCTCCCTGGATGCGTCAGTGTTACTCAGCCATAAAGCCGTCATCCCATCCATTCCACCTCTGCGTGCTTTTATCTATGCTACAACAACCTCCCACTGTGATCTGCTTTCTTCCTAAACCAAAAACCTTGTCCCTCCTTTCAGGTTTGTTTGTTCATCTCACCTCTGTAACAGATGTTATATCTATTCTGTTTAAGTGTGTTTATCCACTCACAGCCTCCGTCATTTTGAAACATTCATGCAGGCTACCAACAATTAGGAACCCTCCATTTGGTATCATTTCTTATTCATCAGATTCTCCCATGGTCGATGCACATAGTCTGGACTGGAATCTATCTATAGTTTATTAGCTTCTCACATACATACTTATAGTCCTTCAATGTTTTTTGCATTACTTCAGCATATTTCATATAACAGACAAATACAAAGTAGCACTAAGTGGATAGTAACAGTTGTTTCAAGATTACAAATAACACTGACATTGTGTACTGTGTACAAACTGAACTGTTCACAGCAATTAAGTCTTTTTGGGTGTGTCTCAACCAACTTCTAGACAGAGGATTTGCTTTGCCTGTTCTTCTTTTAATAATAGCTTAATGCTGAGACCGTTGGATGGACAACAATTTAATTTATGTTGAAGCCTTGCCACAGAATCTCAATTGGATCTGGGTATGGACTCTCCCTGGGACCTTTGTAAGACATCAGTATGATTTAATCTACATTGTCTCATTGTCCTGACTGAGTAATTCTCATTTGATGCCAAACTCTCATTCTTAAGTAGGGCTGGGAAACCAATGACAATATATATTACAACAGACACATGATCAAGATCAATAGATAATACGTCCAATAAAATGTTAAATAATTTCACTGAACTCCAGTCCAGAATCGCACAGCATTCTGGGGGATGTAGGCAGAGGAAAGACTTGAGTTATTGATATACATTACTAGATTGAACAGCGCCTCTTAGCTGCTATAGCTAGTGCCGTGCACCTGGAGGCGCTAGTACCATGCATTGAGTCATGTCAATAAAGTTATAAATGTGTGATAAGCAGGAATATGTCACAAAAATCATCTAATATAGAATAACTGACCTACTTCCCACTTTCTCCATATATTTTTATTTTAATAAAAAAGTTTTTCTGATCTGGGAAACATGATACCCTTTGACTTTGTTCTGTCTTGGTTGGTTTGCAGTTGTGACATTTTCTATCCATCTTCTATACCAGTGTTTCCCAACCCTGGTCCTCAAGGCGCCCTGCATGTTTTAGGTATTTCCTTGCTTCAGTCCAGCTGATTTCAATTGATGACTGATTTACAGGTGTTTGTTGACCTGCAATCAGTTGAATCAGGCACATTAAAGCAGGGAAACATATCTAAAACATGTAGGACAGTGTTCCTTGAGGACCAGGGTTGGGAAACACTGTTCTATACTAAACCGTGCTCTGCAAGACATCTAAACCCTGAGATAATGTGTTACTGCCCATTTTATCCATACATTTATCCCCAAATCGGCTGCTCTATTTGTTGGTTTTCATGATGCCGTTTGCTCACTAACATACTCTCTGAGGCTTTCACAGAACCGCTAAATTAGACTTGAAAAGAGGACTTTCAAATAAGGCGAGGTCTGAAGGCAGTTTGTTGACAAGGATTTTATTTTGGGGTATCAGAACAAACAGAACTAAATACCACTACTTGTCACTAATTTTAGATTTTGTTTTTTTGGTAAAACATTTAGAACAGCATGTATGACCGCCCTTCCTACCTCATTATGTGCTACCCAAAAAAAATCCCATGAGGTTTGTGGTTGTAAAGTGACAAAATGCAAAAAGGTTCAAAGGATATGAATGCTTTTGCAAGGCAAAGTAACTCTCTGAAAGATAGAGCGGCTTAACGGACCATCAAATAAACATAAACTCTTAAATGTTGTTTTGAACAGACAATTGTTAAAGCCACCTCACTGATCCCACTGGAATGTACACACTATTCCTTCCCTTTAAAAAAAAAAAAAAATCATATTAGTTTTCAGTGTAGAAACTCAGCTTCCACACAACACTACCAACACCGGCATTTAGATGTTCCCTGAGTGATACATACGGCAGGAACTGTTATTAAAAATTCAGTGAAGTTACCATACCAAACAGAAGCACAGGAAGCTTCAAAAGGAAGTAGAGCCACAGAGCTGCTCAGTCAAAAAAAAGGACAAAAAAAGGCTTACTGCTCATTTACTAGTTTTGCGTGTGTGTGTTCAAATAGATGATAAATATTGAGCCATTTCATCTTACAATCCCAAAAAAGGCCACATAATTTGACAGAAATGGATTTCCGTCCCATGTGATGGAGCAGGGTACAAGTCAACTCTGAGCTAGACTGAGACAGAGGGCCTGCGAAAGCAAACAGCAGTCTAGTATGAAGTACACAGTCTGTTCCAGCTGTCTCTAACACCAGATCTGCACAGTCCATGAGATCACTGAATATTTTTACCAGAATATTACAAGAAATTAAGAATTGGCTTGAAAAGGAATGGAGTGACAGGTTTTAATCTAAGCCTGCACACCTGTTAAGAGTTATTACATAATCACCTAATCAGACTTTGTCTGAGGCTGAAATCTAAATTTCCAGAGATGACCGCCTCCTGTTGAGCACATACCAACAAAAGACATCTTACATTTAGGAATCCTTTTCACTCCAAGCACTTTAATAGATTTAGCCAAATAAAAGAAAATACCATAGAGAGTTGCTGATTTTGCAGTAAACACGAACAGTAAAAGCATATCAAATCGATTTCAATGCAAAGAATCCATTAATCATAGCAAACTGCAAGACTTGTATGCGTATGACAACATGTAATGTTAATAAAAATTAGGGTTTATATAGGACAGGCTTAAGGCCTGTCTCAGTCCTCTCCGTCCTTGCACTTCTCCATCCCACAATAGCAGTTCTGTGCTGTGTGTACACTGGGCAGCAGCCAACACTTCAGCAGCCAACCACTACAACGGTGACTGCTATTTAAGCTCCTGTGCCAGCAGTGACCATGCAAACTGAGTGGGCAACCACCACACAGAGAAGTTTGGTGATCTACTCTAGCCTCCCATGTGTGTTTAGAGTACGTTTCTCTCTCACTTGAACCTTTCGCCACGAACGCAGCAGAAGGAGAAAAAAAAAAGAAAAAAAGACAAACCTTTTTTGAACACTACGTTTTTGTCCTCCTTCCCCCTCATGCTATATAGTAACCTCTGACCTTGCAGCTGGCTTTTCCCTTCCTGTTTCCTGCTGGTTGTGATAAAAAAGCGCAGCTAGCCAGCCAGTGCTGTAGCAGGCTAACACAATGCAGCACAGCCAGCACAGGTCAGGCTTGCAGAGTCAGAGCCTGTGTGGACTGGTAGGAGTGCCATTATTAAGCAGAACCATTATTGGCTTTATCTGCTCAACGCTAGTTAACGCAGAAATCCAGACCAAACAAGGAGAAATACATCTCGTCTTTTGAGGAAAGACACAAGCGCAAGCCTGTGTCAAATTTAGTTCACAGCACACACACACACCCACACACAGAGTCAACAAGGTTTTAAAAGATTGGGGTTTTTTTTTAGATCTTCTTGGTAAGTGATCACTACAAGATACAGAGGAGAAACTGTAAGTGATCTTTACAAGACTCATTTCAGCATTCGCTTTGGTGACTCAACCATGTGCACCAGAAGGAATCACAGTTTTTCCACAAGTTATGATGGTGATGATACACTAAAAACCGATTGAGAAAACTGAGTTTCTTGCTGCTATTATTAAAGCAATAATTCAGCAAAATCATGATTGCAGTTTTCCCCCCAAAAAACCACAAAGCCCGCTGATAAACATCACTACCTATCCAAACTGTCTATACTCTTGATGCTTGTGCCCAACAACTTAACTCGACACCAAGTGCTGAACTGTTGCACAAATTATAGGATTTCAGTTACATGTAAGATGATCTGCTGGTTTAAATTTTTGCATGTTTGGCTGTAGCCAGGGGCATATCTTCACAGGAAACATAAAACACGCAGCTCTCCAACACCACACTTTGGTGTCGCAACAAAAAATTCTGACAAAGAGGGGAAATAAAGTCTCAGTCGTCTCCATATTCATTTTATTTTAGATCCCTGGTGCCAAACTTTTGTAATTTTTTGGAAAAGTGGTCTTAATGAAAGTGTCCTAAACTCTAGGGAGCATTTAACAGAAGACCTACCAAAAAACACTATTTCAAACAAACGTTTTAGATTTTGCTACAAAAGCTTGATACAAATATACAACTTATTCTTGTTTAAGTTCAATCTAAAGAAAGAAAACTAACAAGGTCTAAAAGAAAGGCAACTCCTGAAGTAATGGATTCATTTCTTTGTTTCTTGTTTCTTTTTTTTTAAGCAGGGTACTACTTTTCTCATTCACATGCTCACACTCTATTTTTCACCACATACTTAAGACTATGTGGTCATGTTCAGGTGCTACAACTAGAAAAGCAACAAAAATCTATGAAAGACTTTCCAAAGTCCAAATAATATGACCTTATTGAAGATGATAAAACAAAGAGGCAGCTTGTAAGAAAAACAAAGAAACAAAAGCATTTTAACATTTTTGTGGAGTTTTCTGTATGCAGAGCATTGCACTACTACATTAAACTTCATAAATGTAGTTGTGGTACAATCACAACCTTTAATGTGTGATTATGGGGCACTACTTTGTGGAAGTAAAGATACACCAATTTTGATTTTTAACATTATTCTCCAAAATGGGGCCTGCTTTCAAAGCCACCAATCCTGCAGTATCTAGTCCCTGCTAAAGAAAAGCACTCCCACAGCATGATGCTGTTACCACCATGCATCACTGTGGCAATAGCATTCAGATTACCACTAATTATTGGGTTTTCCTTCACACAGCATTTTGCATGTCACTGGCAGATCTGCCGTGTCTGTCAACCACATACAATCCCAATTAATTACGCAGTGTAGAGCAATGTTTTAATTCACATTTACCCCCTTCTCAGAACCATAAATTACAGGATTAAAGTGAGGGTATACTTCTCACAAAATATACATTTAATATCCAACAGTTATTTTTAGCGTAATCCTCCAACTTCCTAGACCGTGTCTAAGCTCACTTATGTCTGCGTGCATAAACGGCAAGCACTCGTTGTACAAAGCAGAGATGATGGTGAGTTGCGTCATCCTAATCACCATAATCTAATAATGTGAGGATGACATGTGTTGGCTGCTCAAGATGCTACTGCGACATAAATAGCCAAGACGTTCAGCTGTGTGTGTGCTTAAACATATCTGCACATGAAGCCTCAAACCTTGAGAATGAAAACCGATTTGAAAGTGAAACATTGTCAGCTACTTAAGTGTGAACAGCTTCTTCCGTTCCACATATTGGTAGCAATCTGCCAGTTAGACCAACCACCAAAAGATTTCATCCTTAACTCACAGCTCTTTTGACTAAAAGGACAAAACACAGCATATCTGTTGGAAATGCAAAAAAAAAAAAAAAAAAAAAGAAAGAAATGAGCCCACAGAAATATCCAAATCAAAAGAAAGCAGCAAATAAACCACAGAGGTGTGAAACCACTGGCCATTGTATATGGAAAAACTTGACTGGTTGAAGTTATGTTGAGGTAAAATTTAAATGAAATTAGTTTGATCTGAGCTGAACTAAACGTACAAGATTCACCCTCTTCACTCCCCACCGCCCTCAAGTTTACCAATGAATAAAAGTTTTAATCATTGACCTTTTCCTCTGACTAAAACTTAAAGTTTACTGAGTAATTTAACAAAAATTTTATGCGTTTCAGTTCCACTGGAAACAATAAACAAATTATGTTTAACTTCAAATGTACTTTCAATCTGTGTGGCTAAAAAAAAAACCAACAAAAAAACAAAAGCTAAATTTATGCCAACAGCTGCTGAAAAATGCACGGATGGATGCTATTTATGCAAATGTTCACGTTTAATCGATTTTATCAGCACTGTAATGCACTGATGCATTTCCCAACGAATCCATCCAATACTACAGACGCAAAGACAACGTTACAGCGGAGGGGATACGATGGCTTCTCCTGATAGTCAAAGTGCGGGCCGGTGCATTCTGAAGCAGACCTTTGTTACACGTGGGTGTCGAACACATTTACAGAAATAGGAAGTTATAATTTAGAACAAAGATCCTTCCCTGTACCAAAACAGGAATACCAGAAACTTAACATTTGAGAATTTGCAAAACATAAAGAGGAATATTCTTGGTTACATTTTATTAGGCAAGGATAAAGCAATGTTAATATAGAAAAGAAATCTTTCAAAGATTACATTTTTGAGCTATAGACACTGAAGTTTCAAACTAAGATACAAAATCGAAGACAACTGTAAACACAGCAGGAGCAGCGTGTAAATGTATAGCCTCATTAGATTAAAAACTACCAAGCACTAAGCCACAGAAAGATCAAGTCTCATGCAAATCATGCACAGCACCCATGTGTCACATGAACGTATGAAAACATGACCTTTCCTAAAACAGAAGTTGAAATAAGTGTTCCAGAAATGCTGAAGTTTTTGTCTACTGCAAAGCATGAATTTGTTTGTTTGTTTTTTAGAAAAGTACATTTGTTTTTAAAATGGGAGAGAAATGAGAAAAGCAACACAAACAGATCTAATATGATTATTAATGTTTTCTGCCAAACTTCTTAGGAGATTTTCCATGGAGCGGCTACTGAAGCTCAGAAAACAACCAACAGTAGCTAAGATAAGAATGAAGAATTGTGTCCAAATTATTGCTGAATGCTCGACAATTATTCCAGCTGCAGGGAAGGCTGAATGACTAAAAGCTTGAGGAAGTTGGTCCTGTTGTTGACCATTGTAATAATATCACATAGGTATGTGTGGAATGCACTTTTCTATTGTGTCAAGATCTGATGGAAGTCGTGTCAGAAAGAGAAGGCAGTGATATTAGAAGAAAGCCTAAAAGAAAAAATGGTGTTGGTTGTGGGACCAGGATTTCAGAAATTATGTTGCAGTTGAATTCTTCCCAAAGTCAGATTCTCCAATTGTTTCAAAAAGTCCCAAATAAAATCAAATTGAAATAAAATATTCATGGAACTTGGGATTTTAAAATTGGGAAGCCGAGGCGTCACAAGCCTCCCTGAGATCATCAACATGCAAAAGTACTACAGGAACGAAAGGTCAATTTACACTTCTTAAAGCTTGTACAACATTAAAACATACAGAGTAATGCGCAATGCTTATTTTGAGTGATTCCCAACAACATGCAAGTGTTTTTCTCTTATGTGATGAAGTCCTCAGTAGAAAGAAAGAAGAATAGCATCTGAGGTTAGGTCGCAAAGATGAACAGAAATCGGTACCAGAAGAAAAAGCTTGTTCAATGCATCTCTACTTAGCAAGTGCGGAGTATAAAGTAAAACCTCATTTTCTATAGCTCTTATTTTGTTTTAATGCTGGGCAAACAAAGTTAATGTTCTGAAAACTGCAATAAATCTTACTCTGATTTTAATAAAGGCACTAACTAAATTTTATTGAATTTGTTGTTGATTGAAAATCAATACTTTGATTAAAATAGAAGCACTTGTTGAGCTTCACTTTGGTAGATCTGCTGTTAAGAATTCATTAAAAATTAAAGGAAAAAAAACATCCATTAGCAAATGTATCATTTTCCTTCACCTCTATCACTTTCTACAGTCTGTCCCTCTGTGCAGCTGCATCACCCTGCAGCTCATAACCTCACCACTTCCTGTAAGCAGCTGGATCTATCAGCGTTCGTCAGGATGCAATGGTGGCGCAGCTCAGAAGAACGAGCAAACACACTGGAGAAGTCCTACTTCCTCAGTCTTTAATTATCTTAACCCCCAACTTTTTCTTACCATCAAACATTTAAACACCTTCTATGCTGATTAGGTTGAGATAAAAGTCCCTTTTACTTTGTTCTCATTTGATGAATAAAAGAAACATTGTTTTAACTTGAAGGCTTATCTAGTTTCTGTGAATTTTCCTCTGACAGAGGACTGAAATGTCTGGGCTGTGCTGCGTAAGGTTACTGGAGGAAGTAAGTGAAGTAAAAAAGGAGGAAGTGCTGACTATGTTATATCGACTCCCACCGAATATGGTATGCTAGTGTTAATAATTAAGTCTTACTCACAGCAGACACACTTTTGTGCTCACTTTCATGCACTGAACAGCAAGCTCTTTTCCTTGAGCAGTCACTTCAGAAAGTGAAACTCGCTGAATATTTCAAATATTTATTTATTTTCATTTTGCATATGACTGCACAAAAATAATAAAAATTTCGCAATTTGTGTCTCAGAAAATTAGAATATACTAAAATGGTGAAATATTGGAAACTTTTATTGCCACACCTTAGTTAACCAATTGACTTAAAAGACCTGGCGAGATTTCCTGAAGCTAAAACTGGTCTCTCACTCTAGGGTCAGTCGGCTACACAAATATACAGAAGACCGTCATCGACGCCTCCACATGGAGGGGAAACCAAAAAAACTGTGTCTTTGCTAAAGAAGCTGGTTGGTCACAGAATGCATATAAAACAGAGGATTGAAAAAGGGTGGCAGGAAGAGGTGCACCAGGAATAACTGCAGCCTTGAGAGGTTTGTCAAGCAAAATCTATTCAACAACTTGGTGAATCTTTATAAGAAATTAACTGAGACAGGAGTCACTGCGCGCCGACTACTCCTACACATGGGCTACAGATGTCGTATTCTTTTTGTTAAGCCACTCGTGAACCAGAGACTGGACTGTCACAAAGTCTGGAGGCAGAGTGGTGAAGCACAGTTACTTGAAGTCCAGTGTGAAGTTTTCAGTCAGCAATGACCATGTCCAGACGCTGTAGTCCTCAATCTGGTGGTCCTGAGTTCGATTCCTGGTCTCCTGCCATTTGCTGCATGTGTTCCCCTTCCCTTCTCTGTCCTCCCCATTTCCTGTCCATATACTGTACAACAAAGGCCACTACAGCCTAAAAAATACTTTAAAAAAAACAAACAAAAAAAGAAAAATCAATGAGTCGGGGTGGCAGGTCCTCTGTTGATGTTGGTCCAACATT
Source organism: Xiphophorus maculatus (assembly GCF_002775205.1). NCBI lineage: Eukaryota > Metazoa > Chordata > Actinopteri > Cyprinodontiformes > Poeciliidae > Xiphophorus > Xiphophorus maculatus. The sequence goes on from NC_036460.1 coordinate 20,983,112, forward strand.
TATGTTTATGGAAACGTTTTGTTTTCCAGACAGACTTTGCACCTACCCACACTGCCAAAGGTACCATAAGCTAGTTCAGTGAACAAAGAGTTACTGTGCTTGACAGACCAGAAAACTCACCTGGCCTGAACTATATAAGATGCAATTTTCCCTTTGCTTGCAGTGGCTCAAACCTTCTTGGGAAACAGGCTTGCACAGCAGCATGCTCACTCGTATCTTGCCATGCTACAACTAAAACACAGGCAAAATTTTTCACTCAGCATTAAATTTAGACATGGGAAAAACAAAGCACACCCTCCGTCAAGTTTTGGAGAGATGAAAACAAGGATCTTTTTTCGTTTTTGGTTTTCCCCGATGACGGTGCTGTTCACTATGGCCAGACAGCTTTGCTTTTATTCCATCTGTCAAAGGTCCAAGTTCCAGAAGTCTTGCGGCTTATTCAGATAAAACATTGCTTATCCAAGTCAACCTCTGTTTTTATCTGAGCATTGAATCCAAATGAGTTAAATATTTCTCTGACATTAAGATCAAGAACTTCAACACTTACCCTACTATTTACTAAAGCTACAGTAGTAGCTCTTGAAGCTTTTTGCAATTGGTTGGAGAAGTGTACAGTCTGACGGCAGGAGTGAATTGGCCAAGATGTCAACTCTAGGAAGAGTTTGCAACTGTAGTCAACTAGCCTTTAAAATGATTAAAGACCTAATGAATACCAGATTATTTTTATGTTTTAATGTGTAAAAAGACTGTGTATCCAAAGCTCTGCGAGGACTTAGTTAATTCTGTTAATAATCATCAAAAAAGTCTTTCAAACTTCCTCTTAAGCTGACTGGGAAAACAAAAGAAATGAGCACCGGTAACTCTGCAGAAATTATCGTTCCAGTTGGATTTCTGAGTCTAAGCCACGTGTAAACCCTGCTGCAGCCTAAACATTTCCCCGGCATCCAACATAACTTAAGTGGGCTGATACCCATTGGTTAGTGTCAGAGCCACTGCCTTCTTAATTCAAACAATAGTCACCTTTGTGTGCAATGCCTGGTGAGTGTGTATATGAGTGCATTTCCTCTGCTTTTCAGCAGTAATTTCTTTCTGCTCAGTCTCATTGCAGTGGAGTGAGAATGGAAATTAATTTTACACTGACTAATACTTAAAATGGTAGCAAGTAACTTTATCTGTGTTCAAAACAGAAGGGCCTAAAATTGAAACTTCCTCTTCTCTTTGGTTGCCTTTGTGGCGTTTTGTCTGCAAGATTATGGTCATGGCAGCTGAGAAAAAAACCATTTCACTGAGGAACTGTGAAACAAGATGAGGATGTATCTCTTAGCAAATGACAGAAAAAAACTGTTGCCTACATTTCTAAATACACAAAATAGAATATTCAGTCATAGAACAAAATGCTATACCTATTCAGACAAATTATGTTACATTTAAAAATATTAATGCAATTTCAGACTGTTCATTCCCCCTCATTGCCTGTCTAGCCAAAAAGTAAAAACAGATTTTGCTACGTCTAACTGGTCTAAACAACTTCGGCTTTTTCACCTACAGCTTAAAGTATTTTTGCAAATCTGACATCCAGTTTAACCAAAGATAAAATCATCGCTCTCCAAAAATTCAGAGAGTACCACAATAAGAAATAATTAATTTATCAACAATTATGCTACATGAATTGGCAGCCCAAAAATTCCTATAAATATTGCAAACTTTTTCTTAGAAATTGATCGAATCATTGGATTTTTTTAAATTCATAATAAATGATTATCCTCTGCAGTACAAATATGATCAGACACAGAAAGCAATTTATCTTAGCCACTCTATAAAATGAGGATGACAAAAGAATTGAAGTGAACGTCAGATATTTAAAAATAAAAATACTCATCTAAATATGTAGATATCTACCTCCACAGCAACTAAGCCTCTGAGAAATATGGTTCTAGAAAGCCTCAAGGTTATTTTACTACAATGAAAATGAGTCCCAAATGCTCACAAACCTGAAGCAAAAAGTCATGTCCTGAGATCACAAAGTCTGCATAGCATCCAGGATTATTAGGGAAACAATTATTTGCAATATTTATTGCAACAATGCCAGTTAAATGACACCAGATACCCCAAAAACTTTCTGTGAGTTTTAGCTTCACTGTCAATAACTTCTCAAGTGTGAGAGTCCATTTCTGAACAGCCACAGATTGTCAATATATTGTTTGAAGGCTGGCTATGATTGAGTTTCTATTAAAATCTTTTAGCAAATATTGCAAGAATTGTAACTTCCAACCATTTCTATGTCAATGTGATATTGTAGACTTAATGCACTGAAAGTAAAATTTTTCTTTAATTATTTATACACCTCTTCACTGAGATGCCAGTAATGGTGGAGGTTCTCGTATATTTGCATACATAAAAAAATCTTCTCTGAGGTCTATATTTACTGTCTTGACTGGCACCAAATAACTTTTTTTTGCTTAATAATAATTATAATTGAGTCACCTTGTTCCATCTTTTAGAACCGACACGCCCAAAAATCTTCATCAATAAAGTTACCAAAAGTTTTCTAAGCTTTTATAGCCTTTGTTTTGTGACACTGCATCTCACAGTATGATGTTGGTCAAAACTACCTTTTAAAATTTATGGAAATTACACTAAAAAAGGGCAGCACACACTTAAAATTCATCAGCGTTGAATTTCATGTTCTTGCTTAGAACTACTTCTGCTATCTGTGGGTCTGTCTACCAATTTCAACATTCAGCCTTTTTTTAAAAGAATAACTACTTCTTTTTAGTGCGAGAAGCGAGCTTTTGTTTCAAACTGCTAAGAATATCAAAGAGCCAACAAATGTAGCAGCTAAAGAACATAGCGAATAGATGACAACGATAGAGAGGCTCAAAAACAAAGTGACAGGCAGCTGTAGAATGAGCACCCTTCTAACCACACACCCTAGCATTCTCAAACCACAACACCTCTCTTCTCTTGTTTTGATACATCTTGAACTACAACTACCTTAAGGGGGTGGGTATGGCTGCCATTGTTCTCAAAATGATTCTGAATGAAGCACAAACTACATCATACATCCAAATTGTTCATTTCAGATGGGTTAATTAAGAGAACGTACTGGCATGGCAGCATAAAATAAAGACACAAACACGAAGGTCCACTTTTGGACCATTTCACAAACCTGGGTTGCGAATTCTCCTCATACATGCGCTCCTTGCCTTCCTTGAACAAGCTGATGGTCTGCTTGGTCTTCTTGGTCAGGTTCTCCATGAAGACCCGGAAGAACTCGTTGTCTCCCAGAGTCTCCATTTTGCCCTCATAGCGAGACAGGATGGTGCGCAGGTGCTGGTAGGTGTCTGGCAGCAGGTCGAGGATGTAAGGGGGGCTGTTCTTCAGAGCCAGTTTGGGGTTTTGGCACAGCCGCACCACCTGCAGAAACGGGAGGATGTGAGGGGGAGAACAGAGACACGGTAAGGAGATAAGAAACCAGCTTTGGGAGGTTACGTGAAAGAAAAAGCACAAAAAAGAAAGGTTAACAAAAAAGTGTCTGAGGAGAAAAATGAGGAAAGACAGATTACCGTATATTCCGGACTATAGAGCGCACCTTACTATAAGCCACACCTACAATTCTTTTGAAACAAAAACTGGAAACGTACATTAGACGCATCGGGCTATAAGCCGCTTGTATCTCCGCCGCTTTCGGTTTTCCTTAATAAATCTGCTATTAAGGACACAACCCTGCGTCTCCAACGCCGAACCATGGACTCGTTCACGCCAAGCTTACGTGCAGCGGCTCCGTTTCCCTCCTGTACTGCCAGATCGATACTCAACTTAAAAACGGCATCTTTTTCTTTGTGTTGTTTCCATGATGAGGGGTATGAAATTTCTCCGTCATGTCTGCTTCTAGCATGTGCTTGTTCTAAATGAAAATTAATTTCTTCTTTGATTTCCAATTTTGACTTCCAATTATTCATTTCCTGCTAAAGAGCCCCCTGGCGGTTGAAGAGAAATCCACAGAAAATTCGCACCGTGATATAAGCCGCATGGTTTAAAACGTGGGAAAAAGTAGCGGCTTAAATACGGTAGATGACTGTCACCATGTATTTTTAGGCTGTACATCAAAATTGCAGTTTATAAATGATTAAAAACCAATTTTAATAGAATACCTCTTTGAGCGATTAAACCACTCAAGATGTTTCCAGGGAGGCCAAATAGGAGCCATGCAAAACAGAACATGCCAACAAAGACTGAGAGAAAGGTCCCTAAAAGCCCAGGCCTTTTAGAAACCAGCAACCTATGCATTATGTAATACACTGAACATTCAGGCCCTCACTGTATGGTATCATTAATTATTTTACAAGCGCTGCACTTCCTTCATAAAAATGTATCAGCCCAAAACAAAGGCTGAGTGCATCCATGTACAGCATCCTGCCAAAGTATTCAACAGCCCCGTTGACAGACGACTGCAAGAAGACTGGCGTCAAGCCACACCTTCCAGCACGACGACGATCCTGCTGGAATACGGTTTACATCAAACCGTATTCGTTCGTTAGGGTAGCCTAGTCGATGTCAAAACCAAACCCAACTGAGAATCTGAGACAAAACTTGAAAACTGATGTTAAGAGACGCTCTCCGATCATTGACTGAGCTTGAGTTGACTGCAAACAAGAATGGATAAAAAAAAAAATAGACAATCAGTCTCTATGTAGCTGGCAGAGATTTGTTAAAATATAACAAAAACACATACCATTTTCTTTCATTTCACAATTATAAACTACTTTACACATAAAATTTCAATAAAATGCATTGACATTTGTGATTCGTAATGTAAAAGTTTCATTGAAGTTACATAAATACTTCTGCAAACTATTGTAGACTGTCTTTTCCCCCAAAACACATCCACAATCCTCTTGTTTTCCACCACTTTGTTCAAATCAAGAATGCTTGAGCTTTTTATACGCTGATCGTGCCTCTACAGTCATTGTGCGAGATCCTATCCCCTCCCATGTGTGTCCTTCTGCATGTTTGGAGAGGCTATTCGTGTGTTTACACTTCCACATTTCAATCTGAGTATCCTCTGCCACTTCTGCCTTAAAAAAATAATAAATAAATTACACAAAACACCCATTCTCCTTGCTTCATATTTGAACATGATTATCATGCAAATCTGAAGAGCTCAAGTGCAGGCTGCTGTCCTGAAAATATGTACTTCATGGCTACTACCCCCCCAGCTAAAACAATAAACGAACAAAAATAAACTCCTGGTAAATTGCTGTTGTAAATTATTTATTTGAAGTTCAAAATATCTGTAGTCACGGCCAGATGGACTCAAGTTCACCGAAACACGCCTGATCTTCATTAATGTTCATCCTTTCATCGCCGTTCTCACTGTAACTGAGTCACTTCGTTAACTATAACAAAAAAAAAGAAAAAAAAAGCTAGAACGATACTGGCGTAAAGCCTGGAACACTCAGTCATAAAGCCCGGTAACAACACGACTGCAGCCAACGTGCACACAACCCCGATTGTTTAGTTGCAAAAACATGTAAAGAAATAAGTTTTCATTCACAGATCTGAACCCGAATCAGAGCTTGATTGGCAGTCATCAGTAGCAACCAAACTATCATGTCAGCAACAAGGCATGGCTCTTTTTTTTTGCAAATCAGGCCAGATGACTGTGTGCAGATCATGTAGGAGGGCAGGAAAGAAATACGCCAGGTATACGTCTTGAAAATGGCTGTTATGAATTGCCTTGCCTTTTATGGGAGTCAACAGTTTTCCATTAGGGAGGGGAAAAAAAAATCAAACCTCAGAAGATGTTGAGTGATTTATAAGTTTGGTAAAGATTTGATTTTGGCTCAATTATTTGTATTAAGGTATACTTAAAATATTAAGAAGTAAGTTTCAAAACCATTAACATTTTTCTGACAAACCACACCCCCAGTTTAACGTCTCAATAACAAGATGTGAGAGAATGTCAGTAGAGAGCAATTTTCTCCAGCTGTATGACAAATTAATAACTCACCAGACAAATGTAAAAAAAAAGAAAAAACAAGCAACAAAGTATAATTTATAACATACTGCCTATTAAGTGTTGCTTTAGAGAAAAGTCTTTAAAAAAATGCTATTTATTTTATTAGAATTATCGTGCCGTATCTATATCGTTCCATTTTTTCTAAACCACTCAAAACTGACAGAGACAAAGTTTGCACTTGAGCTCGAAGAACCTTGAATCAATTTATAGCTGACCGACTGAACCGACAGCCCTCTGAACAGCAACCGAAACAGCTTCAGTCGTGCCATGAGGAAACCAGATGATTAACCGTCTCCAGAAGTAAACAGGAAAATATTACATAATCAAATAATCATTAGTTCCAGCAGAGTTTCCCAACTTAGCATGTCCTTCATTTGAAGGCATTTTTAATCTGGAAACCGAGAAAAGCAAGACAGATGCTTATTATGTGCTTATGGCAGTAAGTCTGACGTAGGAAGTTGTGTTGCAGTCGTGAACTTTAACGAGAGAACGAGAAATGTATCCACCACACATTTACAGAGTATTAATCAGAAGACACTGTCGGTTAGGCATTGCAACAAAGAAAATTGACAACATTTAAACGGAATAATAAATACATTATGGGATACGTTTCTCTCCCTCTAGACTTAAAACCTTAAGACATTTTAATTTTAACTTTTAGTACAAATATGTTTCAGTCTGATCCAGGATTCAACACGATCAACAATATTCTTTTTTTCATCTTGTCTTTATGTCTGAAGACAGACACTTGTTACATCTAACCAGAGGTAAGGTTTACACCACTATCATCATCAACACCTGCCAGACTTGCACTGAGCACTCAGTCAAACACGCGATATTGTATGCCTACATGTTTGATGCAGCAACATCTGGGGACCCTTATATGTCAGCGTTTATTAAAGCTCCTGACTTTAAGTGAAAGCTTGACTGCCTTTCAGCAAAATGCATTCCACTTCTACACCACTTCCCTCTGTTTAACCCCTTCAAAGACAGCTTCACACCTGGTGCTGACATGGTAGGTTCATAATAACTGAAGGTAGCCTGTAAGAAGTAGCAGGGTACTTTGAGAAATGAAAGCTAAAAAAGAAAAGATGAAATTGTTTCCCCTAACTTTGTATTTTTCTTGTCTAATACAGTCATGTGGCTGTTATTTTTTCTGTCAAGCAAGTGCACTCATTATTTGTGTCATTAACTTATTGCTTAAGTTAATGGCACGTTAACTTAAGCACACATTAGCGTCGTGGCATAAAATATAAGAACGACAACAATCTTATAATACTTGTTGTGGCAAATTTGGTGCTCAACTTTTTAAGCATACACTGCTGATTTGTTGAAAACGTAAAATTAACTTGCATTCCAAAGGGATTCTCTGAACCAATTATTGTAAACATATTTACTAAGTATTACTGGACACTGTGTCCTATGAGAAAACTAAGAAATTTTCTTGTACAGCTGGTAGAACGACCTTTACAATGTTCAATTTAGAATAATGATTACCTAGCCTAAAATACATCACCATGTATGTAAATGTTTAGAACTCAATTTAAAATATATTTTGCAAGATTACAAAAATTATATTTTAACTATGACACAAAACGGAACAAATGGTGAGTACAACAGTTGCACAAAGCACAACAAATACACAAAATAAATTTTTACCGTAGTGCACAGGATTATTTTGTTATAAATTAGTTTGGCTGATGAACAAACATTTTTTTTAATTTTTGGCTAATACAGAAATAATTTTTTGTTTTTTTTAAATGACACAATCTAAGGAAAATATTAAATTAAATAAGGAAATTAATTCAATTTATGCCGATCTAATTAAGTGTGCAAATATCATTTCTACATCTTTCTATTTCAAAGTTGTCATAATTTATTTTTTCAGTAAAAGAATCACAGATGAATTTAAAAATATGCAGGTTTATGCATAGAAATTTTATTTTAAAATATCTGAATAGATCAAGAACAGCTAATGTGCACCACCAGCCTGAGCCAGCTAACATCAGCAAAGTTTAAAAAACTGTCATGGTTTCAAAATGCGTAAAACTTTCCGTCGGTTCCTAAAATTTAGAGTCCTTTTACTGAAACATCAGCGTCACAAAATCACCAACAGCAACGTTGTGAGAACTAAAAGGATGTATTACCTTCCTTTAATATATTACTAACTTCTGCATAGCAGATAATATGTGACATGCAAATTTGAGCATTTTAGCTAACGATACTATAAAAGCTGCAGTTAGCAGACAGTGTTGGCTACTGTTTGCCAACATGGTGTGAATAGTCCGTTAGCTAATAAGTAGCTAATGTAATCACACTTTCCTTTACAATAATATATGACATTCATAATCGACAGCAGCTTGCCAATGCTGCCAGAACAAATGGTGTTCCTGGTGTTTATATCTGCCACTTTAAAGTATAACTTTGCATTGGATTATTTAATACAAATGTACGTTTCAGATTCTTAACGTGCCTTAAAGTCCAAAACTGACAAATGGTGGGTTTAACACACTAACAAAACCCTCATGTTTTAGGACCGTACACACTTAATGGCAGGTACTATCAAAATTTCTTCAGGAAATTTTTTAAGTGAGATAAAACTTTTAAAGCTAGGCTTGGCAAGTTACGAGTAGCACGTTCATAATGCAGCCGAATACAGACTTTACCCTGATTAACGGGTTAATCTGTTATACATACACTACCCAGCACAGAACAACCACTACCATATGTAGCAGGTATTTCTTTGAGTCAAAATAATAGATAAATGAATATTAATATATTAATGCTATTATTAAAAATGTTAGACAACATTCATCCATTCATCGTCTATGCTTATTCTTGACGAGGAGCCCTGAGGCTATGCCACCCTGGGCACATTTCCAATCCATCAGAGTCCTTATTAAAGTATGTAGTTATAGTTTTAAGACTACAATGTACAAATGGCACGTATGTTAGCAACTGGCTGCAGGCTGTACTAATGACTAATTAATGCCAAAAAGGTGTTACATTTAACACAATAGGTAGTCCAAAACTGCTTTTGAATATAGCAGGCGTTAATTGTTCGTTTCTGCCCAAGTCTTTGGATTAAAAATAAGACAAGTTAAAAGATAAAATTATGGAAACTAGGATATCCGATATATTATCTTAGTATCAACAATTTAGCAAGAAGTCGGTTACTTTTGGGTTTTAAATAAAAGCAATTAAATTATGTTACAAAACTCAGTTTAAAAACTGTGATACAATGAATTGCTGCTAGTGAAAAACATGTTAGTGACACTGTTGTCACACTTTTAATATAAAAGGTAACTCAGAGGAGCTTTTAAAGGGAAGCTCCAACATATTTCCTAAGCTGCTGATGCATGTTAATAACATAGCCATACTTCAGCTGCTTTTTAAACAACCTGTAGGAGCATGAAGAGTTTTGTTCCTGTAGTAATTTCAAAATGCTTAATGCCGTTTTGATCTTTCTAGTGCTGCCCATAAACAGTTGGTAGAGGTTTGAAATATGTTGACTTGCATGGTTCTAACTAAAAAAAAGTGGCAGGAATAAAATGAAGCAGAAAACTTTGGTTGGGTAGCAGCCTCTTAACTTCACAGCTAACAGCCGAGGTATCAAAATGGAAGAACAAGAAACTCAAAAAAGCTGCTCGAATCTCACAGGAAACTGGGGGTCGAACTGCTTCTGACTGTTTTCCGAGAAGCAAGTTGTGAGATGAGTCTTCCTCGTAAAAGAAAGCGCTCAAATGCTCTAGTTACAAAAGACACTTTTCATGTTTCCTTACGATTTATTGCACTTTTCGACGGCTGACAGGCAGCTGGCTGAATGTGCAGTTTCCAAAAGGGAAGTGACACAGACTTGTAAATGCTGCACTGTCCGGGTCTCTGAAGGATAGGTTTTAAACGGATCCCGTAACCATTTTTAAATAAAAGTTTAATATTTGAGGATTGTGGAACAGATGACGGTGCTACCACAGTTAGCTCAGACTTTTGACTGACGTTGGGAGCAGGTCTTGCCATGTCCGGAGGCCAGTATCAAACTTACGTTGTTTCACTGGCCTCTCTGTTTTGATGCTTGTTAGCGAAACAATAAACACAAACGAGTTTAGATGGTAAGATTAGCAGAAGTGAGATACTATAAACACCGTCCCCTCAGCTGACTAGCTAACCTAACATTAGCTGCAAAGATTAGCTAGCTAGTTAGCTACAGTTAGCCAAGAGCGCCGTTGGTCATCAGACGTGTAAACAAAGCTCGTTGATGTTTGTGTTTGCTAACCTTGTCCATCAGTTTCCAGCATTTCTCCACGGTTTTCTTGTCGACGGCCCCGGGCTGGTGGTGGGAGTGGAGGTGGTGATGGTGCGGCTGGAAGGCATCCTTCATCATTCCGATGATCCCCCCACCTTTCTTCAGGTTCCCTGCCATGTCCCGGCTCGGTTAGGGGGCAGAGTGGCGAGGCAGGGCGGCCAAGGGTCACGGAGACCGAACCGCCGCCTGTAGTTAGCTCTACCGGGCGATGGTGAACCCGTTACCCCCCTGCGAGGACAGCGCCCGAGGGGCGAATCCGAGCCAGGGTGCGACGGTGGGGTTAAACGGAAGGGTGGGAGGGTACTATCCGCTGGAGGACCCCATCATTAGGAATAAAACCAGCTAACAGGAGAAATGTCCAGATTGTGGATGAAATGTGTACAACGGCCCCCTTAAACCCGGTCGTTGCAGCTAGCAGCCCCGCTCTCCTTTCCCTTTCTGCAGGGACCAACGCAGGCTAATTAGCAGAACCGCCTCTGCTCGCCATCGGCTGGAGGACAATGGCAGCCTTTCTGTGAACAGACGCCTTGAGGACTTTAGTGTGTCCTCTCTTCTTGACAAGTCCCACTGTCGTTCCCCCTTTTCTCTCTCTCTCTCTCTCAACAAGCAGCTCTTTTCGCCCGTGCCGCGTCTTCTTGACGGGAAGTTCAGCGGCGGTGTGACAGTGTCAGCGCTCCCCTGCGGGCGGTGAGGGTGACGACATGCGCCTCACACCGAGCACAAAGAGGAAGTCGCGCTTCGAGCTGTGAAGGCTCCGTGGTCACAAACGGGAACAGGGGTGAATAAATAATTGTGCGATTTAAACATTGCCCAGTGTGTTCAGCTTCCCCCAGTGACGTGTATGTGCAGCCCTTTCTTTTTTTCCTGTACGTACCTCTTCCGTGCAACACCCCACCCATCTTTATTTCCACGCCTTCTCTGTGCGCGTTCGCGATCAATGCTCGCTGCCGGGCGCGCGCCTCTGGCTGTACAGCGCATTCATGAAATGCTGCAGCTTTGTTGAATGTTAAAAAAAAAAACAAAAAACAAGGCGCAAGCTGTTGGTGCGATGGAGAGAAAGGACCGCAAATACATTTTCAGGAAATAATTTTGTGGCGTGTAATTCTGTCTGGTGTCAGGTGAATATGAGAAAGTATTCCTACCCCTATTTAACATTTTTGTCTCGTTTCAACCACTAGCTTCACTGTATGTGAATAGACCCACACAAAGAAATTATAAAGTGGGTGGAATCGAAACTTTACATGAGTTTTACGTTTATTTACCTATGCAAATCTGAAAAATTAGTGGAACTTATTTGTATTTCTCCTTCCTGTAACAATAGTTTTGGCAAAACCACCTTTCACACAATTACAGAGACCTGTCTTTTTGGGTTCTACCAGCTTTGCACAACTAGTGGCTAAATTTTTTTTCCTGGTAACTTATGCAATGCTGGATTTAAAGGGGAAGGATATTATGTAAAATGAACCTTTTTGAGCTTTGTCATGTTATAATATTATTCCCTCATCAAAAACATAGCAGGAAGTTTGTCTTGACTCATTAACTATTATGTAGTTTTCAGGCACATGACTACGTATTCACTGTACGTAGCTTTGGCTGTATGTTCAGGAGTGTTTGCCTGCTTTAAGGTGAAGCTCCGTCTCTTTGCACTTCTGAGAAATGTTCTTCCAAGACCGTTGTATTTAGCTCAATCTTCCTTCTCATTAACTTTGACCAGCTTCCCTCCCCATGCCATGGTATAAAGCGGAAGGATGAAAGAACAATGCTGCCACTGTCACGTTTCAGTGTGAGGATGGTGTGTTCAGGGTAATGTGCAGTGTGTGTGTTTTTCACCACACACAACATTTTGCACATAACTAAAAAGATTTATTTTGGTGTCAGCAGACTTGCACAGCTCCTTCCACATGTTTGTTTTCTCTGCAACATGTCTTGTGGCAAACTGCAGCAGGAACTTATTGAGGTTTTTCTTTTTCTACAACAGTTTTATCTTTGTCACTCTGACTGTCTTCTATACAGGCCATTTTATGAGATGTTCCACTAACAGATAATTAGCCATTTTTATTACTATTGTTATATAGTTTGACATAGCCTGAATATAAAGAGTGCAATAGAAATGCTATACAGGGAGTCTACATCTCTTGCCCTTGCTCGATTTATTTAAAATTAACATAACTAGTAAGTCTAGCTAATACCTCATCAGGCCTTCCAGAGTGAAGAGTAGAAAATCAAGCTTCAGTTTTCTTTCTCTCGACATTTGTGGACTACCTTGTGCAAAAATCCCAATACTTTATGCTGACATTTATGCTTGTAATGTGACAAAATTTGAAAAAGTTCAAGAACTATGAATATTTCTGAAAGGCATTCCTTAAATTTTCTTTTCAAGATTTGTGGTTATTTAGTTTTCCTTTTACAAACAACAAAACAGATATGTTTTAGTAATTGTTAATCTCTGGAAAACATAAAACGTTTTATGTTTTTGCATTTGTGTAAGTTATACAGACTTAATACTGTAGTGTAATACAGTAAGAATGGGCTTCTCTAGTAGTAGAGCAAACTAGGCACAGCAAAATGTCTGCATACTTCAGAGCATGAAGAAAGAAATTAATCTTCTCGTTAAAAACCCAAGCAACATGTCAATCCCTCTGAGTCCACACTAGAGCCATGTTAGCCAAGGTTAAGACCGTTTTTGAGCAAGAGAAAGCTTAATTAGCCTGGCACATAAGCTGATTGCCGTTTTACCTACAACAATGAGGGTAATTAAGTGTCACATATTCTAGATGACACAATCGTTGTTGTCGTTCTAAGTCGCCGAAAAGCATCAGGACTTTCAAACAAAGGTGCCAAGACAGAAGAAATATGTCACATGAGGATTTTAAAAGTGATGCTCTGCATTTATGTTGCTCTGATGGAGCTGACTAATAACATGTGATGGAACAAGGGAGAAGATGCCATCAACGCAAACTTTAAACACAAGCTGGATGACATGGAAACTGACTGATAGGTTTGTATATGCGCGTTGAAACACGGTTTCCAATAGAAACTAACACAAAGGGACTTGAGGAGAGCAGTAACAGCCCTCTGAGGGTTTGGTCAGACATCTGTGAACAACAATCCCCTCTTCCAGCTTTCCTCAGTGGCGTCCTGTGGTTTGGGATTTCTTCTCGTGTGTGCTGTTAGATTAACATTTTGTGAAGTTGATCCATGTTATGTGAGGATTAACAAAGAACAACGTCTGACTCTTGAGCAGCAGTGCAATGAGACTAAGCTTGTCTAAACAGCAGGCTCGTGACTTTAGCAGCAAAAGTATTTAGGGATGTTTAGATTATTTGACCTTAAGTGGGAGAGTATTCAGTGACAGTTTAATAAATGGGGGTTATTCCCTTCTTGATAGCTAGCATATTGTTATGGGACATGTTTGTTTAAAATATTAATGCAACCAAATCACTAGAGAATATCAGAATAGGGCTAGGCCTAAGAAGTATCTGAGGCAGATTAGCAGAATCTGAAAAGGCAAGTTATAAAGAAATAAGACTTAATCCAACTAAGACCTGACATGGGACTTTAGAAGCTCATGTGGTATACTGAGCTTTTTAAATTAACATTTTGGTAAGAAAGAACCAGACGATCCAGTTTAATGAAGGTATTTATTATATAATATACTTTATAAATGTGACAACAAACTCCAGTGTGAGAAGATTTTATTGTCAAAAGAAGAGGGTTTGGAGGAAAATATTATTTTGAGGACGAATATTTGTATAATTTAATTGTGTAGAACTGCAGTTTATTGAAGGAAATAATGTTATAATGTTTGAATAGCTATGATTTGGAAATGTTTTTTCTACAAGAAATGCCCTTATAAATAATCCTGTTTATAATGAATATAAAATATGAATATGACCATATAATATTATTCCAATCTGTCAGTATGGATTAGGCGAGCAATATTCAAGTAAAGTGGAATTTTTATTAAAATGTAATTGGGTGAGAGATGGAGTCATTGTTGTCCTGAGTGGTTAAGTACAGACATGCAAATGTTCCTGGGCCTCAAAGGTAAGTGGTCAGCCCAGAGCTGTGTGAGAGGGTTCAGCCTGCGATTGTACAGAAAGGGTTTTAATATGTAATTATAATCAATTCTTCCTTCTCCAGCAAGACGTTGAATCTAATTAACATCAGCTCCAACGTACAACTCATTGGGGATAAAGGTCTTTAAGGGGAAGGAAGATCAGATTAGACAAAAAAAAAACAACCTCAGCTTGTATCTATTTTCCTGATGATTTCTGCAGGAGAGTCTGGATAGCTTGCGATATCACATCAATGCTTCAGCCACAGGACTGGCTCCATGTTTGTAAAATGATAGATTTTCGAATCTTATTACAAGTCCATCAGGCACTAGATGGTCCTGGCTTTAAAAACATTTCAGAGTTGCTTGTCAGGTCCAGAGCCCTCAGGTCATGAGGTCTCTGCTCCTCAGCTTGGGAACCAACTTTCCGAGAACCTCGGATGTGCAGAAAGGGACTCTTTAAAAACCTAACCTGAAAACTTTACTGCATATAGCAGTTTTCCCATCAAAGCAAGGGTTTATTTTCATGGTTTCGAGTTTAATTAGTAATGAAGTTGATTTAAAAGCCATGTCAGGTCAGATTTGGTGAAGAGTTATTATCTTGCCACCACTTGCTGACTTCAACAGAAATCTGCTTTACTTGATCGGCATTTTCATGGCTCTTCCCTATTTTGAAGAATTTCTGTGAAAAGTCGACCTGCGTGTCAAGTAATTTTTTAACCACGGAGAACAAGAAGTAAAGAATACAGGAAGCAATCAAATGGGGGTGATTTTTTGCTTCAAATAGTTATTGCTTAATGTAGATTTTCCTCCAGTTCCCAAACAAATATGCTCAGAATAAAGGCCAGATTTGTCAAACCTTTTCAGTATAAAGTTGTTGTTTTTTATATACAGTTGTTTTTAGTGTAATGAAAACAGATTTTCCTTTAGGACATTCGATTTAGCATGGAGGGCATTGCATTGAAAGACACAAAAGGTAATTCCCCAACAATCCATGCACAAACTCACACTAATGGTGAGTTTAGAAACATGCATGGGAGGAAACTGAAGCACAAGAGAGCCCACACATGCACATGCAGACTCAATGCAAAAAATGTTGAGCATCAAGTGAAAAATTCTTCCTAACATATCGTAGTCACTGGACATTTCAATAATGTGAGGGGACAAAAATATTCTAGGAAGATAGGAGTTTGTCTGTGAAGATCTTCAAGTGCTGGCAATAAAACTAAAAAAAAACAACAACAACAAACAACCAGACAATAAAACAGACAAATAAATAAATGAAGCAAACGAGATTTGCTGACATTCTTTGTGTGTTGCTGACACCAACACACAAAGAGTGATTATAATTAAGATTAGATGTGGTACGATGATCTTTAATGAAAACTTCAATAATGTTTCATCTATTTGAACAGTTTTCAGAATCATATTTGTCTTCATTTTCAATCTCAAATAACTGCTTTTAGTTATTCACTGCTCTGAAATATTTCTTCCTAATTATCTTTTCCTTACAGTTTCCTTGCTTCAATAAAGCACTTATTTTCTTGCACATGAGTAGTGCTATAAAACTAAACCAACCATATCTTGCCTACACAGCTTGATTAAGTTAAAATCAGAACAAATCGCAAAAGTATCTGGCTTGGATGCACTGGACATAAATGTGTGCAGAGTTAATTCAGATCTAATAACATAATCAACTAAAGACCTATAAGTTACTTCAGCTAGGATCAACAGAGATGGTACATAGATGTTTATCTTGTCAGAATTAACAAATGCAATTTTTTACTACGTTTGGGTTCAGAAATGCATCACTGGTTGGCTGTAATACATCACAATGTCCACTAGATGTAGCAGATGACTGCCTGTAAGCCAGGAGATGCAGGATATTAGAGTCTGATTTGTGTAGAAATAAATTGGACTGGAGAATGTTGACTTGGTTATGTGAAATGGAGAGCCATGCGAACGTATTTGTGCACCTTTTTGGCAACCTTTTTTCCTTTTTGTTCACATTTTGTTACGTCATATCTACTAACTGCATAGTATTTCATTGGGGGTTTATGTAATAGACAAATACACTCATCGTTTTTGGAAATAAAAATAAGAAAATTGAATTCAGTTCCTTTTACTTTGATACCAGTAAATAAAATCCAGAAACAGAAACACTTTAGAAGTCATAGTCAGGTTTGCTAGAAACATTAGGGAATAATCACCATCATAAAACCAAGAAACACTCCAGACAAGTGAGGAAAAAAGTTATTGAAAAGTTTAAAGTGGGGTTAGGTTAAAAAACCAATATAAAACGTTGAACCCTCATCAATCTATGGTAGATACTTCATACCTACTAATACCCACCTGACATTACAGGCCAGAAATGGAGAACTTTAACCACAGAAGCAGCCTGATGGCTTATGGTGCCTCCGGATGACGTGTTGAAATCCACTGCAGCTCAGATGAAACAAAGTCACAACCCTACAATTATTATTCGTGGCAGCAGATTCATGAAGTGCTAAGGCTTTTTTTTCAGCAAGGATAGAGAAGCTGGTCAGAGTCGATGGGAAGATGAATGAATCTAAATGCAAAGCAATCCTGGAGGACAACCTGTTAGAGGCTGCAAGAGAGTTGAGGTCTCCATTCCCTCATGACAGCGTTCATTCAGCGCAGTCTGGACGGGTTTAGATTGAAGCTTGACCGGGCCTAAATCTAAATGAGAATCTATTTCATAACTTGAAAATTGCTTTTTACAGACACACTGTATCCAGTCTGGCTGAGTTTGAGTTTTAAAATTATACACAGCTTTGTGTTGGCCTAATAATTAAAACTTCCACCCAAAAAAAAACCCCATCATCGTTTGTGGAGTTTGTGGAGCTTTAAGAGAATGAATGCTTTTGCAAGGGATTTTATGTAGAAATACAAAAACAGTACTGCAGACAATAATGCAAGAAGTAAGCAAAGGGGGAAACTAACTGAAAACTTATATGAAAAATAAACTTTAAAACAAAGTTAAAATGGCAAACGCAGAAGAAAACAGCCAGGGAAAGGCAAAATTAGAGTTAAAGATGCAGGAAAAATGATTTAGCTGCCCAGCACTGATAAAACTTCCCTTCCCTGCAGCAAGAAAGATGAACAGATTTAACTTCTGAGGCTGCCATTTGTGCATCTTTTTCTTGACTCCAGAGCTGTGCGGTTGGTCCCTCTGGTCTGTGGGGTAATGAATCATTTACACAGGGATTAGGATAAGACTGTGCTCTAACGACCAATTAAAACATTAACTCAAGAGGCCTTTATGTGAAAACCAATATTTTCTTTCCTTGAAAACCACAAAGAGGTGCTGTCCTTACACGGTGTGTGTGTGTGTGTTTCTGTTTGTTTGGAGTTAAATAGGACTGACTGCAGCCATCTGAGTAATTAAAAGTAGATAAGCAGGATGTGCACCTGCTGGTGAGGAAACTGAAAAGTGATTTACTCCCAATTGAAATACTATGGGGGGGGGGAAGCTTTGTAAAGATAATTGATGGGAGAAGATTGCCTTACAAATTTCAAAGCTCAGTTCCTCTTTTTAACAACTCAGACAAACTTCACTGTTCTTGCTGGAGGAATGCTTGACGTTGCCAGAGTTTTTTTTTTCATGGGTGTAACAAGAGTGAAGGGGTTGAACACAAATACACAGCAGACTTTGTTGATTTTTATTTTAGATTTTGTGAAGTCCTTTACCATGCAGCTCATGACTACGCAGTGCATTGTGTTTGTCTCCAGTGGCATTACAGTTTGTAGCATGACAACATGTAAGCGGTAAGAATTGTTTTACAAAAATATTGTCTCTAGTATTAACTTTTCCAAATTTTTTTTCCTGTAAAAATTGATATGCTTAGCACTCAGTCGTCTTCATGTCTGTAAAAAGCTGTCTGCTTTATTTACCCTTCAATTTGACATGGCTGTCTGCAGCGTTTTGGCCAGCTTTTTGGGAAATGATGCGTACTGAGAGAGAGGGAGGGAGAGAGACTCCAGCTGATGAATCAAGATGCCCACACAGTGATTTTTCCATGGATACCAGTGCATGCGAGAAATGCAATGGAAAACACTCATACACAGAAATGTTTCATCCCACACACCCCCACCACACACCCAAACACACACCGGTACACTATAATCCGTGCTTCGTCATCTGCGGCTCCAATCGATCCAGGCGGGAATGAAAAGAGGGGGAACAAAGCAAAGTAAACGGAGCTCTGTTTTTATTTCTCTGAAAGACAAGCAATGTCAAGATGTTTTGGTCAATACGTTTCAACAACTGTTCGGAGAACAAAAGGTTGTGGAAAAGCCTTGTGATGAATTCGTCCAGCGTTTTGGCACACAAACAAGGAGGCTGCAACTGCGGAAAAGTGAGACATTACTTTAAATTTGCACCAGAATTGTTGTGAAGATAAAATGCAGTCTATCATTTGTAACCTTTTGTGCCGGCATTCGTTGCGTTTAACATTTAGCGTCTCTGATGTCAGACAGAAAAAAAGGAACAGTTACACAAAGTGATGCGATCTTGGGCGGAGGAATAGCTGCGATTATAAAGAAATAGAATCATAATGAATGTAGAAGTAAAGACATAGAAAGGCTATCAGAAATAAAGGCTTTGTTGTTTGGTTCCCTATCTCTGGACACACTGTTTGTGGGATATATGAGCAACCGGTACAAGCATTGGCAACCCTTGTCTTGTAAACTGTGTAAAAATACTTCAAATAAACACAGTGTATTGCTCTACTGTATTCTGCAGTAGAGCAATACATCAAACTAGCATTTTTGTAAATTGTGTCAAAGAACTTTTAAATAGTAATTCACGACTTCCCGTTCCACTTTTGTATAAATAAGACATGAAGTACAGGCCTAATTCTAACTCACAAAGTTAGATGAAGACCCGTATTTACACATCCAACATGCAGAGGATGATAAAGAAAGGAGTGAAATCTAAAAGTTCTGTGGGAGAACTGCAGAATTAGAGAAAATCTATATGCCAACCAGCTGATAAGGAGGCAAGTCATCAAATAAAGACGCATTTTTCTGTTGCTACAAGCATAAAATATGATCAGTTCTAGTGATGTAGTAATTTGTCTGAAATGAAGATCAAGCTTTCCTGCAATAAACATCTAAAGCTGCACTATGCAATTATATAAAAATGTTCTAAAATATGTTTTTGCATATTTGTTAAAACTGTCACCATGTTGTGACAGTAAAATGTGAGGCAGATAATCTGTGAAAGAACCAAACTCCTCCGCCTCTTCCCTGCGCTGCTATTGTCTTCTGAAGAAATACAATGCTGCCGGTTAACATCAACCAATCAAAGCCCGCGGGAAGGTCTTAGAGCTGTCAATCATGCTCATGTACAAGCTCCTCAATGAGTAACAACTTACCATTACAGGAAAACTGTTTATATGCCAATGTCGGTGGCCATGCTAACTAGCCTGAGCATTCATGGCATGGTCTGCTATCAGGAACACGCTATAGCTTAGAAGTATGTACATGAGCTTGATTGTCAGTGCTAAGGCCCTCATCCTGACTCTGATTTGTTGTTTCTGACCGAGTTGTACATTTCTGAAATTTGCACTGGAAGAAGGAGCTTGTATTTTTTCCCCACATATTATCAGTCTCACCTGTGTCATGACATAGTGACAGTTTTACCAAATATGTAAAAAACATATTCTTCATAAAGGTTATGTATCCCAGCTTTAAGGTCTTGTTTCAAATAACATATTAATTTGAGATAAAATGTCTCAAATCCTATGTTGAATATCGTGCAGGATCTGCGATATTTTTGTTTCTCTTCAGAAATGTTAAGGGAACTTTGATGCAGCACATGGCATCATGAACTCTTCAAACATCAAAACAATTATTTACAGCAGTGGCACTGATTGTCATCCAACAGCTGACTTTGTCAACCATAAATATCTCAACTAACTACTTACCTAAAGTTGTTCATATCTACAGTCGGAGCAATATTCTGAAGAGTTTGAAACATCTGGAACTGTGGCAAGTTGCACCCTGCAAATCTGTTCCCCAAGGGACGCCAATATTTGTTCAGGGTGCTTCGAGCACGATAAAACACATTAAAGTCAGAGCGCGGTATCTCTTAAGTCCTCGCATAATAACTATTAGATATGGGGTAACTGGTGTAGATATGCAACAAGCCGTAGGCTTGAGGAGAGAAGTACCTTTTCACACACATTTCTTCAGGCTCTCAGTGCTCATCAGGGCCTCCATAAATCCAACAGCAGCAGGCGGCGGCAGGAAGCGGTGAGCAAATAGATGCATTTTATTTATGGAGCTAAATCACCAGAGGCAGAAGAAGCACAGCGATATAAACCTGACATGACGGTGACATACAGGAAGAGGCGAGTATTTGTGTGTGTCGGAGCTTAAAGGCTCATGCTGCCGTGTGAATGCTGTAGATAAGCAATGTGACAGGCTGATGATGCACTGGACACAACTTTCCATCTGTAATGCTGGAATAGAGAGAGTTGGATGCAGGCACCGGGAGACAAAAGGAGTAGGTTGGATTAAACTGTAAATCTGATGCGGGCCGTTCATCCTACCGTCCAGAGGAGACTATAATATCCGCTGAAAATCGCAGTGATAGATGAACTACAAGCCAGTGGATGCTTAAATCACAGATGAGTTGTTAAACTCATTAGCCTGCGTTAAGACTCTCTGCCCACACAAATTCTCAGCTGCTCAAAGGATTCTCGGGTGTGCGGATGCTAACCGGGCTCTGGGAGAGAGAGAGGAAGATGCTTCTGGTTCTGTTGGCCAACACGGCCCACCTGCTCGTGTTCACAGTGTCCTGCTAAAGTATCGTCACTCCCTAAGCTGGTTCACATTTTGTCATTTTACAACTACAAAGCCTGAAGGATTTTAAAGTGGATTTGTTTTGTGTGTGTGACAAACACAAATACTGTAAGTGTTTCATTTGGAGCAAAGTAAAACCTAGTTTTTAAAAAAGGTTTTGTTGGCTTTAGTGGCCTTTATTTGAAAGTAGTTCAACAGGAAACAGGGTAATGAGAGAGGCAAATGTCACCAGGCCGGGAATCGAACCTGTGACCACCGCCACGAGGACTGAAGCCTCAATGTGCGGGTTGTGCTCTGCCCCTGCGCCACGACAGCACCTGTGATACCTAGTTTCAAATGTTTTTTTGTGCCACCAAAAACCTGAAATATGTGCTGTGAACATATGATCTGCCCCTTTTACTCTGACACGCCTAAATATTTAGTTATTTAGCCTCTTGTGTAAGAAGAAAAATGGGGTTAATTTTTCAAATATTTTCACAATTTGTTTTACTAATTTCATAATGTCGCAGTTTAGAACTAAAAGTATAATTAGCAAGCTAAATATTTATATACTAAATATGTAAATATTTATTAATTTATTTACAAACACAATCTCAAGCTACTTAACAATTACAGTTAATTTCTAAAAGCAACTGGTTGTACTGGATTTTATTTAGGAATATCAGAATACGTGGGGGTGTATCCGTATGAAAGCTATGCTGTGTGGTTTCTATTTGCAAATAATAATAATAATAATAATAATAATAATAATAATAATAATAATAATAATAATAAAACTTGAATAATTGCTCTTCCACTTTGTAATTATGAGATGCTTGCATTGATGTACCACAGAAAATCACCCAGAAAAACATTAAAGCTTGTGGTTGTAATGTGACAAGGTGTGAAAATGTTCAGTGGGTTTTCTGATTGCATAGTTTTAAAAAAAAAAGGCTCTGTATAAAAGAAAACAAAAAAACCAAACAGTTCACTCAGGAGGCTGCCGGCGTGACGGATCTAAACAGCTGCTAAGGTCAAATCCATCAGAGCACAAACGAGACAAACCAGAAGCCCAGAGAATGGACGTTGTTTCCAGAAATGTATTTATAATGAAATAAAATGTCAACATAAAAAAATAAAGCATATAAAATATAGAAGCACAAACAGTGCCAGCTCTCTCCCGGAGAAGGTCGCCCAGAGTCTCGGTGGGATTTGTTTTAATTCGTACTCCACTGCTCTCCGTGCCTTCAAGGTAATTGGCAATCTCATTCCCACTACGCTTGATTTAGCACCTCTGTAAATGTTTTCAGCATTTAAGAAGTTTGCATTGAGAGCAGAAAGAGCCTTCACACTCTCATCTGCTTCTTAGTAACATTGAGCAAATGGATGAAAACGGCTTTTATAGACCTTTTTAAATTTGGGTCTTCTCTTCTCTTGGACTGACTCATTAATTTGACTAAATCTTTAAAGAAATGTTCGCATTTTACAGTGAATGTTTCTGGAGACCTAAGATTTTTTTTCTTCATTAAACTAATCAATGTAGCTGTCCATGAGAAGGATTCCTGTAATTAAAAAACAAACAAACAAACAAAACACAAGAGTGTACAATGCTGCTCCATTAACACAATAAACGTCAAACAATAATTACTCTTGGAAAAAAAATACCACAATAGACATTTACCAGGAACTGCACTGATTACACTGTATTTACATAACTTTTGTGAGCCAGCTTGTTTGAATGAAAAATAACAACATTGGAGCAGATCATGGACAAATAATGTGCATAAAAAAACACAGAGACATTTAAACCTGACAGATGTTTCGTGAAATGAAACATGTTTCTCTTCACATTGCTCGCCCTAAAGGAAGAGAGGAAATTCTGACGAGATGGAGGCTTGACGTGACAGAAAGGTGAATGCTGCACCTTCATTTAAAGCTGTTGTGAAATGGCATCTTGCAGTGCTGTAAAAAAGATTTGAACCCATACAGGTCTAAATATTTCAAAAACTAAAACTAATTTTGTCATCAGACAAAGAAAACCTGAATAAATACAAACTGTTTTCAAGCAACGATTCCATTTATGAACTAAAAAAAGCAATCCAAGCACCACTCACTAGTAAGATAATTGCGCCCTAAGCCTAATAGCTGTCTCCTCTTTAAATTGTTTGAATTCAGGCACATTGAGGGATTGCTTCAAGCATAAACTGCCTGTTTAAGGGCATACCAGAGCAGTTCAATCAAATTAGGTCAGGGGTCTTTTCTGACCTCCTGGATGAGTTTTTAATGCCATCTTTGAGTAATTTGGGGAGGTCAGTCACTTCTGGGAAGGTTCACCACTGTTCTATGTTTCTTAAGTTGTAAAAAACAAAAAAAACAAAAAAAACAACAATATTTTTGTGGTTCATTGGATCTATCCAGACTGTTTGTCGTATTGCCTGTATTATGTTGTCGGACAGGTTCTATTTAAGACATTTCTTGGTTCTGCAGATCTGGCAGGCTTGGACATGACTCGTTTAAATGAACTCAGCTTTCCATAAGCGCTGTTCGGTTAGCAACAATGTAAGCACGAGTCAACCAAAGTGGGTTACCTTTAAGCCTTGTTTGGATAAAGTTTTTTTTGTACTTTGAAAACATCTTCTTGCATTTAATTGGGTTATCTTTGTCTGGTGGTAAAATGTGTTTGAAGATCTGAATTATTTGAGATAAGCAAAAACAGGGGGAAAAATCTGTAAAACTTCTCACAACAACATGGCATGAGGGTGATTGACAGATTGTGATGTGCAGATTTAAAGTGATGGGCACATCAGCGATAAGGACGGGTCTGCACTGGCAGCCGTCTGCCCTCTGATTCAGTGAGGTTATCATAAAGCAGTCAAAACAGCCACTCAGCCTAAACTCTCATAAGTAACTAAGAGTCTTCCTGGATTCATTTGCAGGAAAATGCAAAAGGGAAAATGTCATTCCAACAGACATTTATAAATGATTTTTAAATCGAGATTTAGGGATTAACAGGGCAAACTCTTTGTGTGATTAATTAGATTATTTTTTTCTGCCATCAAACTCTTTGGAAAGGGAAAGAAAAGTGAGTGAATCATTGTTTAAATTTCCCCAAGTCACTCATTCCAAAGAACAAATGACTTTTTTCTGCTTCTATAGCTTCAATAAAGTATGAAAACTGTCATAACACATCAGAAGCAAAATACTTCTCCAAGGGGCTTGTAAAACTGCACATTCAACAAAAGCGCCGACGTTTTAACACTTAAAAGAACGGAGGAAAACTGCTGCAGTAAAAGCTTCTTTACCAAGAGCTTTTTGGTCGGTCACTAGTTTCATATGAAGGCAAAAATAAAAGACTTAACAGCAGAAAAAGGGACCTGATTTCATTCAGCATGTACGGAACAAAAACCGTGTTCATCACTGGCAGGTATTTATAACAACTGTTGTGGAAATCTAATAAAATGAGAAACGAATCAAAAATGTTGTGGCACTAAAGGGATTTTTCCATGATGCTGACCTGAACGTTTTTATCTCCAGAACTAAATTACCCTCAACCTTTAACCTCCCAGGGATTGTTAACCCTAAAAGGTTTCTCCTTTGATCCTTGGGCAGACCAAGGACAAAAAAAGTTTCCTGCATGGACTGTACATATATATATATATATATATATATAGTATATATAAAACCTTGTGATTTATTGTGAGCAATATAACTGATTGGTTCATGTCTTCTATCTATAGCTTTGGCAAAATCACTCCAAGCTTCTCCCAATGGAATAAAACTTAAAAACGCTTTCAAACTAAGAAGAAATTAATTTGCTCCATTAACAGATGTTTAATGAAATTCAACCAACATGTACCAAAAGTGTTGCAAAATTGCTCCACATTCCAGGGGCGTTGTGGAGGTTTTCTCTGCACCTCTGCGAATAAATGCTGTTCGACATTCTCACAACGTCTTCAGTCCCCTGAAAAAGTTTAAACTGGGATGAATGCAAAAAAAACTAAAAATGCTGAGAATATTGTTTCAGTCCAAAATACCGGATGGCCTGAATCCAAAATGCTGTTGTGGGTTGGTTCAGGATGGTCCAAAAAGTATGTCTAGCGACCTCCCTAGCAGAGCCATTTTTTGGGATAAAATTACAAACAAGTCACTTTTACTCCATAGATGCTGCGGAAAAGAACATCTGCAGAAAAGTAGCACTAGAAAAATGCCTTATTACTCCATCACATACGTGCATTGCATTTCCAGAATGTACAAAGATGATGTCTTTAAGGAATTATTGATTACCAAACATTACTGTTCTATGTAATTTGATCTACAACTAAGTCAAGTTGCCTCTTTTATAATTTAACTCAGAGAAACCTAAATCAATGAAATAGGTGGTACTGCTACAAAATGTATGAAAATGCTGCAAAAATGTCATAGCACTGACACAATAATATTACTCAACCCAATGTTACATTGTTGTTTTTAAATGATTCTTTGTGCCCTATAAACCTGATATCTAGTTTTGCCATCAGCCTTGGTAGGAACAACCAGATGTAACTGATTGCATCACATTAGATGAATTTTGAACAACTTTTCTTATTTTAATTCAGCCAAACTAAAAGGTATTCAAGCATGATGTACTATTCATATTCAACAGTATCTCACTCAGGTTTAACCTCAGTTTTAATTAACTACTCCATGCCAAAACTTAAATATTTTTTTAAGCCAGTTAAAAACCCAAGTCCTCTCTATCACAAATTCACAACCAGATACTCTCTTTCAGGATCTTCCCTGTTTCATGAATTCATGGTTCCATCAATGATGGCAAGTTGTCCCAAGTCCAGAAGCAGCAAACCAGCTGCAAAACGAGGCAACTACATTTAAATATCGTGTGCATGATGTTCTTTTCTGAAATGCTGTTTTAACGACACACACCTTTTAAGAAACTACTTTTGCCTCGTAAATCCACAGAATATTTTCCAAAAGGTTTCTGGGATCATAAAAATGATTTTTTTTTTTTTTTTTTTTTGCAAATGTGAGACGTATCTTTGTGTTCCTTTCTGCCTGCTGCTGTTTTCCCCTTGGTACTCTCCCTTGGTTGCTGTTCTTATCCTCTATGTCTCTCTCTGACTTCTTCAGATGTTGCTTCTTCAAAAGATTTCACTGTTGTTCCAAGTTTTCTGTATTAGAGGAAAATTGCACTGATTGTGGTTCCAAAAACCTTAAATGTGATTTTAAAAAAATATTTTTGACACTGATTCATTAATTCCTTTGTTTCTCTTTTGCTTTGAATTTCTTTAGATCATAATCTGGTGTGTTGGTTTTTCGAGGTCCTTTGGACTACTTCATGTTGTCAGACAGGTGCTAGTTACATGACTTCTTTATTGCACAGGACAAGCAGTAATCAGGCTACCACTAGCCTGGACTTAGTCAATGAAATTAAACTTATTTCATGATTTAACAAGAGCGACAATGATAGCTTCAAATAAGACAATGTTGGTATCGGTAGAATGAATTAAATCACTACTTGGAAACTACATTCTGTATTTTCTCAGGTTACCTTTGTCTGATATTCAATTGTTTAATTGATCTGAACCATTTCAGCATAACAAAATGCAGATTCCGTTTTACTGCACAGTATAGAAAAACACCCTCCAACCCAATATGTAAGCAAAATCTTTCTTCCATGTTTGTAGCTCTGCAAAAAAGCACTTGTAAAGACACCACTGTATGTGGCGAGACAAGAAAGAGTGTTAGCAGCTTAAGAAAGACGGAAATAAACGGGCATCTTTCTAGAAAATGCTGAAACTCAGTCACCACCTTATATTTTGATCAGAATGTGAATGTGACTGATTTGACCACTCACCAACGCTGCGCATCGCTGTCTTTCAGGGATATCAACAGTTATTTTATTTATTATGCTATTTTATAGAATAGCGTCACTACAAAACGAGCTGATGTGCGTCTGCGTGTTTATTTTCTTGGTTCAGCTGAATTTGTTTGTTTTCTGAAGGCTCTGGTGCTTCGTTTAGCCACAAGGGAACACTCGTGGTTTTTGGCACTTTTAACATAAAAAGGTTTAAAGGATGACTTTGCTTTAACCTCCTACTCCTTCGCAGCACATTGGATGCGGTACATCTTCATACAGGTAACTGTCAGACTAAAAAAACAAGTGGTTTATTTTTTTTTAAGAATAGAATAACAATATTTAGTTATAATAATCAAACAGAGGACAGAAATATAAAAAAAAATGAACTGCACATTGATAAATGACTGGAAATACTGCATAGTACAAATGCCCCATAGCTGTTTTTGTCTGTCCTGCTTCACAGGGTACAATGGGCCTCCAGGGACAGACCGCAATGAGACACGCTCATCAGTTCTGTTTCCTCTGACCAAGGAAAACAAAAATCATCCAAAAACATTTCAAAATCTGACTTTAAGTGGTTGCTTCAAGGGCAAAACAAAGTCTGCAGCAATGTCCTGCTTTTCAAGAACAAGCTCAGAATGGCTGGATAAAAATACCACATGGTCTTTGATCCCTGGAAAAAAGAGAGAGGTGTATGTTGGAAAAGTCAGTCTTACTGGATTTTCCTAGTGTTATTCAGGTTCGCTGCTATTTGTGGTTTTGTCCCACTCCATGCTCTCCTCGCTGTGCGTGGGAGAGGGAAGGGCCTCGCCGGCCCCGGCGGGACGCATCCTGAGTCCCTGGAAGCGTCTGCACTCGGGGCAAATCCGGATGTGGCTGCAGCCCCTCGCCACCAGGGCGGCCTCCTGCGCCAGTCTGTGGGAGAGCGGCTCGGGCAGGCCGGTACCTGCACACAGTTTGCCATTGCTGAGGCTGACGGCGGCGGCTCGCGCTCGACGTTCCTCCAGGGGTAAAGGTCGCGGCCGCATCAAAGACGCCGCGCGCCGGCGCCTCACCTGCAGGCTGTCCCGACACAACACGATCCCGTGCAGCTCCCGCAGCATCTCCTCACACACCGACTGCTGCGTGCGCACACGGGAAGGGGAGAGGAAAAAAAGAGATAAGGGAGGAAAGAGAGAGGAAGAGAAATGGAGAGAGGCCAGACAAGTCACTGACTGACTGACTCGGTAAGGACAGACTGATGGACGTCACGGACACACAGAACACACACAGGTTTCATGGTTATCATTATGACTGGTTACCAGCAACAAATATTAAGAATCACAACACATTTATACTACATATTAATATGTTAGTATTACTTCTAACATGCACACATGAAGCCACATCAATAATAGTTCTCCACCAGTTTGGGGCCTTTTGACTTTTTTTTTTTTTTTTTAACATTTAGCATTGAACTAAAAGTTCAAAATATTGTATTAGAATCTGATGTAGTGGACAGGACGCACACATTTATTTTGCAAATATCAAAGGGCTATTTTCTTTAGCATTGTGATATAAAAATTTGAAAGAGAAAAATCCCAAAAGACTTGCAGCTGTCGTTGCATCAAAAGCATTGAGCGAGGAGGTCTAAATATAAATACAACATTTTTTTTAAACATTTGCTATTCCTCTTCACTTCAGCTTTAAATCCACTTTACAGTATGCTGGTTTCTGTTCTGTCCCCTTAAATCCCAATAAAATACAGAAAAGTTTATGTTTGCTACTTGAAAAAATCTATGAGGTACAAAGAGTTTTATAAAGTTGCACAGAGCGAATGCAAAGGTTTCTGGGCAAAGGAACAGACGTTAAACTGCATACAGGTCTGAGTCCATTAATACTTCAAAGCACAAATAATTCACGTTTGGAAATGAATGTTTTCCAGGCCTCTTTCCAGATTAAGCTGCAAATAAGCTTCTAAGGTCAGAAGTATAATTTTGATTTATCCTCTCATACACGAGGAAATGCTTCATCACTGTACACTTTAAAAACATTCCTTAAAAAAGACAGATACCTGTGCTGACAGCCGATTATTAATGCAATGAACTGGGAGCTCAGATGGGAAGAATAGATGCTACACGTTAATGCAAAACCTCACAGCCCTTCCCAGGGGAAGGAAGAAAGTATGTCAAGGTCAAATATGCTTTCCCCACCTCATTTCCTGGGGCCTGTTTTAACATCCAAACAAACTCCAGCACAGCCATGAAGATCGCCACCAGCAGGCCGCACACGAGCACCACGAAGATCCCGCCGATGTTCTCCATACCCAGACCTGAGGAGATGGCAAAGGTCAAGGAAATGAGGGAACAAAGAAGCAAATGGTGACTGATTACACTGAGGATTGCCCTCAAAAGAAAAATGAAACCTTTGGCCCGGTGGTCCTCCTCCTTTGGACACTTGCCACCCTCCCACCAAAACCTCTTGAGAATCTCCAAACGATTGTCCTCCTGAAGTTTGAGGATGGCAAGGTCAAACTCATCGCGGTACACTGACCCTGAAGGAAGGAGAAAAGGCAGAACGGGAAAAGTTTCTTACATTGGATGCTTAAAAGTTTCTGAAACCTGCCGAACTTCACATCACAGAACATAATCATATTTTCACACAAGCCTATATCTGTGTGGCTGAAGTTGGTTTGGCAGTTAATTTGAAGATAAAATCAGAGACAGGCCTTTTGACTGAACAATCCTGCGTCGGTCTACGTTTTTTTCTAAAGGCTCATTGTAGCGACGGCACTCACACCTAGTGGCATAAATTTCAGATTGCAATCAGCTGATTATGCCGCGCCTCTCCAACTCCTTCAGCTGAAAGGGAGAAGGTCCTTTCTGGAACAGTAATATAGCAGATTGCAAAGAGGAGAACTCAATGCATCTTCCACTCGTAGTTTGTACGTCAGAAAACCCTGACAAACTTAATTGATATGCATATTTTTTTTTCCTTTTTAACTGTGGTTTCATTATCCCATTAATTTTTTTGCTGCTGCAAAGTGAAACTAGATATTTACATACCATTTAGAAGACAGATAGCAGATATTTTAATTGCCGGCTGAAATTAAATCAGACTTATAAAACTGTAATCGACTAATCAGGCTACTTTGCTGATCTGTAAAATCTATAATTTTCACCTTTGACATTTATGTTCGCAGTAAAAGGCGCTCCATTGCTGGCTAAGATTCCCGTCCATCTTTGTTACATTGGCTGCTCTTTGTGCTGTTCTCAGATAGCTGTCCATTTGCAAACAGCTATACAGAGCAAAACTAAAACTTTTAGTTTGAAATGTTTTAAACAAAATGCTAAATTTATCCTCATTCAGCTAATTAGAATGGCACTGAAATATGCTACAAGCTGCATTTTCAGCAATTTGTACCAAAATGGAGAGAAAAGTGTTGTTAGCCTAACAATTTGGCAAATTGAGCTGCATGAGAACTTTGTGAGCAGGAGTTTACTAAAGACTTAGTACAAGCAAAACTATTTGCTTGTACTAAATGTGGTCAAACCTTTGTCTGTGTGTGCTTCCAATTCTGAAACCAGAAGTAAAGGCAAATCCTCTCCTTAAGTAGTTTCATCAAACACATAACATGTTGCTGCGCTGACACAATTTGTCCATGTCCAAATTAGTTGTGATGGATGCATAATGTCTTGTTTATGTATTTAAATGTAAAAAAAATTACAGCCAGTGTAAATAGACTGGCGTTCTGCCATCCAAACAAACTCCAGTAGGCTGGACACCATCACCAAGAGATGCCTGATTATGTTACGCAGGCTGACTGGGAAAACATTATCATCTGTCTCAGGGGGAGTTGTGGCAGTGCACTGTCAGCACAAGTGTTGATTTTTTAATCTCCTATAGAACCTTAAACTCGTTAAAAATGCAACTTGAAGCAGCATATTAAAGCAGACGTGAAGAAGCTCTTGTTGGGACAAGAATATCTGACATTAAGAAAAACAGAGAACACAGCGTCATGATTTGGTGAGTGTAAAATCACACTACTTTACTGGACTTTGAGTTTAGGCCTGTAGTTTTAACAGGAATGATATTCAATATCACCGAATTCTTGATCCTACAATACTTTAATTAGTATCTGGTTAAAAAAAATCTTGAGTAGGACATTACTAATAAAAATACTTACAATGATAACACTTATTATGTGTGCATCGGACTTCTCCAAACAGGGTGCAGATTAAAACACTTGCATGGCTTTTATAAATAAACTGTTTTTAAGTATTTCTACTTATATATCTTCTGCAGAATTACTGGTACTACTGATACTAGGATTTGGTTCTTCAAGAGTTTTGCATATGATGGGATGTTTGTACTGTTCTTTTTGAAAATGTGGCACCTTTCATTTATCATCATTAATGTTTTCCTCCTTAACTTGCACTCTTTGCATTCCTGCTTAATGGTTCTAATTTGTATACTGTATTTTAATAGCACCTGCCCGAGGGCTAATGATGGAAATCAGACTCAGGTCAGAGTCTGATCTAAAGAGCATCTTGGCTTTAGAGTTCAGTGTGAAACATAAATGTTGAATTGAGAAGGAATTGTTCAGATTTAAGATCAAATACCTCAAATTGATTCCACAGTGCATGTCCAGTGTCAGGTGTAAAACCTAATCCACAGAAAGATTGAATTTTTATCTTGTAAACATCAAAGGATTTCAAATCTTATTTACTAAAGACGTATTCTTTTTCATGCTGCAGGAGATCAAAGTACAAATAAAATCGTATCTAAATTCTCAGAAACATTTCTCTGGAACGATACTTTAAACTCCCTTCCTGTCTCACCTTAGCAAAGAAATTGTTCTGTAAAAGCCCGGCTGAAAGTCTCGCTAGTTTCTCACTTTTTGCATCACTTTGTCCAATAATAGGAGCCAATTGTTTGGCTATGCAGGAGCTTTACTTTTCAATTTAACCCTCCAATGCAACGCTTATGGTCCATTCTTCAACTAATGCTCCTATTCTTCTTTTTCCTTTTCTCGGCTTCACAGTGAATTATACAGCACATTTAGGTGAAACTATCAGCCTCAGCCTCTGAAGTTGCCATTTTACGCCAAACCTCCTTCTCCTTTTACTCCACCAATAAATGTCTCTCCCTCCCACCGTTCCCCACTCACCCAGTGGCATGCCGATGCCGTAGCCCTTGGTGTCGAGCAGTCCTCCAATTTGAGTCAGGTTGCAGTTCCTCTGGCGGTAGTACTCATTCATGGTGCTCTCCAGCAAGTAGGCGTAGTTGGAGTTCAGAACCCGAGCGATGCCCTCCTCTGTGCTCTTCACGAACACGCTGGGCTGCTTAGAGTTCATGAAGTTCCACATGCGTTGGTAGGTCTGGTAGCGAGAGTTCTGCAAGGCGGCACGAGGGCGAGATCGGATCAGAATAAACAAACAGTCGGCTGAAGAAGTCAGGCGGCAAAGGTTTATTAGCTGCAGATAAACATTTTCTGCCTTTGCTGATGTGGAGATGAGTTTTTATTTGTTTTCCTTTTTCATTTTCTTGACTGATGGATTTATTCAAACTCCGATTCAGTGATTCTGCTTCGTCTGCTTTTTTTTTGTTGTGTTTGTTTTTCTCCTTTGGCCGCATACGAGTTTCAATTTGAGCATCTACAGATTTTAGACCAAAGACTTCAAATAATATTGCTGACTTTCTTACATGTGCTCTTATCCAGTTTTCCCTGAGTTATTCAGGGTCCAGTACGTGTAAAAGCATCAAGGAGTGTAGGACTAATGTCTCTTTTCTCCTCTATAACACCGTCCTTCACTGTCACTGCCTTTTTCTGTCTCTCTCTGAGGTCAAATATGCAGCAGATGAAAGAGGTTGAAATGGGATTTGGACAGCTGACTGACCCCTTGAGGAGGAGGATATTGGATGGTGGAGTGGGCAGGCAGGACAGAAATAAAACTTATGGTAAAAGGAGAAAGACAAGCAGGTGATAAGGAGGATCCCAACACTTACTGTCTGACTTATTGATCACAAGAGTTTTGGAAGTCAGAGCAAGCTCAAAGTTAAAATGATAAGTTCACATCTAGTTTTCATGTGCATGTTTCAGATCTTATAGTTAATGTTGGTTATTCATTATTTATTAGATATGTAGATAAGAAAGCAAAGAACAAATAAAATGGATTTTAGAAACAAGAATTCAAATTTGAACTTATTGTGGATTTTCTCGACTGACACCACGTGAAAATATGCATGTAAAAGAAACAAATATACACATCACAATGTATTTAGATAAAACTGAGTGCTCCTTAGCAACATTATCTGTGCAGCTATCAATCGATATGAACTAAATGTTTCAGTATTAGTTTTTTCAATTTGGTTGGTTCTCGCAAAAATACTATTTTTAAGACTAGTAATTAGATTTAAATGGAACTTGAAGATGTAAAATTTGGTGCAGGGGATTTTTGTTCGCCGGTGGCAATGCAAAACTCCTTCGCTGTGAACAGATTCACTGATTTTCCATCAACTTCCAGTTCATCCTTAGTGATTCCTGGGATGTCCTTAATTTCCCATCTATTTTCCTCCAATCTGAGCAATATGATTTGGATATGGCTGAAATTTCTATGTAACTTAATGTTTCAACATGACGATGATACAAAATAGATCAATAAATTAATGGTAAAATTTGGCATGGCATTGAATTTAACTGTACAGAAAGTATCTGAACTTGCTTAAAGCTAAGTTTGTGCCATGGAATCCATCAGTTTGTTGGACTGCAAAAAATCCACCAGTAATTCACACAGGAACTTGTGCACCTAATAATTACTTTTAAAAATCTTTGAAGTTGTAAGTTGTATAAGCTATCCAGTACAAAAAAGGAACCTCTCAAAATTAAAAGCAACCACATCAGGATGAGATTGATGCCTATCTAACCCCTCGACTGGAAATTATGTGTTAAAAAGAAAAGCTACTGTACTATGAACTCTCACCATAAAGAAAGTCATAGTGGATCCTCCATGCATGGTGCCGTACTCTATCGCTGTCTGATCCGCCAGGTCGTCCACTGACTCTATTGGCACCTCCATCCTTTGAACAGTCAGGAAGGCGGCCAAGTTGGCAGTGTACGAGGAGATGATGATTAATGTAAAGGCCCACCTGTGGAGGAGGGCAGAGATAAAGAACATATGTATCCATCTATGAATATATGCAAAAACAGACTGCTGTATGAAGATAAATTATCATGGTGAAAGTGAGGGAAGATTAAAATAAACTCCACACCTGAGAGGAGAAAACACGGCAGGAGGTTTCACAGTGGGTGAGGTGCTGGATGGATGAAGGGGGTCGGTGGAAATGGATGGAGAAATGGGGCAATGGTTGGTTAGGATGCAAAAGCAGACATGAAAAGAAAGACAGTGTCTCAAATGTATAAGAGATTTTTGAAAACTGATGTCCTGAAACTCTGGAGTAAACATACCAGAGCTGCCCCAAATCAGAGAAAAATGCTTGAAACAAACAAACAAAAATAAAAACAGAAAGCAGCACAAATTATTTCACTTTGTTAGGAAACTAAAGAATTAAGGTTTTTGCTATGTGGGACACAACTAACAAATTGGACAAATTGGATTGTTTAAACGTCATTGCAAAAAGGAGGGAAGTTTATTGTAGATGTAGTTTAACTGTCCTTCAATTCGATTCTGAGCAATTCAGTTCAATTACCCTCATGTCAACAGCCAGTTTAAAGGACAAACAGATCCAGCTGCACAGAAATATGCGATTTAATAAAAGTAGTTCACACCAATACAACATGCTCATACAGACAAATTAAGATTCAGTGATGAACAGTCCAATTTTTCACAATTTTTCAAACACAGTAAGTGTAACATGTCACCACTTTACCCAGAACAGGATGTTACTCAATCATTCAGCATCAATGCAGCTACAGAAATTGTTTGCAAGTGCTCGCTGTGTAATACATGGGATAACAATATCCTACATTTTTATCACCCCAAAACAAAGTAAAAAAGGCTTCCCAGCTACGATTTGAAATGGAGGCGTGAAAGTGTGTTCGGTTCTGATGAGTTGGACTTTTTGCCCAAAATTTTGAAAAGTATGTATAAAAACA
This sequence comes from Xiphophorus maculatus, assembly GCF_002775205.1. Classification (NCBI taxonomy): domain Eukaryota; kingdom Metazoa; phylum Chordata; class Actinopteri; order Cyprinodontiformes; family Poeciliidae; genus Xiphophorus; species Xiphophorus maculatus. The sequence continues at coordinate 21,018,253 of NC_036460.1, forward strand.
ATACAATATTACCAAAAGAACACCATACCCATGATGACGCATAGTGGTAGTAGTATCATGCTTTGGGCAAGTTTGGCTTCTTCAGCTGGATTTTGGGACAAGGTTGGAAGGTGTTGGAGGGGTTATTATGAACAGTTCCAAATAGTTAATGTATGTAGAAAACTTTTATGCTTCTGGAAGCTTTTATTGCTTCCAGTGGGACTTCCTGGTTCATTTCTATAATATGTTTGTGCAAATTTATTGTACCTTTTTTCCCAGGTCTTTGTTTTATGCATCTACTTCATGTAGTGCATCACAAAAATATTCCAACATCAAACAATGTTTTTATGTTTTGGTACTTAACAAGTGGAAAGTTTAATTTGTTTTATTTGAATTCTACTTGGTGTCGATAATAAAACTAACAGTCTTCCAGAAGTCAGCTGTTTAGTAAAGCAAGTGCACCTGTGCAGTCAAAGGTGATTTATTTCAGTGTGCTAAATACAAATGCATGCCACACTTTTCAGGTTTTATTTACAAAACATTTACAAAAAACATGAATATTTTTTTCTGCCATTTCACAAATATGCATTCTGTGTTCTGTTACAACGAAAATCCCCCCAAAATCATGAGGTTTGTGGTGATGATGTATCTGTAAAAACAAGATCATGTTAATGGAATCTTAATGGAATAAGACACAGGGGGCATTTATTTGATCCTCTGGTTTTTTCTGAACTCTTCAGTTCAGGTCTTAAGTTCTGTTTCAGTATTACGGCCATCATAAAAAAATAATCAGGTGATGGTAAAGCATTTTTGAAGACATGATTGCATTTAAAAAAAACGTAGAACTACAACAATTCTTGAAGTGGTGGCAAGGACAGACAAAAGATGAAATGCAATTCATGTTGCAGCAAAAGTAGGTCAGAGCAGAGCTGAATGTGCGTTACATTTGTAGATTTGAAAGCTGGAAAAAATTGCCAGTACTAACCACACTCCGCTGACGCAACGTGTTGACAATGCTCTGGGAGCAATGGTGGATCCCTGCTGCATGAATCCTCCAACAGGGAACCAGAAGCTGTTGCCGAGTGAGTACTGGTTGATCAACAAGTTGCAGCGTCCCTTCAGACAGGGGTGGGGGTTGTACCATTCGTACGGCGTCAGTCTTCAGGGGAAAAAGGAGAAGGTGGAGGTTATATAAACAGTCAGAGTCTGGAGGAATGAATCAGAGTGAATAAACCCAGGCGCTACACAGATATTGAGACATAAAGAGGAGCAAATGACAAGGAGCAAAGAGATTGCAACAACGAAGTGAGCACAAAGTCACCTTGGCTCTCCAGAGAGACAAACAGCTTTCTTTTCAATCCCCACAGTGCAGCTCGCTTTAATCACAGGGAAATCGGCTGTGAATTTTGAATACACAAAGCAACGAGGGACGCACATGAAAAATCGGTTATCTTGCTCAAATTTGAACTACTGTGTGATTTGTCTCCAAAACAACTAAATTAGGAAGCTATATGGAAGACCTCTGAGGTTATTTTATAATTCTTGCTGCATATCATTAACCGAGAGCTCTCTAAAGGTTTTATGAGACAGCTGATCTGGGATCACTTAGACTTATCCTGCAGCTTGTTATCCAAAGATAATTTACACTTCTTTTGTTACTAGATCTAACAATAATGGTACAATAATATACATATATCCATTTAACATGTTTGAGCTATATCAAGGTACCCTTATCATTAAGATGCTGTTGCTATGTTTGTATTCTCTTATAGTCATTTCCTTTTAGATTAAAAAAAAAAACCAATTAGCCTCTTTTTATATTTATTGATGAACTTTCTGTTTGGCTACTGCTGCTGGAAACCGAATTCCCAAGAAATTTGTAAGGTTCAATCTAATCTCATCGTAACACTTCAGCAGCAGATCTACCCGTACTCTCCCTGGCCAGCAGGTGGCAGTGTGGTTCTAACGACCCGTCGCTTAGAGCAGAGCGTTTCCTTTCCCTGTGGTGTTGCAGATCAACCACAAAAACTTTAAAGAAGTGAGGGAACAGACACCTGTTTCCTGTTCTGTGTGTCCCCAAACAACTCTTCTTCTTTTGGTTTTTAATCTCTGTAGTCAACTCTTTGTTCTCCTCTCATACTTTTCTCTCATCCTCCTCTGTAAAGATCAAGCTTACCCTTACCTGGCCACTAGAAAGAGGACGCAGCTGACGGCCAAATAGGCCAGGAGCATGAAGAGCCAGACTCCAGGGGAGAAGGGATCCAGGAAGGAGAAGTAGCCCGGCCGACGTCCCTGAAACACAACAAACACAAATAAGTTACTGATTACATGGATGACAAAAAAAGACTTGAAGCTTCCTCAAATCCAATGACAACTTTCTTTATATATTTAAATATAAAGTAGGATCCCATCTTGTGCTTACAGAGCATTGCAATAGTACTCTAACTCCTCAGATTTAACAACAAACATCTCTGAATGGCCCAGTCAATGTCCAGATGTAAAATCCAGTCGTTAGAGTTTTTAGGCAGATTCATGACCTTCAATAAATTGGTTTGAGTTTAACTTGTTTTGCAAAGAAGAAATGGCAAAGCTGTGCAAAGCTCATTGACACACACCGTGAAAGACTTGCAGCTGTAAATGCAACCACTGTGATGGCACAGTTACTTTGAAAAGTAACTTTAATCGGATTACTGATTACTCCTTGAAAAAGTAACTTAGTTAGATTACTGACTACTTGATTTGGAAAGTAACTAAGTTACATTAAAAGTAACATTTTAGTTACTTTCAGCAGCTGCTAACAACAACACTGTGAAAATTACATTGATCTTTGCCAATACTTAACTGTAAGCTATTTTATAATGGTAACATCAACAATGTGTCTCCACTTACAAGGTTGACCTGAAGAGGACATTGTTTAATGGTTACAACAGTACAAACAAAGAAAAGTAATATGTGTGGTCCACTGTTGTCTGGAAAACTCTAAGAAGGATTTTAACTCTCCAGGTTCTGCGTTACGGCCCTGCGTTTGGTGTCAAAGGGCAGCGCACAGCGCTCCTCCTGCAGCTCCACAACTCAGATGGCTGCACAGATTTGTGACACTTATCTTAATATTAATAATTAATATAATTATTGGCAACTACGGACACATTCATTCGTGGCTGTTTTCACGTTTATTGCTCTGTTCAAATTAGTCTCGATGTTTGCAGTTTTCTGAGTGCAACGCGAAGCTCGACGTCATTCAGAGGTAATATTTTAACTTGACATTAACAAAGACACAGCGGGACGGATCATCCGGGAAATGATGGGCAGGGAGAGCCTGACTAAAACTACCTTAATGATGGACAAATTCTGGGATTTATTATGAGTCTCTGCTTATTTCCAAGCCCAAATGAGTAACTTCACGTTCAAAAACGAGCCCAAAAAGGTGCAACCCGCCACTCATTAAATTTGCAAGCGACTAAAAAAAAAGAAGAAGCCCAAAGCAGCTTACAAAGTACAAAGTAACGTGTTACTGACGTCGGACCACATCACTGTGCAACAAAAGGTGATTCTCCGTATTACAAGGATGAACATAAATTCACAGGACTGTTAACAAAAAACTTTTAAATTCATGTTACTGTAATCCCACTTGAAAACTGTACTATTCTCTCTTGAGCTATCCAATAAAATCCCAAAAGCACAATGAAGTTTGTGACAGCAACTTGAAAAAAATGTCAAAACATTCAAAACGAGTATAAATACTAAAACAGTGCAGATGGAGCAAAAAAGTGAACTAATTGGCATTTTCAAGTATCCCTTGAAAATGAACCAGAAGAGTGCCGACTCCCTCGCTTGAGGCCAGTTTAGTTTGCATAACTAACATTAGCTGCTCCCTGCTTTACTTTGGATAAGGCAGAAAAAGGTGACTCCTACCGTAAATAAATGATTTCGATGCGATAAGCACAGATTTTCCTGTCCTAAACAGATAGCACTGTAATTATGTGTATCTCATCTCATTTGCATGTAAACACTCAGATCAATGCTGTATGAAAGCACAAACTCAGCCTCCCATGAAATGTCAACAGAGTGGCACAGAGCTGTAAAGTGATACACCAACAGAGATAAGAGGCTTTGCCTCCCAGAATCTGCTGCTAAAAAACACTTTTGCCTTGCAAAAATATGTATACCTCATGTTAGAGCCACAGACATCTATGTATTTTATTAAAGTTTAATGTGAAAGACCAAAACAAAGCAGTGGAAAATTTGCAAATGGCAGAAAAATGCATTGATTTTCAACATGTACCAATAAAAAGCTGAAAGAATGTGACTTCCATTTGTATTCAGCTCCCTTGTCTCGGAAAACCTCAAGTAAGATCCAGTGGACCCAACTAGCCCTCAGAAGTCGCTTAATTAGTTAACGGAGCTCGCATACGGCTGTTCTATAAAGCCCTCAAATATTTATGAGGTAAGATCAGCTAAGCTACTTTATGAAGAACAGAAACACACCAGGTCAGGGACAGTTTGCCTTAAAACAAAGTTAAGACATAAGACAATAGTTTTGGACAATTTTTGGGACATTGTTCAGACCATCATTTGTTAACAGGAAGATTATGGCACAACTGCAAATACGCATTATTCAGAGAAGCAGCCAAGAGGCCCAGAGTAGCTATAGGAGCTGAACAGATCCACAGCTCAGTGAGGATAATTTGCAAGCAGGATGAGTATTAGTCATGGATGACTAAGGTTTTATATGTATATTAAAAACAGATCACTCTAGAAAATGAGACACCATGTCTCAGTGAGATTTACCTATATGAAACAAGGTGATATAAAATAAACATGCTCTGAAACTTTAAGAGAGGCAAGAAGAAAATCATTGCTGAGGGGAAGGCATGAGGAGCTGTGTCGAAAAACTGCAGTAGGTCATGTAGAGGACAGTGCAAGCATGTGGAAGAGACAAAAAATTGAATTTTTTGGCAAGCAAGACATAGTATGTGCAGGAGCCCTGTAAGACAGAGAGATGGTGGCGTCATGCTGTGGGACCACTGAAAAGAAAAATGAGCAAGATGTGCAAAGACAGCACATACATACTCAAAATGTGGCTCAGGTATTGACTTGATAGAAATCAAATGCTCGCCGTGTTTTTCAAATCTATATTCATCAGAAATGATGAAATCCGTGATTTCTTTTTAACCTCTTCATAATTACTGACTACTTGAACAAAAGGAGACACAAACATAAACTGTTGTTTGTAATTTATGCATTTGTTGCAGTTTGCCTTACATCGAAGCTACATGATGCAGTATAAAGTCCAACCATAAAAACCAAGTGGAGGTCAGAAAGATTAAATGAAGTACAGACAACAGGCAGTACTTGGTCTTCCTAGAAGGCAAAATGCTTTACAGGGAGAGGGCTCAGATAATCAACTGAACCATTATGGCTGCATTAAACATAAATTCATTTCCATGACCTATACTTGACTTCCAGCAGGACTGGGGTGAACAGTAGCCACGCTCAGAGGGAAAAAAGGGAAGAAGATTAATAGCTTTGGCTCGAGCAATAAGGCTAGCAGTGCCGAAGTAGCTACAGGGCTGCTATATATCTGTTTGGATTGGTTAGCGGGATATAAAGTAGCTAAAATAAGGTCGGCAGTCAGTGGACCAGTGGGAAGCCAGGGGCTAATTTCTAATGTTTCATTATCCATCGCCAGCAGCTTTGTCCTCTAAATGAAACCAATTACAGATGAACCGGCATCAGAACGGGTCTGCGTGCATATTCATATGAGTTTGTGAACACTCATACTGCATTTCTCTCCTGCAAATTCACTAAGAGAACATTAGCCGTTTACACACAGTCGCACAATCCACCATCTGCTAACGACCAGGAAATGGAGGTGGCTGTCGGGGCAGGGAGGGCGCTGAGAGAGCGAAGGTGATCAAGAAATTTGACTGCCTGGGCGCTATTAGAAGACAAAGGCATAACACGTCATGTAGAAACTGCTTATCTTCCATTTCAGAAACACTCTGGAGCCCACGTGAACAAGCCTAAATCACTTTTATGGAAATATACTCAATTAAGTGTTCCTACAAGACCTCCCGCAAGCTGGAACAAAATATTGATAGATTTCTGAGGCCCTTCAAAATCAAATTTGAGGCAAAGAGAGGGGGAATTACTTCGTCGGGCGTTTGTTATGCTAAAAGACACGTGGAGAGATGGAAAAACTCATTAATGCGACCGTAATCACTTGTGTTTAAGCCTGGTTACGGAAATCAGGGGCAAAGAGTGAGATTCACTAACACTTTGAACAAGATTCAAATCAGTCTGCCAGTCATAATGCGCACTGTTCTATCTGCAAGGGGTAATTGCTTGTGACGATAATGATGATAGGTCTGGAAATAGACGAGCAGAGTGCTGAAGCACACAATGGCCTTCTTGAAGGTAGAGTGCTGCTGAAGGACAGAAATGCTGCCAAGTCGCCTTCAGTTGGCACCAGAGGTTGTGCTGACGAGAGTCTTCCTGCTTGCTCGTTCGGTTTGGTGCATGCTGAAGAAGCGCTTTGTGAACTGCTGGCCCCTGTGTGCCCGCGTCTTAAGTTCCCACCAAGGTGCTGTTATTACGCTAAAACAGAGCCGAGGAGGTGAGGGACTCTCGTGCTAACAGATGGCAGAGAGAGGGTGCCGGAGAGAGAGGACAGGCGGGAAAGAGAAAGAGATTATAAGGACCAAAGGGAAAACAGCTGGAGATCGTGCTGCTCGGGAAATCTCGAGATTTTTGTGAGCTAAAGTGTTTGCTTTAGGACTCAAACAAAGTTGTGCTTTTCCAGGGCTGAATGGGATCGTCCATAGTGAGGCTGAAGCAGACGCACTAATGAGCACTCTGTGGAAACTGCATAAAATGTTCCTCTTTTCAAAAGCATGTCATGAGTTTTTTCCACAGGAGACATTTTTTCCTTTAAATATGCCATTTTGCGAACATTTAAGCAAACTAGGAGCAGAGAAAGAAACTTTGTACTTTGATAGTTTTGGTTCGCTCTTTGTGCTCTTCAGACTATTTTTTTTTCTCTCCCCTCCAGTTCTGATAAAATAACTCTGCACTCAGCACCAAACAGCAGAGGCATGAGGATAGTGATTGGCTCAAGAAGGCAGCAGGACATTTTGAAGCAGAGTGGTCAAATTTAGTTCAGACTAAAATCGATAAAAGAAGGAGAGCTGGAGAGACTGACGGGAATTTAGAAAGAAACAAATCTCATCTGTTTTGTTGCAATTTCAGCTGCAAAACATCAGAAGACTCACCGATTAATATCAGAGGCACTTGGATGAACTCTGAACAAATGGAAATCTCAAACAGTAGATTTTTTAAGACTGGAATATGTTTGTGATTTGATGTCAGCTGTAAGTAGGGATATCTGGTTTTCAAGTTGTATGAAAGACAGGTGGAAGCATGAAATTATTCAAATAAAACATGAAATGGGGTATTTTGTGGAGTTAACTAATTGGAGGTTGAAATTCAGCTGTTGTGTCTTTACAACAGTGAAGTGTTTGTCTTTTGCTCTGATGTTCACAGTGAAGAAACAACCTGCTAAAGATCCACCTTTAAACCCTCTGCATGCACAGCAGTTCATATCTAAATAGTTATTTTTTAAAAGACTCAAATTCTGAGTGAAATCAAAGTAAAAAAATCATTTATTCATTTCACACTGAAATAAAATACTGTTGCAAAACAAGCCATCCAACTTTCTTCAGAGTCACTGCACGTTCTGACTTTTTATTTTTGCACTTTTATGATGTAAAGAACTTTGAACTGCTTTGCTGATGAAACGTGCTATACAAATAAACATGATTGATTGATTGATTGATTGATTGATTGATTGATTGATTGATATTAAAGTGGATCCAAAGAGGACTCTTATTGTGTCCCCATTAATTTTAGAGGCTGCATAAAACTTAAAACTGAGGTACAGGTTTGCCTTCAAACAGAACCCTAAAGAAACATCTTCAGTTCCTGACAACTACTGCAACCTTTACTTTAGTTGCAGAGAGGCTCCTACAAACCTCAGGCAGAATATCTTATTACCAAAGTGTTAACTCATTATTCTTGGAAGATATATTAGCTAACAAACACTGCATTCCAAACAATGGTATGCAATGTCAGTGAGAATGTGATAAGGTTAGGGTGGGAAAAATTGAGGTAAAAAAACTTTTGAAGTTGTACAAATACTTGAAAACCACTTTAAAAAAAATCTGATATAATTTGTTATTTTTGTAAAAAAAAAATTCCACAGCATTTTTGCCAAAGAATCTTGCAGAAATGATTTTTTCAGGTTGCTTAAATCAGCTTCAATCCAAAGGGGAGCTCAACTAGCAGCCCAGTTCAGCAGCACTTCACCGCCTGAAAAATTGTGTTGTCTACCTTTTGTCTCACAAGTACAACCTGTGCTAATGCAAGATCTCACAGGGTGAGGGAGGTTAAAGATACAAAGGCACCTCCAGATGGTCTGGGATTTTGCTCTTTAAACTCTGTTCTTAGAGATGTATGGAAGGAGAATATCTTCATTTTATAAGGTTAGTGTGTAACAGATTGTCAGTACCTTTGTGCACGTGTGTGTGTGTGTCTTTTAAATCTTGTCAGCAGCTGTCTTTGCTGTCAGTCAGCTTCAGCACGGCAGTTTCAGTACGTTCTCGGACGAGCACCTCTGCTCCCCCTGCACAGAGGCAGCAGGTGGTTGACTGCTGACGGGCAAAACACGGCAACCGCAAGCCGTGAGGTAGTAAGGGTTCAAGGGGAGATAAACACTCCAAAGAGGCAGGAGGCTGTGGTATTGACAGGAATAGCTGCTTCGGAGCATGAGTCAGACTCAGAACGAACCAAATGTGATTTTATAAGGGTTCAGTAAAGCAAGACGTTGCCCCGTCTTCTTACACATAAACATTTGCTGCCATGTATAAACTATTTTTATTAAGGCAGTGAATCATTTTACGCCCGTAAAAATCATTTTATGGGCGTTCTTCCCTCCCTTAAGACGATAAGAGGATATGAGGCAAATCAAAGGGTGTGCAAAGATGCAGACAGAAAAAAAAAATCCTTTACGACCTGCTTTCATGAGGAAATCAAAACAAATAAGCTAAAAACTGATGCCTTCAACGGTAAGCGTACTCTTGTTTTTCTCTTGGCACACAAATTAGCGAGTTGGACGTTTAACTTTTACTGCCCTTGTTCTCTCGCACCTTCCCATCACCCGTACTCCTCCTCTCTGTGTTCTCCCCGGGGGAGGTGCCTACATGCCAGGAAGGCGACTGAAGATGCTGGTGAGGTTATCCAGTCAAGGTTTTCACCGAGTCATCCGGCCTTTTCGTATTCATACCACACCATCACCCCCGAGGCAACAGAGGGGTTCATCTCCTGAATACTGACTCAATGAAAGAAACTTCCTTTTGTCATTTTACCTCACACTCACCTGCTCGTCTCTCTGCTCTGATTTCTTTGTCCTCTCTCTGCTCAGCTCCTGCCTCTCTTTCCTCCCGTTTCTTCCTCATTCCCTTTTATGTTGTCTTCCTTGCTTTCCCTCCCTGAGCCTCCCTGCCTTGTGTCTTTCACTCGGGGCTCTTTGATGATGTGCACATTGCTAATTGTGTCCAAGCAGATGCTGTCAGATGTTACGCCTGATGAAACGGCCACAGGGGCAATCTCTGGAGAGGACCTGATTTGGCAGAGGTCAAACGGGGTCACTTTCACAGCGGCGTCCTGCTGCCTCCTGAGCTCACCAGGTAGGTCGGCTTCCTGTCAGGCTGGTTTGTACAAAAGCGCAAATCTATGTGACCTTGTGTGCCTACAGGCGCTGCAAAAAATGTTTTCACATTAAAAGCTCAAATTTCATGTGTTTTGCAGAGAATGTGTGTCATAGATTAACACAGATTGGCGTGTAAAAGAATATTAGTTTTTCAAACAATTTTGCTTGTAGAAATATTTTTATTTTTGGCTCTAGTGGCCTTTATTTGAAAGTGCTATGAAAGGAAATTAGGATAATGAGAGAGAGATGGAAGACATGTGGCAAAGGTCACCAGACCGAGAATTGAACCTGCGACAGCCGCGGAGGACCAAGGCCTCCCCCATGCGGGCTGTGCTCAATCCCTGTGCCGCCACAGCACATCTGCATATAGAAATTTTTATTCCGTTTCTTATAAGGTGGCACCAGTTCAGTCAATTGTCTCCAGAACAAATCGGTAGAGTCCATTTGTGTGCATTTTATTCTTAGTATCAGTAAAAGTTCAGCTTTTCTGAGAAGGACCCAGAGGTTTGTTAGAAAACACTGAACAGCTTGAACAAGGCAGGAAAGACATTAAATATAGGTGTAGAATACAGTTGTCGGTCTACACTGGAAAGGCTGGGCAAGGAAAGCAATGACTAGAACATCAACTAACTTTGGGGAAGCTGCAGAAATTCACAGCTGAAGTGAGAGAATCTGTAGACCAAAGCTAGCAGAAACACATAAAAACACTTGATGCCACCTACAAAAGCATGCCACACAAATTTTTCCTAAAAACCAGAAAGCCATGTATGCTTTCACTTGCCACTTCACCGCTGCGCACCACGTTTTGTTGGTCTATACATAAAATTCCAATGAAATACATAGAAGTTTGTGTCTTTGTAATGCGTTTGTAATTTATGCAGTAAATAAAGGTCATGCTGCTGAATCACATGCAGGTTTCATACTCTACATCCTCAATTAACTCCAGTTAAAGTCTAGTTAACCACCAGGCTCTCTCCCTTTTTTGCTCACTTACTTCAAGTCTTTTCTGTGCTGACATCTTTGGATCCAAGTTATTTGTTTTATAGATGTTAACGTAAGAGATTTTATTAAAGCTTTATTTTTTCATGACGGTTCTAAAAGGCCTCAGGTGATGTCTGAGCCTATAAATCCAATGCAAATTTCAGTCCTGCAGTCACACGTACATTACAGGCTCTATATTATGTGATGTATCACATCACATGACAGGCACCTCCATAGTATATGGCACTCACTGACATCGCTCAGGCTGCTGCAAAACTGCCGGGGAGGACAGCTAGAAAACAGAAAGAGGTTGTGCTCTTCCTGCTGCAGACAAGAAGCAGAATTTCAGAAATATATTCAATGTTTTTTTTTTTTTTTTACATATATAGTGCAGAGTTGCAACCCTCCAGAGTAAACAAGGCAGGAGTATCTCCTCTGGTGAATAAAGACCCTAGCAGGTTTTGTAACGTGGCGTTGCTAAATTCACACTCAAGTTTAAGTTGAGCCAAATCAAACAACATATTTTAACAGCACAGTAATCACTAAATATTCTCTAATATAATATGTTTGGTACTAATATTATCCTAATATGCATTTACAAAAAAGGCATAATATTTATTCTTCTCTAACATTTTACCATCTCAACCTATCATTATCTGCAATAAAATGTACTTGATCAACATCGTTTTAGTTTGGTATATATAATACATCTGCTTTATATTTATTTTCCTCCTTTACATCCCTTAAAAAGTTTGGTATGCTGAGATGTTATAGTTCTTTGTGCCACATCACATCTGTGAGCTGATATGTGATCAGAGCTAAACTGATCACATATCAGCTTCTTAAATGAGAGTGCAATAACTTAACCACTAGAAAAAAAACTATATTGCAAGTATTATTGGTTCATTTTCAGGTTTTCTGACCACTTTATCATCTACAGGTGGGTGAAATGCATCACCTTAACGTGACACTGGGTCACTCTCAGGAGCTCAGTGAAGTTCAGCATTGATCTGTGGTAGGATGCATCATGTTCAATAACCCCAGTCTTGAAATTTCATCTCTAATAAATATTAGTTAGTGGTGTTAGAATAAAAATGGAAAGGATTTGAAATGACAGGTGGTAGGATGAAGGAAAAACACTGAATGGGGCCAGAAGATTTTGAGGCTCTTTGTGCTCAGAGGCAACTTTTCAGTAGCTAGAGATCTTCTCACATTCAACAGAGCTGATGACAGTGCATAGAGAGGTTCAAGATAGTGAGTTTAAGTAGCTGTGCAGATACATTCATGACCTACATCACCAAGCTCAATGCAACTCATCCAGTGGTGCTGTAAAGCATGCTGCTGCTGCTGCTGCTGCTGCGCTGTAGAGTGGTGGAGACATGTTTTCTGGAGTGATGAATCACTCCTCTCTGTCTGACAATTCAATGGATGAGTTTGGGTTAGACAGTTCCCTGGAGAACTGCCTGTCTGTCTTGTTTTAGGAATAACATTTTATAGTACGTAGATCAGGCTCTGGACTCCTTAGTTCCAGTGAAAGAAACTCTTCATCCTTCAGTTTGCTGAGATTATTTTGGAGAATTTCAAGTCTCCAACTTTGTGGATATCGTTTGGGGATGGTCTCATCTTGTTCAGACATGACTATCCACCAGTGCAAAAAACAAGCTGCATAAAGGAACACTTTTAAGACGAATTAGAGCAAAGTGAGGCAAACCTTTTCATCTAATAGTGTCTGACCTTAAATTCCTCCTGTGGAAGAATGGTCAAAAATTTACATAAACACATTCCTAAACTTTGCTCTGCAGTGTGTGGAAAACAATTACCTAAAGTGTAATTGAGTTCATTTAATGAGATCTTTTTTGAGTGTATAAGGCAATGGTTGGTTTTACAGTGCCAGATTTCTAACAAGCCGGTCGTATTTAATTTTGTGCTTCTTTCTAGGTTCTGTTGTTGGCATAGCATAAATGCTGTTTCTTTACCATCAAAAATCTATACTGGAAAAAACACAGATGTTCAATAATAGAATAAAGTGGAGAAACAGAATGTGCAGGTGACAGAAACAGGAGACAGAAAAGCAAACACACTGACAAGGACGAGAAATTGAGATTAAATGGTAATTAATAGGCAGCCAGCACTTTCAATTCATCCCATTCACCCTTCCTATTGATCACACTGAAATTTTCATTTAAAGTTTGAAATAAGCGGCAGACCGCCTCTGCAGAAAGCACCGAGCCGCGGATCAATAGCCAGTGGATTAGAACTAAATAAGTGCAGTCACAGAAATTCAAATATCGGATTTGAGAGCATGGCAAGAGACTGCTGGGAATCAGATCTAGAAATGCCCAGGGGCAACCAGAACGTAAAGAGAGAACAGGGAAACAAACGATGCAAACAGAGAGAGTCAAAGGTAGAGGGATGAGGGTCTTTATCACCTCTCATCCCGCTCTGTTCTCTCAACCTTTTCAAACGCTGTTATCTCCACTTCTCTTTCACTGACCGTTTTACTCAGAAAATGGGTCAAGTCTGCGCTAGTTTCACTCTATGACTCTGTGCGCCGGGGGCCCTGCGGCGACAGCGGCTCCACGTCGTATCCTCTCGATGTCACCCACCTGCCGGCTTTCCCCCTCTAAGGCCACACACTGCCCCACTGCCCATTTAAGGCCGCAACCTGCTGCAAAGCATTGATCGATTCCCCCCAGCTGTTGGTTCACGCCTGACTCTTTCAGGTACTCGAGAAGTGAACATAACAGACTGCAGGAAGGAGAGGGATGAATGAGGACGCGCAGAAGGTGGAGATGCAGGATCGAAGAAACACGACTAAATGCCCCTCTGGGATAGCACCGCACCGCGCCGCTAGCTTGCGCACGTGGCTGAACATCTCGGAGCAGATTCTGGCCAGGGCCTCTGGGTCCTCTGGTGTCACCTTGTGTTTTGGTGGAGGACCGGTGATTAATGGGCCACAGTTTCTGCAAACGCTGGCTCGATTCCACCTGCTCTGCTGCTGCTGTTTCGCTCCTCTTTGTGCGTGCGCAGGCCAGCGCTGGTGTGAATAAGACGGCTGAACCATAATCAGAGAGCAAGCAGAAAGCAACAGTGAAACTGCTACATTCATTAAGAAGTTCACACTACAAACCACACCATCTGGTGCTGGCAGAGCGGGCGGACAAAAGAGGCAGAAGGAGGAAACATGAGAACACACAAGAAGGGACGGTAGCTGGTTATTGTTGACAGGTTGATATTGCGAAGAACAAGCGAGAAAGGAATAGATCCAGCAGATGCAGTAAAACAGGAAGAGAAAAAAGTGTCACCTGAGAGGTGAGAAATGCCACGAGGTCTCCAAGCAGTAGAAATTACTTCAGGATTTAGACTGGCAAAAAGAGATACTTGAGAAAAAGAGAATTGAGTGGGTCTTTTACAGCTATTACACATGGTTGACAGCCTGCCGTGTGTGTGGGCGTGCGTGTGCGTGTGTGTGTGGTGGGGGGTAACTCACCAAGTGGACACGGTACATGATGCTGATTCCCAGGGTCATGAAAGGCTTGGAGAAGTCAATCACCTTCTCGCGCTCTGCTGTGATGGTGAGTCCGGCCACTGCCAGGTCAGCTTTCTGAAAGGAGAGTCAGATCACGTCATAAAAACAAACCCAGACACACGTGTAATCCAGTTCTGAGAAATAACATTCTTCTGCGACTAAACTGTTTTAAAAGACGACGAGGATGACTAAAGAATACGACTAATGGTAGCCAAAACCCCCATAATACCCTTTTGTATCCTTTAGACCCTTTGTCCACCAACAGCACTATCTGTGTTGAGGATAATCCAACATTGGCCTTGTGAGTGCGTGTGTGTCAGTCGTTGTGAGCATGGAGGGCACCAGAGAGCTCAGGGTAACCATTGTGGCTGGCCAAAGGAGCACTGTCAAGACAAATCACTTGACAAAGCAACGGCTGGCAAAACACACTGTACAAAATAAACACACACATCTACACACACACACATACGTAGAAATGCTCAGTGCAGCTGAATACTGGAAAGCTTTCTACTAATAATACAGGCCAGCAAAGTGCAACTGCAAGGGATTTTTCATCTCCCTGTGGAGCAAAGAGCGAAAGCAGTAAAGCATTGCTCTTTGTCTGCAGCAGGAGGACTAAGAGGATTGGGGAGATGGAGGAGAATAGCAGGACGAGAGCAAGCGGAGGGGAGCACTGCAGCAGGAACACTTTCTCTTTTTAACAGAATCTGACATACACGGAATTGGATTTAGATTTGACGTAAGAGTGAATTGTAATAGTCAAAGAAACCCTTGGAACAAGTTTGAAATGCCACGTCGAGGAGCGAAGTCGTACCTTAGCTAAAAACGCTCCATTATTCTTGTTTTTCCGTCTCCTGGACTCAGAGCCGCCCACACTGAACACTGAGGCCCACAGCGTCTCCTGAAGCCCAATCCCTAGCCAGAGGCTTTGACCCTCTGTCATCAGCTGTCCTATTTTCCCCTCTCTGCTGTTTGAAAGCACTGCTTTCAGCACTGAAAGGAAGGCACATGTAGGGAGCGGCTATCCAGGCAAATTTAACAAAGAAACGTCTTTGAAAAGCAAACAGCAGCTTTAACATCCAATGAAATATTAATGAAAGGCAATAAGATTCCTTTGACTGTCTCCTAATGCAGCTTCTGCTATCACACAATCTAATGTCTGCTGTTAAGCACCCTGGTCTCTGTGTCTAGCTACAGTCATTCATAATATAATCCAGTTAAGAAGACAAAAGGATTTGAATCTGACCTTGGACAAATTAAACTTTTTGTAAGAGCTAAATGTATGCAAACAAGTAGCGCACATTTGCTCCTTTCTTTCCAGCTGTTTTGCCACTGCTATTTGCACGCAATACATGCAAACACAAATACATTCACTAAAGCTGCAGTAGGCAACTTTCATAAAAACATGTTTGTTTTTTTTTGCATATGAAAAACATTGAGCTCCCCTGCCTCCTCGTTTCCTGGTCAAAAATGAGAAGCATTGCCTTCTTGTTACTTTTTTATAACACAATATAATTACTCTCTGATAAAGTCAGATGTCATTACAGTTTTGAAGAGTGCAGGTGGAAACTTGGAGCTCTTTGTGAGAAAATATTCCTTCCACTCTGTTTAATCACTTCTGTAATTGTGGGTCACGAGGGGACAAGTGTAACCTGAATAAGAAATGGGATTGCTTGGATCTTGATGTGTGTTTCTACAGCTATTTAGAATAATCTGCTTTGTGATATAAATTGAATATCACAAGCAAATACACAGTGACTTGAACAGCTTTGTGGATTCCCTCCTTTGTTTTTTTAACTGCAGGTTTTTCTAACAAAGCAGAATACACTGTGCTTGGACTCCCCAGGCCTTCTTCTGGGCTAGCACACAGGCTAAGACCAGTCAAAGTAATCATCCTCGCTGGGTGAAATATTATTCAGTCAGAACGTTACAGCCAGGGACATGGGAATCTGTTGTCCAGAATATCCTCGGGCTTCTCTCCCTTCCTTCCCTGATGCTGAGCGTGTATTTCATACTGTATCTTCTCAACTTATCTTTTAAACTCGCAGGCGAAGCTGGTCCCACATCTTTTTGCTTTTACGTCTTTCTCTCATATAGCCTCCAACCCTACAAGATGAAGCCTTTCTTCTCCCTGTGTCCCGCCCCTCCCCATTCCTCCAGATGAACCTCTGTCCCATGACAAATTCCTGTCAAGCATGCCCTTTTTAATTTCTGCAGCTCTGGGTCTTAGGCTGCCTTCGAAAGACACGTGTTGACTTAAGCTAACCAGTGAAGGTCGGCTTCCCTGGAACAGCTTTCAGTGGGTACGGGTTCTGACTATAACATAGGAAGGCACATCTTGCTTTACATTCTTAATGGCTTTGCCCTCCATTAGCCCACAGAATTAAGACAGATCACCTCTTTGAGTAGACTCACTCATACACTACATCATTTCCTCCTCCTCTGCCCCACCCCTGCCTTCTTTCTCACTTTTTTTAAAATTTTTTACTCGCCTGCTTCACATCTCCTCCTCTCCATCTCATCCCCTCCCTTATCTGGCTGTTAGCAGACAAAACATAGCCGTAAGAACGCAGGACCTCACTGCGAGGTTTTACAGCAACAGTGCAGACTGATTCATTGAGGGAGGGAGGGAAGGAGGAAGGATGAGAGGCGGCATTTGTTCAGGTCATTCCAGACAGCTTATGGAAAGGAGCTGACACAAAACGAGCCACCAACGAGCTGCGACTGTTTTTGAAAAATACAATACTTAAGCTGAAAAGGCCAACTGCTCAGTGAAAAAAAACAACAAAACATGCTATGTGAAGTAAAGGAAATTTAGTCACTGTGAACTAAACGAAAGTAGAGCAGTCCAATTTAATTTGTCCGTCTGTGTGTGTGTGTCAGTATCAGTGGGAATTATTCAAGTTGTTGATGTGCATTTATCACCGAATACACTTGATAATTTATTATGCGTCTCAGATGCAGGCCACATGAAAGTCGCTATGCGTTTGCATTTTAACCATGGCAGCCATCTTTTTGGGCACCTCTCAAAAAGATGTGTAAACAAAATTAAATAAATCATTTAAATTAACACTTGAAACTTAATAATAAAATAAATGAAACTTAATTTATTGTGGTAGTTGCATATTAATTTAGTGAGGGGGGAAAAACTTAGTTAATAAATCCGATTTAGTGCAAAAATAACGACCCAAAACAAATCTGAAAAAAATAAAAATAAATAAATAAAGGCAAACTTTAGCATTTTTTTTAAACTTACAGAAATAGAAATATCCTTTTATTGTCCCACAATGAGGAAATATTTGTGCAGCAGCAGCAAAAGAAAGTCAATTCCTACAAAGATGTGAATATGCAGTATATAAAACCAGAATAAAGAACAACATACTGTACAATAGGGACAAGTTCCTAAGGAATATGAAACTGAGCAGATTAAAAAAATGTGCAAGTGTGGGCATTTGAGCATTAAAAGATAACAGAGCATAAACAATGAGTGACAATAAAACTGTGCAGCAGCAGAGATGTGCAGATAGCAGAAGAAATGTTATTCATAATGAGTAAAGCTACCAGGTACTGTACATACCCTGGAGATGAGCTCTCCAACCATCCCAGTCCACGTTCCATTGGCTCCAGGAACGCCGTAGACGCCGTCCCCGACCAGCCGGATGCGATACTTAAACTTGAGGATGTCTGCCAGCTCCTTCAGCATGTCCACGCAGAAGCCTTCGTAGCGGTCATTCCCCTCCAGTTCTTGGTGGTTTGGCCGTAGCATTACGTATGGATTCTCCTGCAAAAGCACAGTTTGCATAGCATTATTATTGATGTTGGAGATGATGAAAAACATCTTCCACTTTAACAGTTTTTCAAATTTAGAAAAAAAAATAAAATCATGCCATGTGTATCTTTAATATTTTATCTGATTGCGTTTCAGATCCAGAACTCCTCAGAAGATTTTACTTCTCTCTGGAGGTCGTGGTTCACATGGGGTTTACCGCCTGCAATGAAAACCGAGATTTTTTGATTTGAAGCAGAGCCAGGTACCAAAACAGGAACACCGGCGTGAGAGCCTTAATCTGCGGTAACCAGCAAAAAGCTGGATAAGAAACAAAAGCATTTCTTCCATCTGATCACACAGACGCACACACACACCTATTTACAACCTGCCTTTTGGAGATCCAAGTCTGTGTTCGACTGCCAGCTTATTTATGTCTTGTTTTGTGAGATAGTTGATGTTGGAAAAAGATTTAAAGAGCAATCCCATGGTGTATTTTAGAGGCCACTTTAGTGCGTTATTTATCAAATAATGCAGTTGTCGAGCTGCTGTGGTTTGGATTTACTATGTCACGATAAAAGAAAAGATATTTGCTGTTGAGCTATCATTTCAATTGACTCATCTGTTCAGCTCATCTGTCATCAACAAGACTTACTAAAGAAACAAAATCTTAAAACTAACCAGCAAACTTCAGATGTATTAACACAATGACTTTGTTTTCCAGTGAGAAAATTCAATAACATTCAGAAAGTTTTGTTTTTTAAAAAACTGATTGCAGCCATAAAGCCATGTGTGTGAGCCCAAAAAGTGGACTGTGGCTGCATTCAGAAGGGAACAAAATAACCACTAATAATGTGGTGCTGAAGTTTGAGGGCCAGAATAAAAGTGAAATTGTTTTGCCATTGCAAAAGCTGTAAATGCTTACATGTGGGGTACATGACCGATTTGCCTCAAGGTTCAATCTATAAAAACAGTTTTATTTATTTTGCGAAAACTTGATGCCCCTCAGGTGGCACGACTTTTACTTGTGAGCGGTCTTGTTCTCGTCAAAGTTAACTGCTTGGTTCCACTTTTAAAGGCAGCAGAGAGCATCGCTTTGACATCGTGGATTGATCGGCTCTGCCTCGTTTTCCCTGCATCGGTGGACGAAAGAAACTGCAGCGATGTGATAACCACAAGGATAAAGCAAATGCTAATGGGCTCTGTCTGCATTACACCGCACAAAGCATATGTGAATGTCGATTCAGCTCGTCAAGGCAGGCTCAAAAAAGCTTACTTGGGAGACACACTACCATCTACTGTATGTAGATGTACAGCACCATCTACATTTTTTGGCACCGTAGTAAATATGTGTAACAAAAATTGCAGAGGGAAAATCTGGTGATTTAAAACGAAATCCAGCGATTAATTTAACCACCGTATTTTCTGGACTATAGGAAACAACACGAAGAAGTTTATATGATGCCGCTCTCCGCTGCGTCCTTGTGGAAAACCGAGAGCAGCGCAGATACCAGCAGCTAATACCCTGGTGCGGTTTATATATTTATGTTTACAGTTTTTTTAAAACTTTGTAGGTGCGGCTTATAGTAAGGTGCGCCCTTGATGAGGGGGTATGAGTTTGAAAACATTTCTCTGTCGTGCCTGCTGCTAGCATGTGCTTGTTCTAAATGAAAATCAGCGCTTTCTTCTTTTATTTCCAATTTTGACTTCCAATGATTCACTTCCTGCTGAAGAGCCCCCTGGTGGTTGAAGAAAAATCCACAGAAAAGCCGCACTGGGCTATAAGGTGCGGCAAGGTTCAAAGCGTGGGAGAAAGGTAGCGGCTTATAGTCCGAAAAATATGGTATATTAATGATCTTCAATGTTGAATTTGATATAGCAGTAAATTCTGAATATCTTGCAAATTCATCATTTTCAACAAGATATGATAATCCAATCAATAACATGCAGTATTTGATTGGAATTCATAATCTAAATGAATGGCTGACTTTGTCGCAAAACGCTGAACTGTTTACGAAGGCAACATTTTCTGAAGCTTGGATTTTGCTGAAACTTTCTTGACATAACTGTTGGTGTTGCTGTTTCCTAAATTTATGTTTGCCACAACCAGCAAGGATTGAGAAACAAATCACACAAACAGGGGAAATAAAAAATACAACTGGTAAAGATTCAGTAAAAGCATTTTGCTTTCAGTTTTATGTGTTGCACCCACACATGATCTTTTACAGAGTTGATGACAGAGCATTTCTTGGTAGAGCTTCAATCAAGATTATAGCCCAAAGTCTGTGTACACTAAATAATACACACATTTTTATGGTATATATATATATATATATATATATATATATAAATATATCAGAATATCTGCTGGTGAAGTTGGGGACTGCAGAAAAAATATTTCCAGAAATGTGTCTACATTTTGAAAATAAAAAAGTAAATCCTATTTTCATGCTACATTAATGGTGATGTCTTTTAGAATACAACTTTGCATTTCATTAGTTTATCCTTCATGCTGGATTTCAAACACTGCACAGACTTTCAGTAGCATCAGTTTGAACATGAAAAACAGACATCTTGACTTTGCAGCTCCTTAACAATGGAGCTGTGTCTGTGTTTGTGTGTGTTTAGATGAAAATAGGAGGAAATATTACCATTTGTATCTCTTATCTTTCTATTCCTGGTTAGACACGCCGAATAAAAATAAACTCTGGAAACATTCAGTAAAGCAAAACCTAGACAGTAACAGAACGGTCTTAAAACCTTTGTGTTTTCATTTTCATTGATGCCAATAGATTTTGTTAATGATTTTTTTTTTTCTTTTAATCTTTGTTTCAAGTTCATCCTCTGTCTTTAAGAGCGTGGGAAAAAATTGCCATTAAAAGTTGCATGGACCAAACTAAACCAGAGGTTTTAAAAGTTGATCTTAAAACTTTCTTTAACTACTGAAATAAAGTTGTCATAAAACTATTTCTTAGTCAAAGGGTCGCTTAAGTTTAGAATATAACAAAATAATTCCTTCTTATGTGAAACGTTTACACAGGGGACTGAAGATTGTTCTTTCTGTGAAGAGGAGACCATAAGGAAATTCCTTCTCCTTTCTTTAACACACCACAGCCAAATGTAAAGAAGAAAAAAAAACATTGGTTTGAATCTATAAAGCAATGCAAACTTTTAAAACAGTTTCTCAGGCTTTCCTAGCTACTTATTCCCAGGCCGAAAGGAGTCTGGTTCCATACAGATAACTTTAGCAGACGAGGAACACTTTCAGATATACACAGGCAAGTACACACGTTCATGGAGTCGTAAAGTGCACCGGAGGATGTTCTTCACATTACACTTCACACCCACAACAATAGAGTTCCTCATCTTAAAACCTCCACGCAGCCCTTTTTTAATTCCCCCCCCCGAAGTCTTCTTTTCCCTAAAACAAGCCCTCCAGGGTGCAACAAGATGCCATCTGGGATATTAATTTGTAGCTGTGTTTGAACAGAAGGCAAATTTGATCTAATAGTATTCCCTTAAAATGACAGGCCAATTGGAAATTGGCTGGGGCATAGGAATGGTGAACCTCAAATAAGGCTTTTGCAGAAAAGATCGAGATAAATGAATGCTTAAAAAACCCAAAGAGAACAGTAGCAGAGCTTGTCTGCATGTGCAAATACATAAGCATATGCCTCAGTGCCTCTGAGCCTGTGTGCCAGAAAATCAGCCTCCTTGTCTGCTTTTATCAGTCAGTGCTGTGTACACTGCTCAATTTTTACCGTTGCATTTGTGACTGGATAAGAAAGCGCTTGGCGACCCAAAGGGAGTCTGTGGGAAGCTAAGGGAGAATATCAGAGGGCGACGTGGTTGATAAAACAAAACAAAAAAACAGCAGAAAATGACTCGTACAGGTGCGACTCGGAGCACGTTTCAAGTATTAAGAACAAAGTGATTGAATTGAGTTTTAGATTTTGAGGCGGTGGGAATTTTAAATAATGGCTGGAATCAAAAACACGTCTGCCAAGGTGAAACCCTGGTGGGATTTAGATTTAAAGTGAGTAACAGCAAAAAGTTCATTTCAAAAATACTTCTGTTTCTTGAACTTTTCCACCTTGAGTGCAGCCATAAACTTTCAAGTATTTGTCTGAGATATTAGATATCTAAAGAGAATCCCAGTTAATTAGCATACAGAGTTCACTTTTAGTCAGTTTAGTTTAGTATACAGCTCATAAGATCTCATAAGTTCAGTTATGCTCTACTCTGGCCTTTGTTCAAGTCCTGATACATTTAGCTTGTCATAATCATAACACTGCACATCATCCTGAACCAACAGGTGAAATATGATGATAGCAGCATTATGTTATGTAAATGCTTTTCTTAAACTGGACGGGAGAAGTTGGTCAAAATTGACACAAATATAATTGGAGCTAGGTCCTAATAAAAGCTGCAAAGACTTAGGATAAACATAAACATACAGTCATGAGCTGAGTGGGGGAGTCTGTGGGCCAAAAACTCAGCTGAAGACGGCAGACCAAGCATTTTGGACAGTGCAATGGTTGCCACGGGAGATTAAAGGATCGGCATTAAAAAAATCAAGGCAAGTCTCCAGGTATGTTTTTGATGAGGGAATAACATGACACAATGTGAAACTAAAAAAGAAATTGATTTTACATAATACTGCCCTGTTAATTGACCCAGCTTGAGCTGTTTTTCAAAGAAGAACGAGGAAAACTATAAACCTCTACATGTAAAAAGCTTTTTCTACCTGTAACTGCTACATTTTTCCTAGCAAATGTTAAAAAATGAAAACCATGTATTTCTTCCTTTTTCCCCCCAATTCTGTACTAATTTCTCTTGGTCTGTCACACAAATCACAATAAATGTAATTCATGTTAGTGGTTGTAACATAAAAAATTTGAAAAAGCTCAAGCTGCATGTATCTGTTTGAATGGAATATTACTTTACTATTGTTCTGATTACATACAAGGATCTTATACCTCCTAATACCATTAAATCATTTGCTTGCTAAAACTTTAAAAAATGTTAAAATTAATTATTCTTATTGAAGCATCGCTGTTCACAGGACAAGAATAAAACACATCCACTGCACACAATTTCAACAACACAATCAAAAGAATCTCAGAGGTAAAGATAAGCCCTGTCACTCGCGTCAATACCGCCACTAGGCCTGGTAAGGACATTTTTGCAAAGATCTAAACAATGCCTGTCACAAACTCAATCAATGCTCACAAACACATGGCTTGTGGCCTTGCAATAAAGTGATAATCAATTCTGTGGCAGTTTCCGCCCCTAAAGCTATTTGTGAAATTGAAAAGTAAAGGTGACAGCCATGCCAGGGGTGTAAGGAAACTAGCCTCATAAAGGCCGGGCAGATGTGTCTGGAGGGCACACAAAGCCTCAGATTCATAAATACTGCAGAGAACACATCTCTCCTCCGAGCCGGCGCTACAGGTAAGGAATTCTTATGGAGGCCTTCAGCTGAGGCCCGTCTGCCGCCCACAAGCAAGATAACAGTGACATGGCAATCAGACGATGATGAATGAGCTGTGATAGGCACTGAAAATTGCTCCGTGGTGGCTTCCCAAGTTTGGTCTAGGGACTCAATATATCCAAAGTGAAATCAAAGCTCTGTGCTCATCCAATTCCTTTTCTTCTTCTTTTTTTTAATATAAACTCCTTCTACAGTGAAAACATTGTTTCAGCTGCAATCAGACCTAACCCAAACACAGACACACACATCCTCAGTCTTACCAGGCACCCTTGTAAAATAAGCCATTTCATCTGAATCCCATTAAGGACCAGCAGAGTGTGCCAATATGCCCTCCCCAAGCCACGGGAATGACGCTGATAAGCGAGCCACTCAGAAAAACACATTAGCACAATTGCCTCTGCTTACAACCCACTTTGTGCCTTATCTGTTTCATCAGCGAGAAGGAGGAGGAGCTGAGTGACTGACAAATCCCCGCGCGTACAGCTGTTTGGAAGCTGTGATGAAAAAAGGCACGAATGACAAAAAAAAAAACTGAACGATTTCTTTAAAGGGGAGGAAAAAACCCTCAGAGCATCTTGTAATTAGAAAAAAAAAGATCAATCAATTATGAATGGAGGATTTATTATTGTTAAATAAGTTAATCAAGAAAGTAGATTTTAAATAGTGCTGCATTACTTTTATTGATGCTGAGTGGGTGCAAACTCTACCCAGCTGAATTGGGTCACCCTGCATTAGACGAGCGTGACACAGTGAAAGGTTTTCCTCTCTCTGGGGACATGCTGGATATTTAATATCATTCCAGTCAGAACACCATGCAATCAAAAACTATTGTTCTCTAACAGGTTTCCTTGTTTTTTGTTTTTTTTTAATTATTATTCTTACACTTGAATGCTTCAGATCATTGAACAACATTGAGGGATAATCTGAGTAATTTGAAAATGTAGTTTATAAATTACCTCGTTTATTAAGTTGAACCAACTCTACCGTCTTAATCAGGCGTATCAAACTCATTTTCATTTTTGGGAAAAATCTGAATGTTTTTAAAGGGCCAAAATGTATTGATAAAACCCACTAAACAGTAAAAATATCAATAAGCAGCTGTTTGTTTCAGTAATCAATGAAACAAAATTTCTTAAAATTAAATAATATTGAGCATCTTTTCACACTGATCAGTCCACCCAAAAATATTTGTTAATGTTTATGTGTGTTTTTTTTGCAATCAAAATCACAAACTTCCTGACGCTAATTTAAAAATATTTGCAAGGAATTTTTTATTAATGTAAGGTGTTAAACTTGACTTTTTAATCAGTTGCTGTATCAGTCACGAACTATAACTTTACATCAGGTAAAGCTGAGGCAGCAGCCACTTAAACCCAATAGTTTTGACCAATTTTAAGAAAAAATTGCAGTAAAAATCAGAAAAATCTTTGGGAACCGTTGACTTTGTGTGAATTTTGCAGACTAACTGATGTAAATTGGAGTCTAAAGGGCCACATAAAAAGTTAAGGCAAGCCAGGTTTGGCCCCCGGGCCTTGAGTTTGACACGTGGTCTAAACACTATTTATTCCCAAACCTGTCAACTAGATTGGCCACCGTTGTTCTGTTGCATAAAATAAACACAAACGAGGTTAAGGTCATGAAATAATGGTTGGAAATTCTCCTCTGGGGTTTTTTTTGATAGACAGCAGAATTAATTGTTTCTATCACATAAAGTTGTTCTGGTCCTGAAGAGCAAAGCAGCTCCAAAGCGGCATGCCACCACCATGTTTAACTATAGGTATGATACACTTTTCCTGAAATGCTGCTAGTTTTACTCTATATGTATCAGGATACACAGCTTTTAAAATGTTCCATGTTTGTCTTCTCTATCCACAGAACATTTTCTCAGAAAATTCTCAAGATGTTTTGGAAAAATTCAGACTGGCCTTTATGTTTTGTTTTGGTCAGAAAGTCTCTCATAGAGGTTGTTTTGGTGTAATGTTTTTCTTATTATTGAATCATGAAGACTGACCTTAACTGAACGGAGTGAGACCGGCAGTGCTTTAGATGTTGATGTAGTGTCTTGACACCAGTTGGGTGAGTTGTCAAACCACTCTTTTAGTTATTTCAGTCGACCAGCTGGAAAGGTAGGAAGGTTTTCTACAGTCGGTGCCATTCTGCTTATCGGCATAAGCAGAATGGATGCCAGAATCACAGGTGTCTAAAAGCTTAACAAAAGCTTTTTTCTTCCAAACATTTTCCAGACTAATAGATAGGTAGCTACCGTATTTTTCGGACTACAAGCAGCTACTTTTTTCCCACGCTTTGAACCATGCGACCTACGGTGCGGCTTTTCTGTGGATTTTTTTTCAACCGCCAGGGGGCTCTTCAGCAGGAAGTGAATCATTGGAAGTCAAATTGGAAATAAAAGAAGAAAGTGCTAATTTTCAGACGCCAGCAGCAGGCTCGATGGAGAAATGTTTTCAAACTCACATCCCTTCATCATGGAAACAACACAAAGAAGTTCATATGATGCCGCTTTAAGTTGAGGAGTATCGATCTACAGTACAGGAGGGAAACAGCCGCTCGGCGTGAACGAGTCCACGGTTCGGTGTTGGAGTCGCAGGGCTGAGTCCTTAAAAGCAGATTTATTAAGTCCCTGTGGAAAACCGAGAGCGGTGGAGATACCATAACCCGGTGCAGCTTATAAATGTACGTTTCCAGTTGTTTTTTTTTACTTTGTGTTTGTAGCTTATAGTGTATATACTGTAGGTGGGCTCTGTAGTTCGGACAATACGGTATTCTGTTCTCAAGTTTCTTTAGATTCGGGTCTTTTTGTACTTTGTGTTGTCAGACTGGGTCTGTTTATGTGATTTCTTGATTACACAATGTATAGCAGTAATCACAATTTTTTTGTGACCTTAAAAACGAGTATTTAATTAACCAAATGTTTTGACAGCATAGTTCAATTTCAAAAAAGTGTTGGGGGGAGGATTACTGTTTCACATAGGGCCAAATGAATAGTTTTCTCCATTAATGAATAAAATCATTTGAAAACTTTCTATATTTTTATATGCTTATTAAAATAAATTCCTGTAGAGGAGGCAAATGCTGCAAATATATTTTGTTAACAGTTTTTCATTTAAGTTCAACATTTCTTCTTCTCAGTGATCTGAATCTGAACAACCTTGAATCCTTTTAAGGCATTTCAACCACAACAAACAAGTTTAGGGGAATAATTTGTATCTTTTGAAGTGTTGCAAACACCATCCATCATTTCTTCAGTTCTGTCCAGCCACTAAAACACCATGAGACTAGTAATGATGAAGCCTCTCGGTGGGATAATGGGTTTATGCCCCATGTGATGTTTCCTTTAATGGCCACACCGATTAGTTCTAATGTTACCTGATTACAGCACCTTTTCGTCTGTCTTAAAAAGTCATTAGTAAAATCCAAAAAACCTTTTTTGTTTGTTGCCTAAAGCCAAAGCACAAAGTTTGTTGAGTCTTTAGACAGATTCATCTGGTAAGTATTTTTTTTTCCACATTTTTCACAAACCTATGCTAAAATTGGGTTATTATTTCCACTCACAAAAGTCAATAATAACAAAAAACAAAATTTAGTTGAAATTTCTGAAAGTTTTATGTAAAATTTGACATTTCTACCACCTAGAGTCCATCTATTATATCAGCTCTTTAGTGCTTAAACTGTTCCAGGTTTTACCATAACTATTTGTTTTCTTGACCATTTTCTTCATGCTACAGACTTTGCCTCTGCCTACTGTTACATGCTCGTACTTTGCTTCTGCCTCCTGATTGTTTATTTTTGTTTTATTGTCGGCACCTTTGACGGTTCACCGGTGGGGGGCGGGGCTTAGCCAGCCCAGGTGTTTTAGTTGGGCTGGTGGCGCACCTGAAAAATGATGAGTGATGGTGGCGTGTGAAAAGCTGCGGTAGCAGCGGAGTTCGACAAAGAAAAAAATTGATTAAAACGGTGCGGGAAGGCTCTGGAAAAAGAGTACCTTCACCTCGGGACGGATCCACCCAGAGGGGAGCGTCGGAAGTTTTGGCCGGGAGGAAGTTTATCTTCGTTTGTTTGGATTTGTTTATTTATTTTTTTGTTTTGAAAACCGGCTGGACGCTAGGACTTTAAGCACCGGGGAAGTTACACGCCTGCCAAGACCAACCACCATTGAAATCACCAGAGGTGCGGATGTTTTAAGGAAAAGAGAAAAGAAAACTATATATATATATCTACATATTTAAAGACAAAGAAAAAATAAAAAAACTATTAAACAAAACGCCTGACGTATGAGGAATCGCGAGGGCTGGCCTTCTCCATGGATGAGTTCTGGATTGAGGAACGTAACCTACGGATTGGACGTTTAAGGTAAGCCCCACCACACTGTGTGTTCCGTCAGGTGCCCTTTTGTTTCTTTTTCTCGGTTTCTTTTGGTTGGAAAACATTACGCACTTAATGTTGCGGCCCCTCTTCCCCGTAATCTGTATAAAGGAGTTAAGAACGAGCCAGGGTGAGGGTAGCGGGTCGTAACACTACTCTCTGTAAATGTATTGGTTTAGAGTTTTATAATGTTAATATAGAAAACTGAAAGAAAATCTGGAAATTTTGAATTAGGAATGTAAATTCTTTAGAATGCATCCATTACAAGTACCATCTCAAAACATTATCAAAAGGTTTCATCACAGTGAGATACATTGCCTGGTATGAGATTCCTATTGGATAGTTACTGAATGAAATGGTCTTCCACTTGGCAACAAGTTATTTATCCCCAACTGATGCAATGAGAAACTTCTCATTTCTTAAACAGACGCATCGTAGTTGTGGAAAAGATGTTAGTTCTTTTTAAGATGGGTCAAATTATTGGCATGGAAAGCAGAGAAAACGTATAAGGAGACCGAAGAAACTACTAAAATTGGGTTAAAAACTGCCCAAATTTTTTTAATTTTAATCTGAAGCATAGTGGTGAACCATCATCTATGTGTTTGAGGGGGGAAAAAAACTGGATGACCATGATCACCACTTAAATGTTTGCAACTTTTTCTTTGGAGCTGAGGCCACTTCAAATGAAACTAAACTATTAGTGGAAAGCTGCTCTGAGGTGTGACAAAAAAATCAAAACTTGAAACTTATTTGGAAATCACAGATGTGGGAAAAACATGGACATCCTCCAGGCAAAAGACGAGGGAGACCATCTGGCATGTAGTCAACAGTAAGAACCAGTGATGGAGCAAAAGTGTACAAGGTTTGCAAAGCTTTCACCTCACTGAAGCTGCCATTAACGTTGAAATATATACAGGTTTGGGAGCAACATATGCTGCAAGGTATGTGATGTCGTTTCTTTTTTTTTCCTTCAGATATCCTGAATGACAATACCAAGCTACATTTAACACATTTTACAACTGGAAAAATCCAGCAGTCATTGAAAACATTTTGTGCACTATAAAATAAAACGTCCAGATGAGGTAGCCTAGAGCTCTTCAGTTTTCACACAAAAAAATAAATAAAATTGGGGGGGAAACTGCAGCAATCTCGGTTACAAACAGACCTGGAATGCACATACTTACCAAAAAACAGCATGTAAGTGTCAGTATTTCATATGAAGTCTTAATCGTTTCAAACATAGCTACTACAAATTGAATGTTTCTTATTTTATTGATATGTTTCACATTATGCAAATTTATTTTAGAAACGAGGTAATAAAAAGCTTAATCTGCGCAGTACAATTCTGGATTTACTCTCACGGGGGAGTCATTTAAAAACTGCAAGAACTTGTAAAGAAGCTATAATGAGTGAAGTTCCTGTCCGATGCGCATTGTTGTGGGCAGCTGATTAAAAATACTTTCAATGGTAGTTTATATCCTTCTGTCTAGTGCAAGTCAGCTCATACCAAATGCAAAACAACTGCTGAAAATAAATTTGAGAAATTCACACAATACCAAAGAAATAAACCAAAGAGAAATTGCATAAATATTAAACACGAGATGTAATGTCAAAGAGACAGAGGCACAAAGCGAATTCCAACAAAGGCTGAAGATGGTTGACGTGGTAAATTATTAGCTTCTGCCGACACACTGTGATATAGCCTCATCTAAGGTACTCGAGTTACAAACAATAGAGCAGCCACAGTTCCTCTGATCCCAGGAGGGCTGAGTTTGGATCTGAAAACACAAAATGGGTTTTTGATATGGTAATATTCTGTCGACAGCAGGATGTCAGCCACATGCAGAACAGCCAGGGACTTGGGCAAACAGAAAAGACACGAACATCTGATGCATGTGTGTCACTCTGTCTATGCATACAGGCCCTTACCAGTATTGTTGTGATTGTAAGAGTTGTGTTGAAGAGGGTGTCTGTCACGTTGATTGATGGAAGAGTTCTCTCCATGGACAGTCCATCTTCAGAGTGCCACAGGCCGATCTACAAACCGACACACACACGCATACAAACAAAGAATCAGTCACCAAGTCCATCAGCTGGGAAAGGCCAACAGAAACAATCTGTGCTTAATTTTCTCCCTTCTCACTATCAGAGAATCGGTGTGACCTTCAGACAAGGCGGGAGATCTCTGCGGTGTGAGGCGAGGCGTCAGGGAAACTCGTAAAGAAATGCCGGAGGAAATGAAAATAACGTGCTTGGCTCCTGGAGGCATGTGCACAGGGCATGTGTTCAATCAGAGGCAACAGAATGCATTCATTAAAGCAATTACCCGCAAATCCTGCGGTGCAGCGCCAGACTCTCAGCACAGCTCAAGTGGAACTTAACACCTCTACCTCACAGAGCGTCTTAACTTGCATCCCGGCTCTGTCTGCCATTCATTTACGCAGCTCAGGCTTATAAATACAACACACTTTAAGCCATGCTGCTTTTATGTGTATGTGTTTTTAGTTTTATTTACTTAGTCTTTACTTGATCTTTTAATTTTAAGAATAATTTTTCACACAAATCTGTTACAGATTCTGAAGAAATATTGTGTCTTTGTTCAATTGATTAGATTTACAGTCATGATGTAAAAAAAACAACTTTTTTAAAGTTTTGATCTATTCTGTATTGATAGATAGATGCCATTTCTGTACATGGTTTGTTTCCAACTATGATGGACGCTTATGTAAAGTAGGGTGATTTAAAATTCACCTGTAACTTTCGTAATAATTCATATGATGAAGTGCTAGGGTTCTGTCAGCATTACATACTATAATTATTTATGCAGCTGATGCAGAAGTTCAGTATCTGTTGCTCACACAGAAACTGTCATTTGAGTTGGCACAATAGCTACAAACAAAAGATCAACAAAGCATTGAAACGTGTGACTTTTTTCTTTTGGTTTTGTGGAACTTTTTTTATCTCCAGTCAAAATTTCATATGTATAGACTATTTTCAAACTTTGTGAAATGAAATAATCCTTCTCACACTGTTAACACAAAGATAACTGTGGAAGTTATTGCCATACAAAATGCAGCACTTTCAGGACATAACATAAAAAATCATATTGTCTGTAATCTTCCAACAGCTTGAAAAAAAGATCACCTTTGTCTCTGCTTTTTATAGTTAACAAGAAAACGTTTATCATAATAATCAACACTTGAAGTTTATGAATAAGTGAAGACAATGGACATAAAATATATTATCTAATTTAGACTTGAAGACGGTGTCAGATACTCTGATTCTCAAGACTGCTTCTCCGTTTACAGGCTTAGAAGGTTTCAGTGTCTGGAGTCGGGCCAGAGAGGGTGTTAAACCACCAATGATTGAAGTGTTATTAAAAAAAACATGGTCATGGTTTGTTTCACGGCTAAACTGCTGAAAGTGCCGAGAGATTTCGGCCCATTCATGTTGATCTGCGTTGGATTTGGACGCCATTTAACCACTTTTCCAACACTGATGATGAATTCTGATGTGAGCGATATCAAAAGGAGAAGAGGGGGAAAAAAAAAAAGAAGACAGCTCCCAGAATCAAAGATTTCCTTTGAGAGAGCATGATCAAAAAGATCCTGCCTTCCATTTCCTGTGGTGCACTCGTTGGGGCGAAAAAAACAGCACCTTGCTCACACAAACAGACAACACTGCTCCTCAAACACTTTGCACACCCTGCCACTGATTGCCTCAAGAGGCAAAGAGAAAGAAAGAGAGAGAGAGAAAGAGAGGGAGAGGGAATGAGAGAGAAGGTCTGGGAGAGAGAAAATGTGAGCATATTCCGCAGTATGGTCAAAAAAGCGGCCAGTGAAATATGCCGTTCCACAATCAGTGTACACAATCAGCTGCCAGAGCCTGCGGAGGTGGTGGGAGGTGGGGAGTCTTTAGCTTGGCTTGGCGCAGCAGGTGACATGAAAGTCTGAGCATGAGGGTGACTGAGAGGCTAATGGGATGAGGTGGCACCTTGACTCCAGCCAGAGACGAGTAGGTGGAGAGTCAGAGCGATGAGGGAGAGATAGCTGACCCCATGGTAGCCCGCTCGTCACCCTTGTTCGAGATGCGCATTAATAAGAGATCTAATGTTCTTCAGATGCTTCAGTGAAGAAAAGTTATTTCCCAAAGACTGAAAACTTTTCATACTTTAACCATTACTTGAGTCAAAGCATCATGCAAAAGCAGTGGCTTGCAAAAAAGTTCATATCCTGAAAAAAAGTTTTCACATTTTGGCGTATCATGACATCAAACTTAAAGTGATGAAACAGCATAAAATTTTAATTCTAGATTTAATTTAATGTTTAGATTCAGCTTTATTTGTGCTCCCAAAGGACAATTCATGTTATAGCAAGAGAAGAAGATGTGAAAAATAAGAGACATACAATTAAAAGTTTAAAATGATGGGAAAACACAGAGCACTGAAAGAACATGAGCTGCAGCCTGGTCGAGGAAGGGAAAATGCTAACAGCATGTATTCAAAGCTTCTCCTGTGGTTACAGCTGCAAATCTATCAGCTTTTCACATCTCAAGACTAAATTTGTTCCTCCATTTTTTCTTTTGCAAGACAGCTGAACATCAGTCAAGTTGGATGAAAAATGTCTATGCACAACAATTTTTAAGTTGTGCCACAAATTATTGCATTGGGTTGAGGTCTGAACTTTAACTGGGATAATCTAATATACAATTAAGCTTTCATCTGGCCGTTTGTCTTAGCTCCCGCAAAATGTCCACTACCTTGGAACAGTTTTACGACATCCCCACACCATGATACTCTACAGCCATGTCTTCAGGTGGATGGACGGTACTACTTGGGACACAGAGTGTTTTACTAGTCAGTGGAAACAAGGAATCAAAGTTTGTTTTGGTTTGTTTTGATTAGTTTTCCTAGAAGAAGAAAGAAAGTGACTAAAGCACCTTCTTTCTTCTATGGGCGACAGTGGAGGAGGAGGTAGGAGTTTGTCCGGTAAACTGTGACTGCAATGTGTGAATGACTGAAAGCGTTTTGGCGTCCTCTGGATTAGATAAAGTGTTACACAGGTACAGGCCATTTATCACTCCACCTGTTTACTGTACAGGGTTGTAGCAAACCGCAAACAGAACCTTTTTTTGGCTTTCTTTCAATAGTTTTCTATTTGCGACCAATAACATGTATCCCTCCTGAGTCTTTTTCTTGCCTGAACTTGGGACAGTAGCTCCTCCAGAGTTACCATGGGCTGTTTGATTTATACTGTCCTGGCCCATCCTGTCAGTTTGGTTGAACCGCCACCTGTTGGTGAGTTTGTAGTCCCCATGCTCCTCATTTTCAGATGATGGACGTAACAGTCTCTATAAAGAGTTAAAACTTTGTGATATTTTTATATGAGACTACTTTAACCCTATATTAAATGTATCCAACATGTTCTCCCTGCCATGTTTGTTGGGTTCCCTGATCTTCATGCTGTTTGTTCATCGATGCTCTCTAACAAACCTCAGATGCCTTTGTTGAACAGCAAAGGAGAACTCTATTTTGATTACTTCAGTGGTTAATTGGTTGCACTGGATTTAATTTATTATTATCAGATTGGGATCAAAGGGGGGTCAGTATGTATTTGTTAGATGTTTATTTTTTAAAATTCAAATCAAAAATCAAATCAAATTTTATTTGTACAGCACATTTCAGCAGCAAGGCATTTCAAAGTGCTTTACATCATTACAAACACAGAAACACAATGCAATATAGAATCAACAATCAAAACACAGCATTAAGTCAAGTTCCATCAATAAATTTGTAATTAATTACGTTTCAAATACAATTTTAAACAGGTGGGTTTTTAGTCGAGATTTAAAAGAAGTCAGTGTTTCAGCTGTTTTACAGTTTTCTGGAAGTTTGTTCCAAATTTGTGGTGCATAGATGCTGAAAGCTGCTTCTCCTCATTTGGTTCTGGTTCTGGGGATGCAGAGCAGAACCAGAACCGGAAGACCTGAGAGGTCTGGAAGGTTGATACAACAACAGCAGATCTTTAATGTATTGTGATGCTAAGCCATTCAGTGATTTGTAAACTAACAACAGTATTTTAAAGTCTATTCTTTGAGCTGCAGGGAGCCAGTGTAGGGACTTTAAAACTGGTGTTATGTGCTCTATCTTCCTGGTTTTAGTGAGAACGTGAGCAGCAGCATTCTGGATCAGCTGCAGCTGTTTGATTGATTTGTTGGACAGACCTGTGAAGACGCTGTTGCAATAATCAATATGACTGAAGATGAACGCATGAATTAGTTTCTCTAGATATGGCTGAGACATTAGTCCTTTAATCCTGGAAATTATTCTTCAGGTGATAGAAGGCCAACTTTGTAAAAACCATTTAAACAACATGGACCATTTTCCCTCATTGAAGATGGTGCTTACATTGTGAAAAAATGAGAAAAAGTTTATGGGGCGGTAATACTTTTTGCATCTTTGTGCTGAGGCATCTTGTTCTTTATGAATCAAAAAGCAATAAAGTATGAGGATAAATACTACATATTGGAGCACAAATATGATGAAAGGATGACAGCAAGTAGTCTAAAAGCCGAACTGGCAAACTATAAAACGCTAATTAAGCTGATGAAACATTTATCAGTGAGCCGCACAGTCTGCCATTAATCAAACGGCTCAGATAAAACATCTGTAATCTTCTGTCATTGTCTTTGAAGCACACTCAGCAGTAATGGTGCAGACTGTGTAACTTGTAACGTGAAGCGAATCCTAGTGTGTCACATCAATCTTGGTGAGGCAGAAACAGCAAACCGTCCCATAAAACAAAGGTTATTACAATCACAGCTCCAGCAGAGGCTCTATTTGACTCCTGCTTCTGTCACACAGAGAGGAAGCTGCGTATTTTCAAACAGAAAACCATTTTTGCCGGGGTGTCAAACGCTGCAGCTGAGTAAAAGCCTGTAGTGTCTCTGACGCAAGCGACAGGTGCTCAAAGAGAGCAGGCGAGAAGGTTGGTGGAGGTGAGTTTGTTTGGGTTGGCGCATGATTAGTGCTTTTCCATTCAATCGATGCACATACTGCGTCACTAAGCTGCATCAGTAGGAACATTTATATCAGAGCAGAATCAGTCTGTGTCAGTTTGTCAATGCCAGGTTTAAATTACAAGGAGGCATGTGGCAGGAAGCTTTCTAAGCAGCTGTGTTGACTTTGCTATACTCAGATTTTGTCATATACCAGATGTTTTTCTTCAAGGCAACTCATAAAAAAAGACTTAAAAAATAAAATTTCAATCTGTATTAAGATAAGAAACCTTGGCAGATAATTAAGAGATAAATCTTTTAAAGGAGTAAAAGTAGAATATGTTCATACTTGCAAAGTAGGTATAAATTAGATATTTGATAGCATTATGATAATTTTTAGTGTTTTTAGTTTAAAATTTAAGAAATTGATGTTCCTGCTCTGATAAAGCTGAACATCATGTTCCACTGCTGTGGAGGTAAGATAAAAGTCAGGCCTGACTAATGCACAGGGAAGACACAACCAGGAGCAGGGGCCAAAGAGAGGCTTACATCTGCAGATCTGAAATCAAAGAGCCAAACTAAAGAGTTCAAATCCCTTCAACCTCTCACATTTTGTCACCTTCAAGTCAAAAATCGAATTGTAGTATATTCAGAGTTTGTGTGACAGAACACTTGGTTTTCAAAACCTTTAACAAATACAAATCTGCAGAGTAGGATTTTATTCAGCCTTTGGTATAATTCAGTGGTGCCCAAAGTCATTCCTAAAGGGCTAGAGTCTTTCATGGTTTAGATGTTCCTGAATCACATAAATGGCTCAAAGATTTATCTTCAAGCAAGGTAACATGAAGGAAGAAATTCAGGCATTTCAATCAGCTGTTCTTGGTAAAAGGAAACATCTAAAACTTGCAGGGCTCTGGCCCCTTGAGGACTGGAGCTGGGCATACCAGATATAAAACTAACTGGTTTCAGAAGACACTTCACTAGAAAGAGACTGTTAGCAAACTGGTGCCAGTTTGTCATAATTCATGTAGAAGAAGGTGCTCTGGTCAGATGAAACTGTTTAACCTACATGGAAGCTCTATGTCACATGTGTCAAACTCCAGTCCTCAAGGGCCGCTGTCCTGCAACTTTTAGATGTGCCTCTGCTGCACCACACCTGAATAGAATAATTAAGTCATTAGCAAGGCTGTGGAGAACTGATCTACACAAGGAGGAGGTAATTAAACCATTTCCTTCCAGCATTTCGTACCTGTGGCACATCTAAAAACCGCAGGACAGCGGCCCTTGAGGACTGGAGTTTGACACGGAAACTAAAGCTGATCCCAATGGAAAAAATGGGAGTGGTAGCATTATACTGTGGTGATTCAGATAGTCAATAGGGATAGCTGGGAATTTGTGGCACTGATCAAAATATTGTTCTCTAGTCGTGAAAAATTAGTAGACACATTCACTCATTTTGGCATTAGAGCATTTCCTTGCTTGAAATTCAAGAGAGAAGTTAGTGATTGGAATATAAGGGATATTAATACTTTTAAAAAGCACAGTAGCCACAGTTTTGCATGATAGGCAGGTATTTCACTGTACATGCTATTAAAGATGCTAGAAAAGCACACTAATGTGATAACATTAACCATAACCAAACATAACATAAAATAATACCGTCTGCAAGGAAAACTCATAGATTTTGGTTCTAGAAATATGGAAGAAATTTGTTTCAAAAACTTATTTTATAGAAAATATCTGAAAACAGACACAAAATTAAGTGTTTAAGAGGTTTCAAAAACCTATTGGAACAACCACAAAAACAAGAAAAAACCGCAAAAATAAAAAATATCCTGTGTAAGTGCACCACGTCTATGACAAAATTAAAGGTTGCTAAAGGTTGTCACTCCCCAGATCCAAAACCACATTTAAAAATGAGGCTGTTATCTACACAGGAAAAACATGCCTGCCTTGATCGGACATAAAAACCGCAATAAACTAGCTATTGTGCTGTCAAGAAAAGATTGATGTTTGGTTTCTAATAAACCCTTCTATTTGTTTTTATATGTTCAATGCGGCTAGAAAGTCTCAATTTCAGCAAATGTGCTCATTCGTTTGAAAGCTGAGGTTGACAACATGGTATTAAGTGATGCCTTAGGACTGAGAACATAACTTGCCACTAAACAAAGTGCTTAAACTTTGGAATCTCTAAAAAAAAGTGTCATCTTCAGCAGAGAAAAGACAATTACTGTGCACTGAGGAGCCCAATTCAGACCAGTGTTTAGTACTATTTGGTCTCCAGAGAAACAGACTTGATGAGAGGGGAAAGAAAAGCAGAGGAACAAAACCGAAAGAAAAGAGGAGCAGATATATGTGAGACGAATGTCAGTCACACACTGAGTAGGTGTGGTGAGGCTGGCAAATGGAAAGCAAATCATTGACAAACTATATGGAGCAGTCGGTTAAATAGACAGAACATAGGGTGGAGAAAACCAAAGAAAACAGCAGAACAGAAAGAGAAAGCGTATGGGTAATGCAGATGGGAAATATGTGCAAGGAACAGACACATGCACAAGAAACAGAAAGAGATGGCAAGTGAGACGGAGAGAGTGACAACAAGTGGAACGGTGCGCCCTATGAGGGATTACCCCGGGTTCATTCTGCAACTGGAATTACAGCATGAGGAAAAGATTAAGGCGGTTGACCACTGAAGCGTCAGGATTGGCTGATTTTTTTACCTCCCCGTCTGTCAGAAAAACGTTGTATCCAATACGGTGTAGCAGCATTGTACTGTGACAGGCGCATCCATCATACGTGGGGAAAGCAACAGCTACCATTATCGAGCATAATGTCACATAGCCCACTTACAGTGAAGCCAAGGCATTCAGGTGTCACAGGGACATAAATGAGTTCGAGTCGAGACGGAAATATGCAGCTGCTTAACACTTGGATGGCTGCTGTCTGTGCAGCTAAAGTAAAGTACCCTCACAAGCCTCTGAGGAAAAACTTTTACTTGTATCATGGCGGCCTCATGGTTTCTGTGTGTGAAGACAACCTGCGCCAGTTACCACCAGTTTAATGAACATCTTACCAAGGAAAACAAAACTTACTTTCCCTCAAAGTGAGAGCATTTTTCAAGTGAACCACAGTGTGTATGCAGCTGTTATGTACTTTTTCTCTACGGAGCAGTGAGTGGGATAAAGGGCTAACTTTTTAGCAGAAATGCTCTCTGCTGTGACTCATCACCAGCAGCGATGAGACTAATCAGGGTGATGCTGTAGGGAAACTTCAGGAGCTACACAAACACAGGTGGTGGCGTAGGTGGAAAAGGCCGGCCATTACAGAGAGAGGACTGAGGAGAGCACATAGTCGTGACTCTCTTGCCAACGAACAGAAAGCAACTCCAGAGGTTGTAATTCAAGGGCTGGTCAAGAGCGTCCCCATTCCACTCTATGTAACCTCGCTAAATTATCTGACAGCTTCTTGAACCAACAGCAATAAATACATGTTTCCCTGAACTCTCTCTCTTTCTCATCTGTCATTAAATGTGACCAACTCCCTTTAATCTCTCTTTAGGCCCTGGCTTTTGTTTTAGGTCTGGGAATATATGGCACACAGATTCAGTTAATGTCTAGTTGGTGTGTAAAGCATGAATTCCTATTGGTTTTGGTAGTTTTTAGTATTTTTTTGTTTTGGTTGTCATTCTTCTGAGTCCTGTTTTATCTTCCTTTCGCTCACCTTTTCTGCTACTTGAAATCCCTCCCTCTCCATTTACTTTTGCTCTCTGGGTCATTTTCAGATCCTATTGTTGCCATCTACTTGTGCCCTGGAGATGGCACAAGGAGATGGGATTCCCTGTGATTTTTCCCCTTTGTGTTATGTCCACCTTTAACATAGTTAAATACCCACTTTGAAATTAACTTGCCTGCCTTCTGCCTAAATTTAGGTCCTAATGAAAGCATGATAGTACTTTGTCACAATAACACACATATCGATATTACAACAACAACATATCTGTGATGTGTGCAACTCTAATAACAAGGCAAGTAAGTTTGATCATTATTTGACATTATGGTGAACGATGGTGTTAGTCGCGTCTGTCATGAAGCATCAG
This sequence comes from Xiphophorus maculatus, assembly GCF_002775205.1. Lineage (NCBI taxonomy): Eukaryota > Metazoa > Chordata > Actinopteri > Cyprinodontiformes > Poeciliidae > Xiphophorus > Xiphophorus maculatus. The sequence goes on from NC_036460.1 coordinate 21,057,240, forward strand.
CTCTGAGTTGAGGGAAAGGTCTTCTGGCTTGCAGAGGAGAATTTCAAAGCGGTGCTTCAAGTGTTGCATTCCCAGCAGAAAACATGATAAACAATGGGTGCCCTGGCAGTAACAGTCCCTGCTCATCACTTGCATAGAGATGGATTGTGTGGTCCAAACAGTTTCTGAAAACATCCGTATGGCTTCATAATCAGCTCGATTCGGACCAGTGTGTGTGACACTGTGTGCAGAACACCAGCAGCAACGAAGTTGCTCTCAGAATAGTATTACAACGATTGTGTGTTTTAATGATCCCAGTCTATGTGCAAACAGGGGCTCGTCGACTATGCAGAAGTCTTAATGATAAAAGACATTTGAAGTTGTGGAAGCAACAACAAACTGTTCTAATTGCAGTTTTGCATGGGAGTGTTTTCTTATTTCTCCCTCCATCAGATTGCAGAAAGCTATTTGAAAACAATCTGAACACTTCCCCACCAAACACCAAAAGATGTTTGTAGAAATTTGCTCCTGTCATTTAATATTTTTATAGGTTATTTTGCCCCCAAAAATAACTATAAAAAGTCATTTTTAAGCTAATATATTTCATTCATATTTAATCCAAGAAAAATGTCAAGCTTGAGTTGCTCATTTGATCAGTCCAAACAACTTTTTAACCTTAGATACCAGTAGACGTCTTCGTTGGGTTCACCATTTATTTTACATCCATATGTTGACAGAAGTTAAGTTGTCTTTTCAACATACTTCCAGTAAAACATCTTGCTTGGGGCAATGCCCTGCAGCAGATAGTGTTGAGAGGGCAGTTTGGAGTAGTAGGAAGATGGCGGAAATCAAAAAATTAGCTCTAAAAAGAGAGGATAAGCTTAATCAAATTTTAAATACATAAAGAAGAAGCCTCGGTGTTGTACAAATGGCATACAAAACAGTCAAAATACATGGTAATTTCATGAGATTTTGAAATACTGAAATGTTTTCTCGTCCATTTTAAGTTTGTTTTGCAAAGTGCAACCCAAAACTAATGCAGAATCTGTGCTGCTGGCAGCTTTTGATGCTCCACTTGAATAACACACCACTAAAATTTCAGATTTGTGCAGCGATATTCAATAAATTAGAATATTAAAAAGCTCAGTCATTCCACTAACTCATGTTTGCAAGGTCAGACACATACATCCACATAGACTGACATGAATGATGATGATTTTCTGCTTACAGCTAATGAAAAGCAAAATTTAAGATTAGAATATCTCATCTGATAAATGAACCTCATCAATGAATATTACATAATGATCAAAAATCATACATTTTCTCATATGTGGTGACAACTGAAGGTAATAGCATTCATAATAAAAATTGAAATAACTCTTCCTCCCACCTGCAATTATTGAATTCATCTCCATATGGCTGTAGTAATTGCTCACATCTGCAGCATGTATATAAGAGTTTGTTTTGGTTCCTGCTGGATCCAGATCTCACCTGTTTAACTACTTGGTCAATTAAAACTTGGTTTTTATTTCAGTTCTTAATTTGGACCTGATCTGGCTAAAGAACATTTATGCCTGCTGCATTAAACAAATCAGTTACCTTCATTGTAGAAATCCAGCATTTTTGTACTGTTTATTAAAGAATAAAGATGTTCAGCTGTAGCAGATGGATTCAGATCTGGCCAAGTTTTGCTCTTGTCATGGAAGTTGGCTCGATCTGACTGTTCTCAGCAGCACAGATGGTAGTTTACATTTATACTAGTGGCACATAAAAGAAATATACATAAATCAGGTAAGATTGTCTCATTTTTGACTCTGCTGGTAAAGACTAGTGATATTAGGCATTGTCTCTGCCAATGGGATTCCTGCTCTCAATGGAAGAAAAACATTAAAACATTAAGAAAAGTTATGAAGTGAATGCAACAAGAATTAAAAGATTTCCTCACTTCATCTGCCAGTGGTTTTTATTGTTCTTTTATTAAGCCGTTTTGAAATAATTGTAGCTATCAAACAGGAGGTCAAGGCTAAAGCTAAAAATTCACAGGCTGATAATAAAGCTGCTCAAAAGTTATTACACAGGGTTATCTTTATAACCTCTAACCTGGCCTTACACATTACAGATAACAGTGGAAACAGAGAGACGCCAGATGTTGCCTCAGTTCTATATTGCAGATTATTAACTGCAAAGGGATAAAAAGGTCTGCGCCTTTCAGGGCAGGTTTGGTTCTGTACATAAGACTTAGAAAAAGGGTAAAAGAAAGTTAGCAACTCAACACACCTTTGTGCATTCATGGTGGCTGTGGCTTAGGCACAATGCTGCTTTGTAGACTTCAGCTGAACCTGATATTTTCTATTTAACTTAGTCACGGCTTTTGGATCTGCAGATTGCAAGTCAGTCATGTAGAATGATGGGAAATCATTTAAAACGTTAGAAACATAAACAACACCAGCCTGTATTTCTGCTATCAGTTCTAGATGAAGGAGGACTCAAAGCTTCAAAACCTACCGAGCAACCATTGAGAGCTGCATTAGCAGAAACGTTTTTCTTCTTCTGAAGAGTTAGAGATGCAACAGGAGTTAGTTTTTGCTTAACCATAGCACTGAGCAACAGCTTACCAAAACTTTAAAACAATTTGCCCTCCCTAAAAAAGTTGGAACCTGAACTTATCACCCAACTGACCGGGCTAATAGCTAGTGGTGTTGGCTAATAGTTTAATCAAGAGAGTAATTATGCAACACAAGTCACATGTGAGCCCAGCAAATGTTTTGTTAAGTTTGTAACGATTTAAGATGAGTACTGCACATCAAATTGAAACATTGTATTTACTATCGGTAAATTTAAGTTGATCAGTAGACATAAATTGCCTTTAAATAGAAAACACGAATATTTTTAGGAATTGTGCAGATTTTGGGAGAGCAGATAATGCCTAGAAGTAGGAGCAAATGAAACAATGCCTATAGGGTTACAAATCCTCTTTGCTACTTCGACAGCTAAAGTATGGCGCATGGCGAGTCTTAGAAGGCATTCGAGGGTGCACAGTGCTGACAGATAAAAACTAAGACTTAGAGGCAAACTTGTAGGCACAAAGGAACAGAGGCTCTCAGGCAGATACACATAAATTTGCATGTACATGCATATTACACACACACACACGCACGCACACGCCGCCAAGGAACACATTCACAGCCTCACCCAGCCTTGAAATCCTTTAAGACTGGGGGATCTGGCAAAACAGCTCATCCATTCTGCTTTTGATCTATTCCCCATCTCCAGCCTGCAAAGTGCAAAGCGAGAAAAACAAAAGAGGAGAGGGGACTGCTCGTCTCTGAGAGACCAAACAAAGGAGAAAATGAGACGCACAGAAAGGATACCGGTGCAGACTGTGGATGTGAGTCTGTGAAATTGACAGATTCAATATGGATTTCAATATGCATTTGTAGATTCACCACAGGGGATATCTTTAGGAGGGCTGATGATTCGAAGGGACTGGATTGATCTCTTATTTGACTTGTTAAAGTTAAATATGCAAACCTTAGAGAAGGCGACAAGGCTCATGTGGCATCGTAACTCAGACTAGCAGAAGAGGCAGTGAACGGACGCATTTAATTTGTTTGGAAAACAGCTTAGTGTTTTCCAAACACGTGTCTGTGGATTATGGCCAACTTTACTTTGGTTCAATTTGTGCAAAAGACATTGTTTCAGATCTGTTGTGGGTCTTTTAGATGCAACTTTGCAAACTTATGTTTTTCTGCCATATTTATTTTTAAAACATTAGGTTTCCCAACAAGCCATACTGGTTTGGTTTGCGGTTCTTATGGTGTTTCACTGTCATTTTATGTTCATTTTTTCCAGGAAGCTCCCTGAAGACAGAGGAAACTTGTGGATGATCTTTCTGCCTGTAGAATGATGAACTGAATTTTGTTTGAAAATGTCCCCTAAAGCCAAATTGATCACCAACAACAACTGCTTCTCTGAGATCTGCATTGATGTCTTTCCCTACTGACACAATGTAAAACTTTGCTAGTTTCAAAGACTTTGTCACAATTGCTAATGATTGATAAAAATCAAATGTATTTGATTGGCAGCAGCTAGCTGCAGTGCTCTCTCCGAGTAGGTTTTTCACAAGCACACAAAAGTTTAGGAAATAGTTAGAAACTAAAATAAAAAAGTACAAGTTAAATCATTTAATCTGCAAACTTGACACTGATAGTAGCTGTTGCGCCCCTGCAGCAAATCCATGTTTATCTGCATTTCAGTCTGAGCGTAAATAAAAACCAAGGCAGACATAATTAGTTCATAAAGTCCACGCATGCACATGCTAGACAGATCTTAAAAAAAAACAACAACCTTGTCACGTTAGGTCAGACGTTCAAATCAGACATCAAATGCTCCATAGTGGATTGGATTCATGGCTCGTGATCAGTCTTCATACATATTTGGGCAAATTAAATTAAAAAGAGATGAGAGGAAGTCTAATAAAAGTGACTGGAGTCTTTTGCTTGCAGACAAGTTGTGGTTATTTCTTTCAGAATGCATAGCTTCTGTGACCTTCGGGGCTGTCTGCACCACTCAGGACATTGAGCTAATAACAGAGACAGCTATGCGTGCAGTAAACCAGCAGCGACAGAGACGTTCATAAACCAATCTACAGTTTTGTGCCAGATTGTTACAGACTTCAGAGAGAGGGCGCGAGGCTTTTAAATTCGGAATAAACTGCATACAACACCAGCCGACGAGATATTCCTAGCAAACAAGGTTGACATGGTGATATGATGGAAAAATAAAACCCATCTACAGGGAATAGAGCATCAGAATCCCCACAAAGTTTAAAGCAGCATAAAAAAGCAAGGACTGATCAGAAGTATAAAAACAAGAATGGATTTTCTTTTCTTTATTGTTATTATATTGAATTCGCACATTTAATTTGAGGGTCTGTGCACAATCTTCACAGCTTACAGTTCTCAGAAAAGCAGAGGAGCGCCTTCAGACCTCACAAAATAATCACTGCGTGGAAATAAAAGAGAGAAAGTGTGTTTAATGGCTGATTTTCAAAACTTAACATGGTCTGACATGCTGCAAGCAACATGCCACAGTTCCAGTGGTTCGAAAAATGAACCACACACGGTTTAACAAACAGGCACGAGTGGAAATGACACACACACACACACACGCACACACACACACACACACACATACACCCCCACTCACACACAAATAAAAAAACACCGTGATGCTCAGCTCTGATATGATTTTCTGTATTATTTTCTGTGATACAGATAAAGCGAATGGATGAACCAAAATTGAAATATGAAACTTCTTTCCAGCACATTTGCAGCCCTTCATTGTGATCCACAAACTGGCTTTGCAACTTTTCAGGGGCAATTTTATGCATAATTCAAATAAAACAGCTGCACTGTATAGTGAAAAATAAAAACAATTTATGTCGTCACATATTCTTCTCCCCTGTAGGCAGGTAGATAACATTCCCTTATAAGAGACCTGAGTGTAGCAGTGCTCAGACTTTCATCAAACCTTTGGATTCGTCTTTTTTTATGTTCGCAACAGTATGGGCTCTGGCAACTAAACATTTTCTTACACAAATATATTTCGTAAGCATATTTGTACAGTCATTTCGTTGAGGAAAATCACTGACAACAAACCTCTAAAACTGGCTAATTTTGAGGTAAAATCTGATTGCTTTGAATCAATCTCGTTGTAATCTGTTGATGACAATGACAAATAAATCTTATCTTATCTTATCTTATCTTATCTTATCTTAAATAAGTGCAATTACAATCATAAGTCAGTGGCTTTACTGTGAAGTGACATGCATGTGGAGCTATAGACTACATATTTTCTCCAACTCATTACTCTCTGCTTCTATAGGGAAAGCTTATAATCACTGATGAAACAATAGTGTCATGGTTGTATGAGCTCATTGTCAACAAAAACATGCTGAAAATATCCTGCTGAAAGGTACGTTTTTGGGCTTTATACCGAGTCAAATTTCAATTAATTCTGTAGCTAAACCATGAATGATTTGAGCTGCTTTAAGCTGAATTAACACTTCTTTTTTTTACTCTGTATGCAGATTGCATTTAATTAATCATGAAGGAAAAAACTTCCACCATGTTTACTGTTGGAATGATGCTTCCATTTTTCAAATACTTTGCTTGTTTCAATAGAGATGTAACAGGGAAATATCCCACAAAGTTCCATGTTCATCCCATTAGTGCACTAAAAGTCTTGGAGATCCTGAAAATATTTTTCTGTAAATGTGATTCCCTGGGTGTTTCTTGGTCAGCAGGGGTTTTTGTCCTGGAACTTTACCATGGAAGCCATTGTTGTCCAGTGTCTCTGAGTAAGGTCTGCAGATGCTTTTCTGACCTCCTTATCATTGCCCTTTGAGAGCTATTTTGAAAAATATGGCACATATTGAAAATGTCTGCTAATGTTTGATACTTTTTTAAATAACTGGCTGTCGCTTTTGTTTCCTGGACTATAAAAACCTTAGAAATGTCTTAGTAACCCTTCCCAGACTGAAAGATATCTACCACTCAGACACTCATCTGAGTGGTAAATTTCTGTTTTAGATTTGTTTTTATCCTACTTATTATTATTATTATTATTTTTATTTTTTTTTTACTTTTTATTTACTGCTCAGACATTTTGGGGCTCATGTCCCAAAATGTCTGCATTTGGGACATTTGGGACTGATATTATTGTTAAGTTATTAGTTTCTTAGGTACTAACTTATGTAATTATTAAGTTCATTACCATTTTGTTTTCAAATTTTTAACATGTTTATTTCTTTCATAACACAATTTCATTACATAGCTGGTTAGTCACATGGTGCAGGACTAGACATCAGCATACAAAGCAAAACTGAGTAAATAAACATAAACTTTACTCCACATGAACCCATTTAATTAATCGCTCACAGAACACCATAAAGACCAAATTAAAGTTCAGTCCCAGATCATACAGCAGTTACTTCCATTTTTGCAGAGAAACGTTCATCCTACCTTCATCATAATTATCAAAACAGACACATGAAGGAGTGTTGACTTCCATATAGAAATGGAGGGAGGTTTACCCACTGTAATAAAGTACTTTTTCTTTCCAGCATTAGAGGAGTGTGGATAATCCCTTCCTGAAGAGTCTGGATCCCTTCCAAGCAAGCACAGTAGTGGATGTACCAGCATATGTTTGCTCATTGCTGTGCTGATGTTAACACGTACCCCCCTCCAGAAACACTGGAGTCTTGTTCCAATTTTGATCTGACGTTCAGGTCAATTTGGTGAAACTCACACTTTTGTAGTTCATTACCAAATCTCAACAGTAATAATAGTCCTGAGACAGTTTTTAATGACTGAACTGGACTGGTTTCTGTGGTGCAACATATATCCTAACCTCACTGGAAGAGACTCGAGTAGCAGCTCTTGTGTATTTAAATCCAGTATGTCTATCAGACCTTGTTACGACCTAATCATCTGTGCTGAAGCCCGAGGCAAAGAAAGAGATCAAGCCAAGCTGTGGCGTGCTGAGCTACATCACGCTTCTATATTAGGGAAAGGTTCAAGATCTTCTTGAATTTGTTAACCTGCTGAGTTCACACCCCACCTCTACTCCTCTCCTCCAACTACCCTCCGACTCTCCTTCTTTGCTGTACCTGTCTTTTTCATCTGTTCTCTCGCTGCAGCATATAAATTGACCTGAGTACATCTGCATCTACAGCGGCAGCTAGAGTAATGGTGTTCTCACAGACGGTTCAGGAGCAAAGTGAAGGAGAGGGAGAGAGGGGGAAAAAAAGCAACAAAAAAAAGAAGCACATTGCTGTAATAAAGGTAGGAGCTGTCCTGACAGGAAATAAATAAATCCAACAGAACTGAACGAGCACATTCACCCTTTAACTGGAGGAAGTCTTGTGTAAATAACATAGCTCAAATGATTTCATGCAAATTGAGGTGATGCCAATTTTCCGTTTGTGCATGTGTGTGTAAGTGTGTGTTCACAACTCTGAAAGGCAAAGTGCATGCTAGATGTTCAGCAAACGGATAAAAAATTTCTTTAGATAATAAAAGAAAGTCTTCTTTTGATGAGCTTTTCTACTTGACTTTTTCTCAGAACTTCCAGACACAAGGTCACCTGGAAAGTAAACTTTGCCATGAATGCAATCTGACAACAAATATTTGGATGCTGAATCATGACAGTGAAAGCGACGCTTGACTCACAGCAGTTTACTGGTCATTTCTTGACAAAAACTCAAGTTGCAGGTGCTCCACAATTTGATAAAAAGTGTAACACCAGAATTTCTAGATGTGTTTTCACAACAGAATACCTAGAACTAATTTATTGTTTAAAAGTATAAATACATAAATTCATTATGTGTTCATAGATGGATGGATGGATGCCTCCCTTGGCAATGTGAGGGTTATGGTTATGAAAAATTCCAACATCCTATTCATATTTTAGCTTTTTCTAATCAAGACTACAAAAAACCCCTCTAAAATCAAATTTCCTACTTTGATTTTATTCTGAACTTGTGTTGACTCTGTAAGATCCCACGTTGTAAACTTGAAATAGATAAATAATGCCCAGTATATAAGAAAATGTGCTGCAGCCTGCACTCTCACCTTAATGCTGCATTTGGACTTGGGTTTTACTTCCCGCTCTATTTCTTGTACAAAGTTAATTTATTAGCAGTACAGTTTAACAATCACATTTCAGCTTGCTGAAACATATGAAAATAGATTATTCTCTCTTAATTGCTAAGATTGTAAAACATTTTTTGAAGCCTAAACGATTGAAATTCTAAGAAAAACAGGAGAGAATGCTTACTGTAAACCCTAAAACAGATTTTATTTATTCTAAATCATATCAAATTTGATATTGTACCAGCATCTACAATAACATGCCGCTCCCAACTGAAGCATCAGCGGCAATAATAGCGCCCTATCTTGTACAATAACAGATCCGTCACAGGGATCACAAGTTCTTTTACTCTGAGATTTTGAGAGTTCATCTCATATTAGAAATAAAATTACAATAATATAACACTCCGTCCTTCATACTCTCCCCTCCCACAGGTGCTACGCAATATCTGTGTGTCCTCCGGCTATGAATCACAATCATGAGAGGTTCAGAAGTTAAGATATCCTTTCTTGCAGCAGTGCATAATGGCACAATGCGAAGAGAACTGTGATGTGCATTCCTTATTGATTTGTTCACGTGTTCTCCAAAACCATCAGTGTGAGGAGGAAACCACCAGAAATACATATGCAGCATAACCAGGTGTAAAGATAACAGCTGAAAGTTTATATCAAAACTCACTCTGCCAGAGACAAAGTTTAAAGCTATAACTTATTCTAGCTGTACGTCAGTAAACTATTTGGAACTGCTCATTACTGACAGTATAGCATAAGCTTTAAATATTAATATTGTTATTAGCGAGGCATCCATCTACACCCGTCACAATAAACAACTCAATTAATTCAATTAATTGCATGATAAATTAAAAAAACTTCTATCTTCATTTGCTTGATCTATCATTTTTCTCTTTTCTATCTCATTTTACCAAAAAACTCAATGATAAAAGTGTTCAGTCTGGTGTTTTGGTCTTAACCATTACATTTTCTGAAAAATAATTCTGTCCCCAGAGACTTTATAATTTATTTTATTTGTTGTTTCAGTTGTTTTCTTTATTTGTGGATATTCCAAATGTCTTCCAGTTCCAGTGTTTAAATGTTCATTAGAATTTAAAGTTGCTTGATTTTTGAGAATGTGTTCTTGCCATTTTTTTGGTCATTGCTACCGTTATATTAGTTGAAAATGTTCTCAAAACAACAATGTAATAGTTTATCGCAATAAGTTCTAGGACAAGTTATTGTCCAGCAAAATTTGTTATGGTGACAGGCCTACACCCATCAATTCGCCAGAGATCCGAGTCAGACAATTGCTCCTTTTAAACAATAATAAAATTTAATTTTTTTTCACCCTATTAAAGGCATCAATGCTAAGAACTTCGTGTGCAGAGTGTACCCCGCCTCTTACCCAATGACCACTGGAAATAGTCCCCCTCTTGCCCTCGCTCCCCTGCAATAAAAAGCTGGTATAGACAATGAATGGGAGGAAAATGTCATCCTCTTATTTTCTGCCGCTCAAGCAAATGGGAGCTATAATTTTAATACTTTTTTAAATTCCTAAAGTTTCCCCATAAAACGTAACTGGGAACACCTTGAACTGTTTCTCAGTACTCTCTGTCAGCCATTTAAGCTTTAAAATGGGTCACAAGGGGCGAACGTGACTCGGTGGGATGAGCAGTCGTCCAGCAAATTTAAAGTTGTTATTTCAATTCCAGCTTCCTCCTGCCACATATTGACGTGCTGGAGACGTAACCTCTAGTGGCTGATCAGTCTGTCAGTCATTGTGTGCACGTTTGTGAGCGCAAATGGGTGAATGCGGATGTAGTGTAATGTCAATATGACTAGAAAATGCACTATAAATATTGTCCAATCATTAATCGACAAGATTCAGCTGTTTTATATATTTTACCACTTTTTATAAAATTCACAGTTTTACTCGTTGCACAAGAACATTTTGCTTGCAAGTCTTTACAGTGGGTTACATCACCACCTCTTTATCATTTTAAATCTTTAGCAAATTTTACTTTTCATAAACAATTAATATATATTAAAACATTGGCATTTTTATTTCAGAATACCAATACAAACTTGAATCAGGGTTTACAGTTTTCTAAAAATCCCTTCAGAGTTCAGAAAATCTTCACCCTTCGCTGTGCTCCACACTGTTCTCAGCAACAGAGTTTGTCATGAACGTTCAGGCTAGTTGTCATGGTCACCAATGACAATAGATAAACAGCGCTTACACGAGATTGATTGACAGTGCTAAGATTTTCCTCCTGGTTCTGATTGGTTGCTTATGGAAGGTAGTAGAAGCAGCACTGGGATGAAGGGTAGAAGCTTGATGTTTTTTCACAGGTCATCTTTCCCATACAATACTGTCATGATTGAGTTATAGTTTAAACAAATATGAAAAAAGTTACATACCGCAGCTTTAAGCAAAGCAAACGTAAAGTTTAGCGGCTGCAGTAAAATGTTTAAACACTTTTCTTTTGGGACTGCTCCGGCAGACTTTTGCATTTGCCATGTTTGCACTTCTGTTTACGTGAAGGATCTAAATACTTCATCTGTCACCGCATTACTCAAAGAAATGACAACCTCGGGAGATAACTGGCTCAGAAACACTGATTCCAAGTCAGTTAAAGTACGCTTCCTTTGACACTTCAACTCATTTCAAAGTCTAATAGTCATCACCCTCACAGGCTTAAATAACTCATTATCAATATGGTTGACTTTCTGAGCCAAATCTTTCCCTGTGTACTGACCATTTCAAAGAAGCAATGATTGGGAGCAATTTTCTCTGTCATGCTGCTGTGGGCCTTTGACCTTTCCCTTTTCTGGCCAGTGTCTCCACTTATAGCCTTAAACTGTTTCCTGCTTAGCAGACATGTAGCGAGCATCCAACTGAATCCAAGACTCAAACATTTCTTTCTAAGCCCTTCCTCTCTCTCAGGTGGTTTCTGTGCTGAAAGAGTGATTAAGTGCCTCCATTATTAGACTTAATTAATGACTCCTTTCTTACCAAGAACTGGCTGAGAGTTTTCAGAGCGCAGCCGGTCTGCAGCAGGCAGATATGCATATGTGTTAATGTAATGATTTACGGACAAGTACGAAACGAAAAAATAAAATAAAAAACTATGCTGAACATCTATTAAATCAATAACGATGGTAACCCTTCTAATTTGCGAGTGCATCCTCTTTTGCAGGAAAACATATTGGTCCGTAACAGAGTCCAGCACCTCTGCAGGAAACAGCTTGCCTAATCCAAACTGCAATAATTACTCATTTTACAGCTTCCTCGATTAGTCAGCATGATCCTGTCAATGAGCTTCATGTAGAAAATGAGAGTCCATAGCTGGAGGCCAGGGAGCTGCTGGGAGGCTGGAACGCTTTGTCACCATGGTGGCAAATTTAAACGTGGATTAAAATGTTTGTTAAGTACTAAACAGAAACAAACACAAATTTGTTGGCACAATTTACAGCAAAGTGAGCGTCTCTTGTTGTTTGTTCTATTCATTATACAAATCTGTCCGTCTTGGTTCAGCGTTATATAGAATTGAGAGAAACATGATAATTTTTTTTTTAAAGTGGTATCTTCTTTTAATATTGTGTGACAGAGTCTTTTGCACCAATCACTGCCAAAAAACCGATCTCTGCACTTCACAGCGTGACGCCTGCGTTTGCCAGCCGGTAGTTTGACCCACTCTTCCTGTGCAAACTGCTGAAGCTGTCTCAGGTTTGCAAGGCGGCGTCTAAGCATTGCAATTTTCACATCTTTCCATAGATGCTCAACAGAATTAAGATTTGGAGTCATGGAGAGCCGCTTAAGGAAGGCCCGATGTTTTTCTCAGCAGTGCTTTTTTAGCTTTGTGTCTTGAGTGCTTATGAGTTTTCATTTTGCCTTGCACCAATTAACGTCACTGAGAGCGGCAAAGTAGCCTCAAAACTAAACTGAGCCTCCTCTGTGTTCCACAATAAAAATATTGTTAGGAACTGAACATAATAACGTTTATTCTCATTGTAAATTAAGGAGTGAAATTGTGAGTTAAAGACATAACAGAAAAGAACTACAAAAGAATACTGGATAAAAAGTATTAGAGTACAACAAAGAGGACATTTTAGAGCCCTAATTAAATGCACTTAAATATTATTTTTAATCTCCTTCTACTGCACAAGTATTTTTAATCCATTGCATAACATCCCAATATATTTGTGGTTTTGGGTTTGAATGCTTTTTGTTAGCCATTGTGTTTAAGGTGCATTGGATAACTGCTTTTAATTGAATTCAGTAGAAATCTGGAGAAATGAAGCTTTGTTTCAATAAGCCATAAATTCACCACCAAATTGTTCCCATCCAAAGAATATGCTATTCACTAATCAAAATCCACACAAAGACTCAGGATAATACTTAGGATAATCTGTGTCTTAAAGGCTGTGCAGCCCCTATTTCCTCCAACGTAAACTCAAACAGAGATCAAACAACAGATCAAGCAAATGTGAGATTTACAGTTATGTGTGGAAAATCTCCACAAGCGCTGCGTCAAGACTTACGCATGGTTTCAACAGACACATGAACCGTTGAAACCTAAAGACAGGCATGCAGATGAGCATGCAGAGGCAAACATCGGCTCATAGAGCAACCAGAACCGAGCGTCAGAACAGATTAAGCGACAGCCGCTGTCACACCGCTGTTCCCCCAACAGCAAACAGAGTGATTTCCTTTGAAGAACGCAGGTAGGCTTTAGAGAAACGTTGGGTCTTTTTATATTCCTGTGAAGAAGAAAGCCGTCTGTGTTCCCCACAAACAGGTTGAGTCACATTAACCATTTGTGTAGCTATCTGGAGCGATGCTGTTTTACAGCGTAGCCCTGGTGTTTAGACCATCTGGAGCGCACAGCACCTCAGAAAAGTGTCCATGTTGAAACACGAGCAGATACTTCCTCTTTTATTGCCCGCCTTTATCGAGCTCAATACATAGTGCAAGATTCGGAGGATTAAAATCAGCTCCCCATAAATGATGCGATTATTCATTCCAGTGAGAAATAGAGTTGAAGGTCACAATAACACGAGCGTAAATATTAAGCGCGGTGACAGCTAAAGCAGAGCAGATATTACCAAAATATACATGTTTGGCTTTAAATCTTGAGGCTTTTAGTTTTTTAATGCCTCTATTTTCCATCTCATTTATTTGTCAGCCTCTTGTCTTCCTCCCTTCTCTTCTCTCTGGATTATTGCTGGTTACAGGTGCCAGCGGTGTCTTGGCCACAGCACAGACAAAGCCATGCCAAGTTCAGCCTCACTGCTGGCTGACAGGCCTGTCAGTACAGAAGCAGCTGGGAATTTTGATTCACCAGCCAAAAGTGGACAAACAAATATTTTTGCGTGTTCCAGCTTCATTATATCCTACAGATGAGCTTCACTAAGCTTGGCTCCAGGCTTCATGTAATTACTGAAAGTTCAGGTTTCCATTTTTTCTTCTAAAACTGTAGACAGGAAGGTTTTCTTTTCTTTTTTCGAAACTCACGTGCTGATTTTTGGAATTTCGTGTTGATCGTGTTTTGCAGATCGAAGATATTTCCATTTAAAGTAAATTATGCACAAAATAATTGTATTCTATGTTTGAGGAGTGAGGAAATCCTTTCCGCCCTGTAGCGTCTCCCAGAAAATATTTGAGCAAAACTCCATCTGCTGCAAAAGCTCTCTTTGTGCAGCCCAGGAGGGTAGCAGCTGCCACACGCGGTCTCTGGTATACCGTCCTCCTCCTGAGAGTGAACCAGCTGTTGCAGATGTAACCCATAATGTGCAAAGAGTCTGGAGCACGTAACCTCAAGGAAGCCTTAAAACAACCAGCTTGAGAAACACGGCCACACGCAAACTCTCCGATTTTGAACTTTAGGTGAGGGAGACATAATGTGTGCGATATAAACATAAGTTTAAAGAGTCTATGAGGCAGATTTACATTTGGGGGCAATTTGCCATCTGCTCGCAAATTATAAAGGGTGCCAGTGGGAGCAACGAGTTCTGCAGGTTAGTTGGAGAAATCGCCCCGCTCTACAAATACAGGCACAGCCAGCTAATTTCAGTAATGATTCTACCTGAACCACCATGAATTAGAACAAGTTGAACCCAGCAGACATGTTGATAATTAAAAATGGCCAAAATGGTAGAAACAGCTTTTCTTGTCGCCACAGGTCACATACACATGAATCTGATTTACTGTGCAGTTATTTAAAACGTGCTTTCTGGCCTAAACCTACAAGGTATATATTGTGTATTGACTCTATCAGTTAAATTAAATGTGAGTTCACATACTAATCAGATTAGAGGAGAAAGTATGTCTTACCATCTTCACAAGGACTTTACACTGGGTTTCATTCATTTTGTATTCATTTGTGTAGCCTGACCCTGACTGTTACACTTAACCTAACCTAGACTCAGTTCACACCTTAGTCCTAAACTCAACCCACAACCCCAAAAGCAGCACCTCTCCTTATGGGTCCCACAAGCAGCAGTGTGTCCTTACAGCAGTGTATCAAATTCAAGGCCACACACACGCACACCCACAGGCAACTGGTAAGTCAGCAATTAACCTAATATTCAATTAAATTCAGTTTATAGAGCACCAACTCCCAAAAATGTAATTTCAAGGTATTTTATGGGACAAAGAGTCAAATTTATCTCAAATTACTTACTATCAAATTCAGTTTAAATTCTGTTCACGACACAATATGTTCCACTCCAGTCTAATCATAAAGTCAAACCCAGCATGGTCCATTTTTTCCCCCACATTTTGATATATATTGAAAACGTGCATTGCATGAGCAATTCCAGCCAATCATATTGTGCAGTCGGTAAAAGTTAGATGTGCAGGGATAACGTAGTAACGAAGGAAAAGCCAGCAAGCCCCTCTAACTGTGACGCAACAGCGACAAGACAGCGTCCTCAGGTGCAGTATACTGTGTAAAGCAGCTGGTGAGTATCCATATTCATTAATACATTAATAGCTGACAGAATCTCTCTCACACGATTGTGGCTTTCAGAAAATAAAAATAATTGCAGTAATTCTAATTAACCTATCGCAAAAAAAGTTTTAAGCTGATTTAACTTTAGACAACGAGAAAAAATGTGCATGTGTCTTTTTTTTCTGTGAACATAAACCTTTGGTTTTAACTGCATGTTTGAATCAGCTGGAAGTTGAAATATCTCTGGTTAGAATATAAGCATCACACATGTCATCCTCACTTGGAAAGTTGGAGTCTTTGTTGCCTTTTACAGCTTGATAAAGGAAACAAAAATAATGATTGTCGCACACCAGTAGGAGATAAAGCTTAGCTACTGAAACAAAACTCATAATAATATACTGCATATGCTTCACACTCTGAAAGCCCTGACTAATATTCCCTACAGAGCTGGTAGCACATCCAGTGACAGTTCCTCATTAAATAATACAATAATGCATAAACAGCTTACAAGTCAAGCAACAGACAGATCATCAATGGCTGTGTACATAAAGCTTTATTAATCCTATTGTTTCAAAATTAGAAGTCAGAGGTTGGTGAGATGTTGATGTTCATTAGGCTCTTCATGCCATTTTTTTGGCACGAAAAGGTTTTTTTCTTCTTACTGCACATTCTAGTGCCAGATATTGTATATACTGTGATGCTAATATTCTATCTGGACTTCCTGGCATTGCATGGCATCATGTGATGGCATATGAATATTGCTCTTAAATTGGGTTTGTGGGCTGTGAGCCAGATTTTTCTCTATGCCAATGCTCTGCCCCTTCGCTGTCTGCCTGACTGCGGCAGCCCAAACCAACAGCGTGTGGGAGGTGTTTTGTTAACAAAGCATCCAACAATCCCGTTCATTGTATCCCCACCGTATAACACCTTGCCTCTTTCCATTACCATTACTGGCATTGCTGTTTTGCAGTAGTTCTGGTTGAAATCATCACATCAGACCTGATAGTGTTATCCTTCTGCTTGAATGGCCCAGTGCCAGACTAAAAAGGGACGTGAGGTGAGACAGACAAGGTTAATAAAAGCGTCGGGCCACTGACTGACGGTTTCACAGGCAGCTGAGAAAAGATGTTGTGCTCTCTTTCAGGGAGGAGCGTTTTCATGAGATCATCCACTGAGAGGGTGAGAACATAGTGAAGCACTGTGAAGCCTTCTCATCCTGTATCTTGTCTAGCAGGTGATACAAAAACAGCTACTTGGAGTGCTCCAGATAAGAAGGCACAAACAAAGCTCTGTGCCATAGCAGGGTGGTGGCAGTTTGCATGATAATTGATGGATAATAACCTGTATAGTGTACATAATGCTGCACAGACAGAAGGGCAACTCAGAAATGCGTGTGGTTTTATAGCTGTCAGGGTGAGAGACAAATATTTCCTTGGAAAATGCAATGCACATATTTTTTTTATGGCCTCATGAAAAGAACAGCACAGATACCGTTTTACATCCTCTTTAACCCCTCGGGATGATGTATGAAATCATAAAAATGTGCACTCACACACTCTTTTTACAGCGAGCAAAATTATCTGTCACTTCATGACACAACAGCAATATTCAAAACAATATCTGATTCTTTTCCCAGGGAACAAATGTGCTACAAATAGTCAATTTTAGTTTTGATGTATGTGAACAATAAAAACAAAATGAAACTGAGAAAAATATCATTTCTCAAAGCAAATGCTTATTTTTTGAGACCAAGAACTAGAAGTTAAGAAGAATTGGACGACTTGGACCAGAAACTCAAAAACCTGTCAAATTGAGAACAAAACTCTGCCGCTTCCAATTTGGTAGTGAGTGGATATTCAAAGTTACTTTCATTATCAGTGAGGTGTTTTACAATTAAGTCAGAGGAAGCACAGAGTTGGAAAAAGCTATTTAAATGGAACATGTATTTTCCACCACATGTCAAGACAGATCTGTGGTTCAGTTAAGGCCTGAGTGAGTGATATTACCGGATGACAAAATGTGTTTTGGAAAGCAAGAGATTACTTACTCCGCAGGAAAAGCAGTCAGTAACGCTAATAGAACAAACTATGCTAACTGTTAATCTTTAAATGTAAACATAATAATACTTATTTTGTAGTATTACTAAATCCCTGTTCTAGAACAGCTAATCTCATTTCGAATCAAAATGGTTTTCATCAAAGAAGACCCTGGAGGCGTCGACTATCGACAAGAAAACACAAAAGCAACAGTGGAATTCAAGTCCAATAGTTTCTGGGATGAATAACCTCTAAATCCAGATCTGTATCCATGTAAACATCTATAGAAATATCTAAAAATGCCAATAGAGATGATATCGTTCAAAGCTCAGAGAGCTTGAGCAGCTGTTTCAGTAAGAGTGGGCTAAACTACTGGCTGGCAAATACATGTGTCTCATTGTGAGAGATTACTTATTGGTGGTGATTGCGATAAAAGGTCCACGCCGTTTTCATTTGTTTGATTATGAGATTTAGATTTTTTCCACCATAGAGGTTAAAAATGGTACCAAGTCTTTTTTTCTGTCACAAATTTCTAATTATGTCATTATTTAATGAAACTGAGCTCTTGCAGAAAACGTGGAGACAATGTAGCCCTGACGGTACTGCAGTTGATTGTTTACATTCATCCTGCACAACAGGGCACACTTCTGATGGATATATACTTAAAAAAAACTGCAGGTGAGGCAGATGGGTTTTGACTTAACTGATTAGCAGGCAGCATGTGATGCAGAAAGCATGATATGTAAATCTCTGTGTTATCTTTACGACACACTGCGAATAGCGGATAAGGTTCCGCAATGTGTTGATTTTGATATCATACATATCAAAACACATCCCTGGTAGTGATGAGTGAAAAAGAAAAAACAAAATACAAAAAAAAGAGGAAAATTAGGCAGCAAAACTAACCAGAATACACTATTGTCCATTTGAATGCCCCACAAGATTTGTTGTAACATTCATAAATTATCTCCCCTTCTGGACATGTTGCTGAGAAACTGAGTGGAAAAAGGCATAACTTTTGAAGAGGAAGTACATGGAGATTTGTTTTTGCACATGATAAACTATTGTACAGCAGTTTTTAGGATGCAACTGATTGATGTCATGGTAAACTTTGAGTTTAAGGCAAAGTCTCTGCTTCAAACTGCTCAGCATTAGAAGGAACATGCACACTTTTACTACAAGAAATGGCAGAAGAAAATCACTAGCTTGGACAATTTCTAGCTAGCTCAGCCCTGATTGACTGGTTGGAAACTCAAAGATTCTATCTTTTTCCAATGTTTCATTACGCCATAAAAAGTGTGAGCAGTTCACACAACTCGTCCACAAAACTCTGTTTTTTTTTAATGACATGGGCTGTGCACATTTACTTTGTTAGCAATCAAATCCAATAAACCTTCAGTGATGTAGTGTATATAGGCATAGTTTACAGAAAAAGACAAGAAAACAGCATAAAGAATCGCAAACTAAAAAGTGTAACATTTATCTAAAGTTTTAGACTCTTCTGTTAAAGCCACGATAACAGCACCAAAAGCCCTCCTTTCTTCAAAGAAGACTTCTCTTTCAATCTAAATTTATTTTCCCCTTTAAGTGTACTTCTTTCACCTTCAAAGAGGCATCCTGAATATTTAATTTTGTCCTCTGGCACATCAGTTCCTCTGCCAGCAGGATAATGGAGATTGTTTGCACCAAGAAATGTCAGCTGAGCAAGTGTTATCCCAACTCCCTGTGGTACGATTCAGCGAACTGTACCCAACTACCATAAAGAAAAGTGCAAGATTTGCCAGATGTAGCGCCCTACTGGGAACGGGACTGTGTCTGATCAGCAGTGTGGACAGTAACTGTGATATTAAAGCGAGTGCTTATCTGAAGAGTGATCGGCCAGTCTGTGTTGTTTCACTCAAGCATACAAGGCACATTATACAGCACTTTACATTTTGTATGGGCTTAGGCAAATGATGTCACTAAAGCATTTGAAATTAAACAGTCTTAACCTGTAGCATATAGCTGAAAGTTACTTTACCTGCCTTAGGCCTTCCTTGCTGTTCTGCATGATCCGCAGGGCATAGTTAGACCTCTGACCTTTGCTGTTGAACTCAATGTGTCCTGTTAGGCCTTCCAATTCTACCTATCCAACACAGAGAAAGAAGCTCGTTAGAACGTATTCACCACCACTGTGATATGTGTTGAGTTTATCTATAAAACTCTGTGTCTTAATGCAAAGATGGGATTATTTATTTATAAGTGGTACACTAAATGAAAAAGGCTAGACCAATTAATTTCTAGTGAGACTACATTTGAAAGCACTCTTTAAAACTGTTTACCTAGAATTTTCTTCTTCATTAGCAACAGTACCAACATCAAACATTGGTGGGCAACACGTCAATAAACAGGCATAAAAAGGCCTGAGGGTGAGGAGTGAAGGTGAGGGTGAGGAGTGAGGGTGAGGAGTGAAGGCCTTCACTCCTCAGAACCAATTATCCCTATTCAAAACATCTGAATACTCATGTCAAGAGGAAGGTTTGTCCTTGTTATTTATATGTGGAGACAGGGTGAAGGTTCAATGCTGCCTGTCTTTTCAAATTGAGTGGTTTACCCTACAAAAGAACAAATTCACACTGCATAAACAAATACTGTAAACTTACTGTCTTAGTATGTTTTATTACACCACAAACACTATAATGATTAGTCTGATGTACTGCAGAGGCTGTGTTGTGCACAGATGTTTTCTCATTTCTCTAGGTGAACTTTACAGCATTTTACATACTTTAACTGAGCCCTGCTCTTCCTGACGTCATTAAGTCAATAGGCGAGTTATGAAAAATTGTAAACCCTGAAAGTTAGGACAAACTTTACCTTCTCTATGCATAAAAGGGTTATGACAATCGTAGACCCATAAACAATGGAGAAACTGCACGGACTGTTACAGGTAAAATAAGTGTCAGATAAATCCTAAAAGATTTAACATCTCTGTGGTGTGAGAAGCCTTTGCAAGATAATTGAGGATTAAGCTGTTTGAACAGATACTTTAGTTAATGTTGCTTATCGACAAGTATAAAGTAAAGCAGTACTCATCTTTCAGTCAAAAGACTGCAGGTTCAGTTCCAGCTTCATGTTGGTTAAGTGTCTTACCAAACCACAACTTGACTACTGGTGTTTAAATGTGTGCATTTGTGAGTGCAAAGGGTGAATGTGGTTGAAGAGTGAAGGACTTTGAGCTTCCAGTATGACAATATAAATAAAGTATTTTGATGTACCATTGTCTGGCAGAGTAAAAGGAATCAGGAACCATTAGAAGAATTTCACTTTTTCACAGGCATCTTGCAAAATAGAACCCAGGATTTGTCCATAAAAATGTTTAATTACTTGATTGATGTAAATTAATTGAATAACACAATCATGAAACATCCATAAATTCCTGTAATCTCCTAGTGAAATAATATCAGTATCGGAATGATATTATGAATGTGAGTAAGTTTCAGTCTAAAATGTGATTTCACAATCATTTACTTTATTTGAGCAAGAAAGACAAACAGACTGATATCAAACACGTGTCAACTTTAAGGATTTTAATCCCAATCAGGCATTTATCTCTATCAAGAAAACCCTTCACTTCGCTGACACCCCGTCTTTATCTCTCCTTCATTGTCCCTCAGAATAATGCAGAGAAACTATAAACTGACTGAGTAAAGGGAGACATTACCCTGCACCATGAAGATCTAAGAGGTAAAACACATATTACATTGTAACAAGAGGTGCAGTAAGAGAGAGCTTCACAAATTTGCATAAAATCAAAGCTACTACTTTGAGCACAGAAGACTTTCCAGAAACTTTGGGGTGTAGGGCCAAAAAATTTGCTGATGTTCAACTTACTGAGCAAAAAAAAAAGAAAAGAAAGATAGAAATGGAGCAGTGCACAAAAAAGTTCTAAAGTATTCAGTCGCTGATAGTTTAATACCGAACTTTGAATTGTTACATTTTGCACACAATCTACTGTCTGGAAAAATCTGTAGGCGACATATCAAACGTCACCTAATTAAAGCGCTCACTATGAGGAAGTAGCATGATTTCCATGACCACAGATACAGGCATTAATGTTGCCAGTGCACTCAAGATTAATACCTGTGCACAGGTACAATTACTTGATAAGTTATCAGACTACCGACTGTGTCAGAACCTAAAAAGAAGAATTTTATTTTCTGCATTGATTTACTGTTTGATCAACCACCTAGGTAATAACACGGGAAAATAAAGAAGATAATGTTTTCCTTAAAACTGGAAAGAATTTTTGCCTTAATTTAGCTTTTACCATATTTACTTAAAAACACTGTAGGTCGATTGTCGATGATTGAAGACAACAATCTCTGCCATTTTTATGGTAAAAATATAAAACTCTGTAGAAACAAATGTGGCCTCTTGACTCAATAAAAAGACTGTTAGTCCTATCTTATCTACTGAAAAAGTAGGTCACTCATTAAGACAATTTGTTGAACACTTATCACAATATCATTGTGTGACAACCAAATTTTCATTATTACTTTCAAATATAAACAAATAAAAATAACAACAGTGATGCAGTTTTTTTTTCAGCATCGCACACAAGGTTTGAGAGCCTTCACCCTTCATACATTTGGAAAATGCAAAATTTAATGAGTATGTTTTTAGATATTTTTTTATCATCATCAGAACTAAAGCTGTTGCTTGGTGTTATTGGTGTTGTCATCTCCATTGTAGAAAGAACGCTTTTGATTCAACAACATGACAGCTGTGGTGTTGCAGTGCGGCGACTAATTGCTCTAAAATGTCATCATTATCATGTTTAATCTCGGAAAACGAGTTAAGAAGTTTGCAGTTATTTACTGTGGATGTATCTGACTATTTCTCTTTCTACAAGTCTGTTGCTGTGTTTCATGTGTTGAATGTGAGTTTCAGCCTTGTCTCTTCATTCTTCTGTGGGTCTGTTTGTTGTGCCTTTCTCCAAAGTAAGAAACAACACACCTAATCCAGCTATTTTAAATCAATTACAGGATGAAAACCACTTAATTGGTCTCCTCTCTGCAGCTTTGAAAAGGGCACAAAGAACACAGGCATATAGAGAAACAGGAAGACAAGAAACAATGTGTGCAATTAACAAATACACACATGCAAAAACTTTGAGGAGGCTTATTTGACTCAAAAAAATGCAAAAAATATAAATATATTCCCTAAAATTTCAAACTATACCCTATGGGTATAGTCAGTAGAGGAACTGACAGTTCCTCTACTGACAGTTCCTCTACTGTCAGTTTCATCATTTCCATCAAAGTTAATCTTACCATCCTAAGGTAATTCATGAGGCTTGTGCCGTGCTCCCAGATTTTGGATGACTTGCAGGAGAGCTGAGTAGCGCCGACGTTCTGGCTACGGTTCAACTCCTGGACCGCTGCAACCACTGCATATACCGCATCAAAGAGCAGGGCTGACGAGAGCTGCAGAGGAAGAAGGTGAATCTATTCTTACTACACACACACACACACACGCCCACACACCAAAACACATAGAAACCTCCAATAACTCAAAGTGTAACATTGAGTGCCTTTTGGTCAGTGAGGGGTTAAACCGTCTGTAGACTGGAAGTAATATTATTCCATTAGATCATGAGAAAGAGTCTGATCTGCTGACAGCGATGAAAACCATCTCTCCCTCTCTCTCTTGCTGTGTTTCCTATTTCTCGGAGAGACTGTCCTTCCTGCTCTCATCACCAATGAAGCTGGCACACCCCGACTATTTCAATTACTGTCTGCCGCTCTCAGCAAGGGCCAAAAACAGTGGGAGAAGCAGCCTTTCCTCTCATCTCCCCTGAACAAACGGCCTCGTCACTGCCGCTCCGTCCGTGCTACATACAGTTAATTAAAACACCTAATGTCTCTCATAAGAAGCTTATTGAGGGGTTGAGCTTCATTGTTCTTCATCTGTTTAATGGAACAGGAGATGAAGTGACCCAAAAGTTGGGGGAGATATCGATAAATGTGAAAGAATGAAAGTAAAAAACATTAAGGGAGTGTGCTTAACTAAAGGAGAACAAGGTTTCAGTAGATCTGACGTATAGTATGGAGATTGTGTTTAATTCTAAGTTTTGGTTTTGCTGTCGCCTTGTTTCATATCTGGCAATATATGTTGGCGTGCTAAAAAAGACCCTAAACAGGTGTTATGTGGAAATAATGTGGATTTTTTAGAATAATAAGAACTGTCACATTTTTTAAATATTTGTATTGCTTTTGACGCTTGACTGATTTTAGTGGTTGGCCACTATTAGGGTCAAGGGTATGGTTTCTGGAAAAGAATGGGATTTGACCTCTGAACCTCTGGGGGCAGCAGCCATTTGCTCTAACAACCGAGCCTTTGGAGTGCCATATGTGCCAAGTGACCATCTGGGAATTCAACTTCAATCCTCTAATTGTCTGATTATTAGTGGAATTAATCAGAAAGTAGGTCAGCCTGTCACTTCCTCTTTCAGTTTTAAGCATCCTACACCCCTTTCTTTATTAATTAATCTTCACAGAGTGTCTGCATCAATGCAGTTTCTTCTGTTTGCAATTGTCAAAATGTTTGCATCTATTTATTCTAACAATCTAAAGTCAATCTAAAGTTGACTTGTTAAACAGGTAACAAAACCATAAATTAATCAGAATATTTTTTTTAAATAATGCCTGACATGCAGTATTTTGACTATTTTCACATATCTGAACTGTAAAATTAAACCTATTTTTCTTGTAGGCTGTATACTCAAGCTTCATTTGAATACTTAAAAAAAATTATTCATATGAAAATGATTGTATTACATCAATTCTATACATTGCAAAATGTGGAAGCCATTACATAATAGTGGGATAATACAGGACAATTTTCTTGAACAATATCTAATATTCTAATCCTAGTGAAAAGAACTGAAACACCATAACAGGTCTCGTTATCTAAATTTGTTAACACTGTGAGTTTTATGCTTATTCAGTCTATAGCTCACAGGTTGCCTATACCCACCTTCACTTAGTAAAGCCTGTATTCTGTTTTTGTCCACATTTTGGCATAAGATGGACTGTCAAAAAACATTTTATTTAGGTATACAGAACTGTTATTTTCCCCTTATTAATATGACATACACCATCTGTCAAAATAAAATAAAAAAAATTTACACATCTGACATAAGATCAGAGTTAGGTTGCTTTATTCCTCACCCCCTCTCAGTCTTATTGTCTATTTAAACACAACACCCTCTTTGAGTGAAACAAGTGTTATGTCAAAAGGCGCATGCCTTTCCAAAACTTGTGCGCATTGTATGTGCACCCTGTGACGGAGCGGCGACCTGTTCAGGGTGTACCCAGCCTCTCGCCCATTGCTAGCTGGAGCTAGGCACCAGCACTCCTCGTTATCCCACAAGAATAACCGTGCATGATAATGAATGGAGGCATGTGTACCTTTCCTTAAACTGGCATTGTGCCGAAGTAGCTGTTGCCAACTGAACCTATTTCCTCTGCCATGAAGAGGAAGAGTGCCAAATTTTCACCTTACAGTATTTATGCAATGCCCAAATGTTTTTTTTATCTTTATTTTTTATTTTTTTACAAAAAGTGGTTGGAATGCATCTTTAAAATCTCTATGTCTAACTGGACTGTTATTATAGACTTTTTTAAAAACATTTGACAAAACCTAATTATTTTCTTTTGAACAGTTTTTGATCTTTAAACTTTCAAGCTACCCACCCACATGTTCTCTTTTAAAAATAATGGTGCAGGACTTCAATTTTATGAATGCATTAATGTCTTAGTGAAACACATGTACTGGTAAGGTCATCTGTTAGCGTTTTTTGAAAATGTGCAAGAGTGAATTAAAAGGGTGTAATCACAGTGCATGTCTAACTGGGTTATAATCAGTTTCTTGCTTGGCTGCTGTCAGCTTGCATCCTCGGTGGTTATTTGCTAATTAACTAGAAGTCCTAATTGCCGCAGGCTCACCAAGTATCCAAGTGACCCGCTGTATAAAGAAGACACTTTTTCAAGCTATGTATAAATTATTCCTAACTTGTTTCACCACACATCTTTAATTAAACTGACGGCTAGTGGGTGCGTGCATAAGACCGGTTTCTTAATATGTACTTTTTTCTTGCTTAAAACATAAAATTATGTTAAAACTAAAGCCCTGAAGCTATTCATCTGCTCTGAATTTTGATCTGAAATTTAATTGAATTTTCTACAATGTCTGAACTTTTTATGATTTTCTATTTATTTTCTGCTCATGCTTTTGCTAATTCTTATTTTATTATCTTCACTTTTATTTTCAAAACTGGTGTAAGTGGTTGAGGTTTGTCAGCTGCCCAAAAATTTTCAATGGGATTTTATGACACCTGCTCCAAAACACAGACTTTGTTGTTGCTAAGCAACTTCATAATTAACCTGGTGGTATGTTTAAGATCAATCTCCATTTGCAGCTTCAACTTGTTAGGTTCTGAGGTGCTACTTCAATTTTTTCACACAAGGTTCATTCTTTCCTCATGATGCCATCTATTTAGTGAAGTTCACCAATCATCTAAACTTTATTATTTGGAAAGGTTTTAATAAGGATATTGCGTAATGTATACAACCACATGTTTTAAAAATTATCTAAACCAATTCAGGATTAACTAAGTTTATTCTTGAAATGTCATAATGTTAGAATGGCATCGTGGACAAGCAGGAAATCCTGTCATTATAGCTCTTTCTTGGCGTCTGAGAACACACATTCACTGTCATAGCTGGCATAGTTTCTGATGTAACACTAAGCTTCTGATTTTACGACCAGGCTTAAAGACAAATGGATGAGAACGCCGGGCCTTCGGGGCCTATTAGAAAGTCAGATAATGCTCATAAATTGTAGTCCCATAAACAGCAGTTTATGAGGGCAATTTACCATGTTTTATTTGGAGACTTTAAGAGTGAAAACTCCAATGATCCAGTTATATAAACTAAGCATAATAGCAATTAAGACACACTGTATTCAACAAATTTTAAACGAATAAGTATATATTTTTAAAAACAAATAGCATTATAGAATATAGTTAATACTGAACTCCTAACATTTTTGATAATTTAGGAGATAATTTAGGACGAGGCATGTTCTGCGATGGGCCGTTAGCAAGGAAGAAACTATTATGTAAGTAATAAGGTGGTGCTAAGAAATGCTAATGAGTTGTCTGGGAAACAAGAGCAACACATGATCATTCAGTGTCTTTCCTTGTTAATGTGTGCAACAGAGGTTCAACCCAAGAACTGTTGTCTGTGTAGCTTTAAAAAGTCCTGTGTGGAAATAACACAGCTTAGCATAGTTAGACCCTGACATTCAGAGCAGAAGCCCCAGATGTTTTATGAATGTCCTCTGAATTTATGAGGAACTTAAAATACATAACCATCAAAAATCCTTTAAATAAGATTCAAATTTCATGTGTTTACTTAAAAAAACAGATGTAGTCATGCACTTATATGCCAGTTCATTTCCTAAGTCAGCTGAGACGTGTGGAGGAGAAAAAAGGTTAATTTCTGCACAACAGAATCAGGTTGGAAGACAAAATTAATTTTATCCAGCTCAACTCAAAGAGATCTGAAGATGTTTTTGTCATTAATTATAAGATCAATATGATCTTGTGTAACAGCAGATAAGTAAAAGTAAACAGAAAATCATAAAATGTTCAACAAATAAAGTAAAACACAATTAAAAGTTGTAATAAGAACAAATATAAAGATTTTTACACATTTCTGATTATGCTTTGCTTTTGTCCAAAGAGTCAAATGTTTTGTTGGGATCCATTTTTACTCAAGAACTGATCAGACCTAATTCCTAGGCGTTCCTTGTGCTGAAGACATCGCTGCCAAAACTTCCCTTTGCAATAAAGAACTGATCCCTACTACAAAAGCAAGACCTGAATCCCAAATCCTTGACTTTGGAGTCAACCTCCAACTGAGACACACGAGCTCTGAACATTTTCCTTCTAACCTCCTGGCCTGGAAGAAGATTTATTTCAAAACCTTCAAAATGTTCACTGGAAAACTGTGAAAAAGTGGTCTGTATACCCCGTGTTTCTGAGTTCCCATAGAGATGAGAAAGTCTCTTGATGCGTCTACCTATGCAATGGCAACCTCTCCATTCCTCGACCAAAAGGGTACTTTGCCTGGTTTTTCCAACCCAAAGGACTGGAGGTTTTGCCAAGAACCTAACTGGGATTAGCCAGCTCAACCTCGACACCTGCCTGAACATTTTTGGTTTCCAGAAGTTTGATTCCAAACAAATAAACTACAAATATGTTTTCCTTCAAAAGATTACAGTAAATCTTTACTCCTTAACAGAAAACATTGCAACAATTGGGGAAATTTAAAGTTCTGGCAAAGAGGTTGCAGTAGAAGGCGAGCTAGAAGAGCAGTGCAGTGATAAAACATACAGCATATTGAGGTTATTTTTCTTTCAAGAAATTGGTTCAGTTTTAACATAAAATAACAAATAATATGTGTTTTTAGCATAGAAGAACAGCAGAGACCATAAAAGTTGGAAGTTATAGTGTGATTAATATATAGCTGTATCATTTTTATGATTAAAAGATGGAGGGGATGAAGAGTAAAGTGTTTAATTCATTTCCTCTCAACTAATCTGCTGAGAACTAAGAGGTCACGCTTCATTCTTATGGTCCATCTTTCCTGTATGTGAGATGATTTTATTGGGTCACTAACCGGAGTGCCGGCAAAGGGTGCATGGTCACAATTCTCCTGCCAGGAGCGATTGAGGCTTAGCACGAATTCCTGGAAGAAGGGATGCGTTTTATTGAAGACTGAAAACCCGACAATGTTGACCCGCTGGTCAGCCACATCGTCCAGTCGTAGCAAAGTGAATTCCTGTGAGGAGAAAGGAAACAGAGAGAGAGGAAACGGTTGCTGAAGGCACGCAGCACACTTTAATTGAAGCAGTTGTTTGCTGCCACCAATTCACCCTCATTTGTTTAAATTACAACAAATGATATATCGAATGGGTGTCAAGGTAAAAAGGGCAAGTGTTCATTAAACAGGTTTACATCCAATTTTATTTGTATGACTCACTTTCCATTAACTTCCATTATTATGGTTGATTTGACGTGGAACAGCTGCAGCATTTTATGCATTTTCACTATTTAGGCAGACATCACTGCACAAAATTAAGCATTTTCCACTGCCACATGAATTTCCTCCCGTGGAGGTCACTGTAGAAACAGTGCTGAAGATACACTGGGAAGCAAATATGCTGGAATTACCTGCTGATTGATGGAGAGAGACTGTGACAAACTAGAGAGTTGATGGGAAGCTGATAAAGGACACCGAGACCTGTAGATAAATGGGATGGAAATCCATTGCATACCAACGTCTTCAAGGTTGTGAAAAAAATGGGAAATAGAAGTCATTTGTTATTTTGTTCTTTTGCTCTGGGGACAATCTTTGCCTGGGGAAAAGCAGTCAGGGGACAAGGTGAGAAACGAGGGAGTGCAGGAAAAAGAGAACGCAGAGGTGTGACAGCAGATGGACGTCTCCTGAAGGTTAATAGAGGTGTCAGAAACCAGTTCCCCCTCAGGTGGCGGCCTTCACCTGTCGTACCTTTTGAGTCGTCCACATTGTGACAGCCGGACCAAGCAAAGTCTAGCTATCTACCTGTTTCCCACCAAGACCAGGGACTTGGGAGATAAGGGTTTGTAGGGATGGTAAATGTTGGAGAGGAGACTACGATAGAGCTAACACTGTGCAGCGAGAGGTGACATGTGGCACTGGAAACAAATGGGAATGGATGCAAGGAGTTGGCTGTTAGCCACTGACATTGTTGTCTGTACAAACCAATAATTCCTCAACTACGACATGAAATCATTGTTTTGTTATTAAATGACTAACATCCACCTTTTATCAGCATAACATCATGTAGTTTTACCACAATAGAGTAAGTTTATCTGCATTGAGTTAAAAGAAAAAGTCTTCTTCAACCTGAGATTTTAGGTCTTATTTCATTGGTAAATATGGAGAACACATGGGGGTTGTTGTCACTCGTAGAGCACAGCTGAACTTTATCTACAGTTCATCAGACTCTACAGAATAAAGAAGACTGAACACTTGAATTGAATCAAATACTTCTTAAAAAGTGGTTTAACAAATATTTATGCCAGCAGATTGTTGCAGCATTTGCAGTTTTTTCTCACTTTTCCCTTTAAGCG
This sequence comes from Xiphophorus maculatus, assembly GCF_002775205.1. Lineage (NCBI taxonomy): Eukaryota > Metazoa > Chordata > Actinopteri > Cyprinodontiformes > Poeciliidae > Xiphophorus > Xiphophorus maculatus. The sequence continues at coordinate 21,087,082 of NC_036460.1, forward strand.
GATGCATCTGTTTTTACATCAACCAACAGCAGATATGTCACCCTAAAGGTGAAAAAATGTGAAAAATGTCTGAAATCAGGTATCTTGGTTTCATATTTACATCACAAAAACTCATCTTTATCTCTGGGATGTTTACACTTTTTAGATGCAATATGAAATGTGATGAACAACACATTCTTTTCCATTGATGCAACTTGTTCAATCTGTCCTGCCTCCATGTGCTTCTTGTCTTTGGTTAGCTGTAATTGATGCGCTAGCTTCAAGAAATGCAATGTGCAGTTATTTAGCTTTCACTTAAAAAGAGATGAGTTCTTATAATGATATTAGATCATCTAATTTGTAGGGATTTTACAGTTTTCAATCAGTGTCTTTGAGCTGCCATTACATGCAACTGTGTGCAACAGAAAGCAGAATTTATGGTGCAGAGAGAAAATGAACTCAAACTGGTTCAATAACTGTGCTCAGCTCCCAAGCCTTTAAAATGCTGTGAAATGACCACATACTAGGATGCACCCTAAACTCTTTGTGGTGTTATAATAAATAGCAGAACTTGAAGGGCAACATTAAAAAAACCGAAGTGAAAAGAGAAAAATTATGAAATGCTAAGATGAAAAATATAAATAAGTAAACCCTGAGAAATCTGAAAACATTACCCAGAAACTCTGCTAAGCATAGAAAGATAATGAAAGCCTACAAAGGTCCGCAATTTCTAATTAGCCGAAAAACATAAACATGAAAAACATAAAAATGACCGTCTCCTCTTTTAGAACTACACAGATGAGGGGGTATTAAGTAAATCACATAAAGGACATTAACAGACAAAGAGTAAATAGGTTCATGAATTAAATAACAGACACGTAGGAAAGGTGGAAAAAAGCTCTTAGACCACAAGAGGACTCGGAATGAGTCACTCCACAGTGGAGTAAGAAGAAGAGACTGAGCTGATACTAACACGGATCAGAGGAGGGCAGGAGGAAGCAGGGAATATTGACTTTGAGTGGGAGGCCTATTATCCCCAGTGCTAACCCCACAGAAACCTGTGAATCCTAAATGTTTAATCATGCTGACAAGCAGCAGAAAATTTCTTGTGTTCATCCAAGGAGATGGTTGGATAGAACTTTATTAAAATGTCAGAGAATGCCGTCCACATGAGAGAACGGAAAGCCTAGAAAAGATTTAAGATGGAGATCTAAGCCTTTTGAACTGAAGATGAATACATGCAACATGTGAAGGGTGCTTATCTTAGAGAAGCAGGAAATTTCTGGAAATAAAATATAAGGTGTAATTTTAAGCAAAGTGTCTTCATAAGGCTGTAATCCGTGTTCATTGGGAAAACTGAACAAAAAGGTGTTCCTTTTGGAGATCATTACAGCGGCCAAATACAAATATTGACATTTACATGATTGAAAGCACCCAGATTCAGTTTGCGTCAATAATAAGAACACTTTCCAGGCTCCCTTTGATTCCCCAGAGTCCTCCCTCCTATGACATCCTGCTGTCACTAAAAGGGTTGTTAGTCTGGTATATTTCTGCCGGGTGAAGTGCACTTGATTTCGGTACTGAACAGATCATTCCCATTTCTGATTGTACCCAACAAAAGGTGAATAGACTTTTACATGAAAAATCGGTGGGCATAGATTTTGGTGAGAAAGTGGCTCTGACCTCTCAATAAAGAAAGATTTTTCCCCCCCCGCACTAGGTTTCACTGTGCCTTGAAAAAGTATCAAAGCTTTGGACTTTTTCAAACTTGTTCCCATATTACGACCTTAAACTTCGGTGTATTTAAAGGCATTTCATGAGAAACACAACTGTGTACGCATAAACCCTAAAGACAATTTAGAGAGACCAATTAACCTAATAGTAATATTTTTGGTTGTGGGAGGAAGCTCATGCAAACCCCACAAAGAAAGAAGTTGGGATTCAAACCGAGGACCTTCTTGCTGTAAGGCAACAGTGCCACAAACTGCGCAGCTCTACACAGACCCGCTGTCTGTGTAGGTGTGTCGTGCAGTCATAATGCAAACATACAACTACCAAAACTCAAAATACTACCGATTTTGAAAGACAGACCAACATCAAATAGTATGTGTGTTAGGCTCCTGGGTTGTTTTATGGGTTAATTTATTGATTCCAGTTTTATTATTATTCTAAGTTCCTGCTTTCAGTTCATGTTAATCATTAGAGGATGTGGGACTTTTGAGACAGGGTCTTCTTTTCAGCCTGCAACAACAAATCATGAAGTAACTATTAATTACAATAGCTTTAAAATAAACTCTTACTTATGTTATTCTCCAAATCACCAATATTTTGTGAAAAATTTTATTCCACAGAGCAGTTTAAAGGGAAAAAAAGAGGGCTAAAACAGAGCTTATACGTTCCAGGAGTATCTTCAGGACAACTAAATCCCCGGTTAGACTTCAATCACTTATGTAAACAGGTCAGAATACAAGAAAAATCCTTTGATATTGTTTCCTTTAGACTTCCTCTGTGTTAAATGAGCCCTTAAGGGGCCTCTTAAAAGCCTTTTGAGACTGTCCATGTAATTACTGACTAAGTATACTTTCATAGATCATTAAAGTGAAAGCTGTGCAAATGGAGCTATCATTAAGCATGTCCCTGTAGAGGGACTGTATATTGCATATATGCATATTTCAACACGCGTAAGCTTGTATTGCTGTCACAAAATGAGGGGTGTGGCTACAAACATCTAAAAAGAGTTTCAAAACCTGAGAGCGAGAAGCAAATGCTAAACAAAATCCAAGGTCACCGAAATATCCTCGAGCTATGCCTGAAAGAAACTAATGTGCTGCATTTGTGGGCTTTCAGGGCTCAGAGCTCGACACACAGGCACATTTAAATTCAAGTGGTGCCGTGCACAAGTACACACAGAAGCACATCACATCAGAGGACATTACACTGGTGTGCATTCGTTTTCTATGGACTTAATTATATGCATCCCTTGTCAAATGTGACCTTTACCTTAATATTAAGTCCACACTGGAACTGGCTAAAAAGATTTATGTTCCTGTTGCATGTGTAAAACATGGAGATACAAGAGAAATGGGATTGGACTTTTGGAATTTTTTTTATTGTCGCTTTCCTGTAGTTAGTTAATTTTCTTTTAAATATATGCACAGCAAGAAGTCTGCCTTAAATAACGTTTATACTGGCTTTTTAGTCTCCGCCATGTGACAGGATCATTTTTATAGTTACTGTATGACTCGCCACCCAGGGGGGCAGTCTGTCATTGGGTGGCACATTTTCTCTCCCTATTCATGTCTGTGTGATCCAGGATATAAGCTTTAGAGGGAACTGAAGGGATAAGTGGAAGGGCAACTTCATCATATGATAACTAAAGTCACAATAGTAAAGTAGCTTTTAAAGACAAGCAAATCTGTAAATCTAATTGTGCAATTTTTCCAAATCCTGTCAACTGAAATTAATACTTACCACCGACATACCTAAGATTTAAATTACACTCTATTAAAAGATGCTTTGTAAAATATTTCAATATAAAACGGAACTGTCAACATTAAAGTACACTCTTTCCATTTTTGTTATTGTCATCGCCATAGTGGTCGGTAATTGTAGAAGCATTGTAGTATTTTTAATAATCCCTTCACTCTCTTTTTAACACACAAAAGGCTTTTTGTATTACAGCATGTCTTTGAGGGAAAATACAGTCTCCAACCTAAATTCAATCTTTGTGTTCCTACTGTGTCATAAACCATAGAAAATACAGCTGAAAGGATATTGTACTTCAGGGGTCTCCCTAGCTCCCATAATCCTTTGTGAGCCCTGAGAACTGCTGAAATCTGCTAAGTCTTGTTAGCAAACTAAAATAAGCAAAATAATGGACATGAGCAATGCTTGCAATGTAAATAAAGGGAAAGAGACAATATATAGGAGTACAGTTCGTTCCCATTGTAGTTAACAAAAACCAGAGGGGGTAAAAACAAACAGCAGATGAACCAACTCTGAGCCAATGAACAGGGTATATGAACCGAATAATAATAAGAATACAGAGGGAGGAAAAAAATACAGCTGAAAGTTAAATCAATTAAAATAGAGAGGAAGGTGAGACATAAGCTGGCACAAGTGAGAGCTTAAGAAGCGATGGAGGAGTGAAACAGAGTGACAGAGCAGGGATGAAGGAGGGGTGTGGGAATGACAGCATGGCCAAGGGCCCGTGACACCGGCTGTCACCTGGAGATCAATCAACAGTTTGAACGTGAGCCAACCAAGCAAAAACTGTTGCTTCATCCTCCCAGCTCTTCTCCCTCTGAAAATCAACACAATATGGAAGCCTTAACTTCCATTTCAGCTCCCCTTTCTGTTCTTTAGCAGCCCTTTTATCAATGTAAATGGAATTTCACGTTTGCCCGCTTTCTGGGATGTCTCACTCTTTTCTCATGTCTGCCAGTCATGTGACTGCACACAAACCATACCACTATTAAAGATGTCCAAATATATGACCACTGGTGTTTGGAACAATATAGCCAACTTGAGCAGTGACTAATGAGATCCCACGAGGACTGATTCAGCTGATAGTAGGATCCCAAGTTATAAAGCGTACCTCTCCTTTACCCTGCTGCACTCTTTTCCCATCACACAGAGAGCATTGGTATATTTCCTAGGAGACATTCCTAAAATATACTAAGGGAAGTTCACCCTTTCATGTATTCAATCTCATACATTTCAGTTGCTTAAATGAAAGGGACAAAAACATTGTATGAAAGAAACCATTTTTAATACAATTTGTGAATGAAACACAACCATATTCCCTGAAACGTGACAATATTTTTAGATGTAATGTTGAGAGGCTTGTATTTAGTATGCACGGTGTGTTTTTAAAAACAAAAGATGCTTCTATTCACCATATTTTTCATTGTGAATTTCAATGGTCTCTGTATTTCAATGAGCTTGAGTCATCTTAATACTCTCAAGGGGGAAAAAAAAACTGTTAAATACATTAAAATTAATGGACTTTGTTGTTGGTGAGAATTACCAGTCATCCGTGTTATATGATGTAAGAAACATGATAATTTCATATTAGTCATAATGACAAGATTCAGTGACGTATGAATCAATATTCTAAATTACCATCCATCCATCCTTTGTCCTGAGTATTAATTTAGCAAACTCAAACAGTACCACTGAGGCATACTTATTTAGCTTTTCTCATGGTCATCATTGACCATGGTCTGTGTGAGTTATATTGAAGCGTGAGTTTCCCCTCTGGGAATTGAGAAAGCAGCTTAGGATAGCACCTGTGGGGGAACTCACTGTCCCCTGCGGGATGTGAGTACTGTCATGGAAGAGGGCATCAGTACATCAGGTGTGAACACTTTGAAATCCTTAGCCAATTCTCCCATTTGCACAACAGCTCTTACATGTTTACATCAATCAGTATAATTGCCTCACACCTCGTCATATTTGTGCGTCAATGTGTGGTACGCATTGCACTCTAATCATTCCGGGAGAGAAATGTGATGGTGAGAAAACCTTGATGATGAAATGTTTCACGGACTTTGAGTTAAGATTTAATTTGGTTTATAGGTTGTTTTATTTGAAAGGTTCTCATGTATAATTTTGGCTCACCAGCGGAAGCATAAATAACCCAGCCACTTTGAAAGATTATGTTAAAGTTAATCTACGACCAAAATTTAATATGGAGTCACATTAAATGTCTGAAAGAATTACAATGCAGCATAGCTTTAATTCCCCACCTCACCACCTACGTCCAAAACAGCCATACTCATGGGTCAGAGATTGTGTGAGGGATCACACATCCTCCCATTAAATTTGCTTTTACAGAACAACCTTTGCGTGGAAAGTGACGCTCACCAGTTTACAGCCCTGTTTAGTGTCTACAACACCTTTATAATGAAGCCTCCTTGCCAATGATTAACACCTGTTTGCATAACTTTGCATAACAAAAGTTATGTAAAAAAAAAAACAACAAAAAAACACACACAAAATGTAAATATTTTTAGCTTATACATTTACTGTTCAGTTATATTTATCCATGCTAAGGATATGCTATGGTCATTACAGATGCTGACAATGCAATTAAACACTGAATTAAAACACTAAATAAACTAAACTTAGAAGCTTGTTTAGAGATCTAAGCAAAATTCCAAAAACGCATCCTCTGTTGACCTCTTCCAGTTATCAGCCTGCATTATATTGCACCATTCCCACCAATATTTTGCATAAAAAACAGAAATTGTTGGAGTGGTTTAAAAGAGACATCTATATCCATTGCTGCATTCTTGGATCTTCAAGCCATTGTTTTCTGCTCTGCAAAACGTGGCTGAGATAAAGACAGAGCTGTCACAATTGGTAATCGTCAGTGACAATTTGAAAAAGGAAGAAAAATCATCTCTACTCTTTTATCTAGTGTGGCACCACTGTGAGAGAAGACACTGAGTCCAGTAGGCGGTGACGAGTAACATTTCAGTAAATTGCATATTGATTTTCTTAATGATAAAATGCTGATTAATGACGTCCCTTCAGCTTTGCAGAGATGGAAGGTTATAACTTGCTAAAACCTTTCGGCCTGAAGCCGACCCTTGCACAGTTGCAAAATCCATTCCTAGTGGCATGCTGATTATCTGCTAATAGCTGAAATGTTCATGTAGTGTTGTGGGCAATAAGTCATTTCATACTTGTATCAATTGCCGCGTAAATTTAGGCTGAGCTGTAAAGCCTCCTGCAGCCTCTTAATTACAATGTTCTCAGGGAGCGTGGGAGGGGAGGGGAGAGGCGGAGGAGAGAAGGAATATTACCAAATGTCAGACCTGTTATGAACCTGGATGTAATTGAAAAATTGAATAAATGATTTACCATGGGTCTTTCTTTTTTACTTGATGAAATTCATCACACCGCTCTGTATAACTGGACATGAAAACTGAGATTGAAGCTCCATCAATTTCTCACGAGTTGCAGTCATTTCTGTCTGGATACTTCACAGTGTTGTTGGCGCATGGAGTGAACCCAAGTCGTTTCTCTTGCACAGTGAGATAAATTGCCAGTTACATCATTTCTAGCAGGTCAGCCAGTTAAATTCACTTTGAGGTAATTGTGAAATTAACATATATTAAGCAGAGAATGTCGGAGCTGACAAACCAACTTTGTCCCGATGCTTTTAGTAGCTGCATATGTTGTTTTTGGAAATAAATTAACATTTTAGATTGTTATATATAGAATTATGTCTGGCCGGTTACAGCAACAGCTGATTTGAGTTGCAGGGATCGTATGGCTGGAATAATTCTTACACTGGCAGAGACACAACACACCATCAACCCTGCAAGCCACCAGTGTTGGTCCTTTCCAGTAAGACACTCATCTTTATGTTTTATGAAGGAATGTCAGTGGAGAAAGCCTCAAAACGGAGATACGTAGGGAAACGTTTTCATATTAACCATGACGACTTCTTTTAATTTTATTGCACTGCTGTGTCCACATGGAGGAGGTACTTTTCATAAAAATGTGTGGAGGAAAAATTATTAAAAAGCACAAAACACAGCAGGCAATATGAAACTCTGCCTGTTTAAAATTTCTTTTCTAAAATTAGATGTCTTCTATGTCCTTCAATGTAAAGTACAGATTGAAAATAGTTCACAATTCTTGCACTGATAGAGTAATATTAAATTATTTCAATGCTTATGAATTGGTCATGCTCATAGTGTATCAAATTATATTGTGTATCCTACCTTTTCAGTGAGCGCATCTCTAATTTATGTATAGAATATAACGCAAAATATTAGCAGTGCAAAAACAGTTTATCTAAATATTAGAAGGCAGGCTTTTAACAATTACACCATCCAAAAGGTTGACCTTATAGTCAAATGTTCAAAGCTGTCTCACATAACACTTTGATAGTATTGTATGCAATTGCATCTATTTCTAAATATTTTAAAGTCATTTGGAAGATAATGCAAGTAAAAAGCATCCGAGCACATTTCCCACTCTTAAAGGCAAATTAAGTCCGACTACATTTATTCTGTGCTCCGTCTGTAAAGTGCTTTTAGCCTTGCTAGCTAAACTCTGTGGTTGGTAAATGTATAGTGACAGGAGCTCACTGTGATCTTTTGTACTAAAAGGGAGATTTTTTTCTTCCTTTTTCATGTTGTGCTTTAAAACTAAGTTGGTTCTCCAACTTAGTTTTCTGCTTTATTATACAACGCAGCGTTCCCCTTAATGTACGAGAGCACAGAATGCTTGAAGTAGGAGGAAACCTCACACAACCTTAACAACCTGTTGAAGACCAGAATGAGGATGAGGGAGAGACATTGTCCTGTCCAAAAGCTTTCCTAGTCTCATATTTATGTCTTCTTCAGTGATCTTTAGTGCAGAGGGGAGGTGGCAGGGTGTTGTGGAGGTAGTCCTTTTGTGTGGGAGTGGGATGTGGGTGAATGGGTTGGAGGTGGGAAAGTGTTTTTCAAACAGTTTTTACAATTCTGTGATTATTCACCATCTGATTCAACTGCAGTCTCTGAACAAAAAGCAGTGAATAAAATATGACGGGGACATGCTGCTTGCACATCATTATTCATCTAATTGTCCAAGCATTAATCACCTCCTGATGCAATTTACGTAAGAGATGTCAAGTAAACACTTTTCTCCAACTGTTCAACTGGTTTACTTACATGTAAATACTGATACAGTATCACTCAGATTTTTATTTCTACTTTTGAATGGTGTATAAAAGTACAATATTGTGCTGATTTTGTGTTAAAATGTGTAAAAAAAAACAACCCTAACCCCCCCTAAAACATACTGTGGTAAAAAATGATTCCAAATCACAAAAGCTTTTCCTTAAAATGCTCTTTCCTTTTGAAGTCCTTTTCAGGGAGTAACACAGAAAATGTGTGGTTTTCCTCAAAAGCTCCCCTGCACTCTTTCCAATCTTAAAAAGACAAAGTTGCACATATCGAAGGCAGTCATGGCTTGGTTACCAGAGAGGCATTACTCTTTTTTTTTTCTTTCTTTTCAAATTATATCCTTTAATATGTAATTATGAGCAATTCTCACATAAACATTTCAAGAAGCAAGAGGCAACCAGTACAAAATGGTGTCTACAACTTTCAGTTACAATTTTCAAAACTTCAAATGCGCCTTTGTCCCAACCCTACCACCAGAGTTAAGAACGAGGGAAAATTATAGACCTATTGAGCTAATGTGTGTGTTGTTGGAATGTGTGGGACACAGCTGGAGTAAGACACACATGCAGAAACTTCACACAGAAAAACTTCAATTGAGATTTAAACCTAACCTACCTACCAAAACCTATTTGCTGCAGAGTTAACAACTGTGCCACAATGTGGCCTCAAATTTCAGAGGCACAGTATACATTGTTATACTTTTCCTGTTGATTTTTGATTTATCATAATACAGTGGCTTGCTTAAACTCTGTCCCTCCCCAAAAAACTCCCCAGGATCTAATCACATACTTTAGAGATAAACTAAATAGGAAAAAAAAAAGAAAAAGAGAAAAGGATTAAGTATAAGAGGGATTGGATTGGGATGGAGACAGATAGAAAGTTATCACCACAGAAAAGATGTGACATATGAAGTCTACAAGCCAATTCAACTTTTTATTGCAAGCCTGGTAGTAAGCTGACTCAGGCACTAGGATTTGGAGAAAATCACACTGCAACACAATTGTCAAGGCTGAGTCATCCAAACATCAGGCTCCGAGGGAGAGTTAGCTGTAACAAGGCTGACAAAGAGTAATCAATAAACAAGAACTGCTCACACATATTCTGAGTCAAAAATGTGTGATGCCACACTGAATTATTTCCATTTTCTCATGATTCAGTTTGTTATACAAACATCAAACTAAAATCTGGCAAATCTTTAGCATAAAAAGATACCAAAAGAAGAAGTAGCATGCTTCTCTTATGCTACTAAAAGGATATACATACTTTTAGCATGCATATGCTAAAAATAGTATGCTCTAAAATATTAATTCAATATTTGGGAGCATAGCCAACGCAAACTGAAAACAAAATTAAGACCAAAAATGCATGCAGACTACCATTCTAAAACAGCACATCATCTTTCACAACTTTTCCTTCTGCTGGCTGATTGAACTGGTTGAAATTTTATTGAAGGAATCCAAGTCAGCGGGAGAAAGCCCTGATTTGTGAAGCAAGATTAGAATTGAGCAGGAAGTCAATGGCCAAGCTACTGCTGTGATGGTGTTCTCAGTATTTTCCTCTAAACATAACAATGGCTATAATGTACAAACATTGTACAAACACCACATGATGTACAGTATCTCCAACAATAAAGGCCTTTGTCCCTGAGTGCATTTGAAAACTACAATCTTGACTTTAGATGTTATTTATAGTAATGCCTTCTTGCTTGTTTTCAGCCTGATGGCTCAGCCATAATGACACCTACCAGCTTCATCCAGCATCTTTACAAGGTCTGTCTGCTTATGTTCTGTGTCTGAAAACATGTTCTGCACATATTGTACAAAAGACCTTCCTTCTCCCGGACAGGTATGATGGCCAGACATCCCGATGTTGTGAATACTTGCTTGAACAGATCCACATGGCATCTTTAGGAATCTGAGGTCAGTACCCAAAAATACTTCTCTTTTCTAGATCTTGACTGATTTATTTAGATTTTCTGTGTCGTCACAAAAATAAGCAGTGAACTGTGAAACGTGAACAGAATCGTGGAATTTCACAAACGAAATGCAATCCGCAATAAAATGCAGCACTTCACAGCACCTAACAATATATTAAAGTGTTTTGATTCAGTGTGTAAATACACACCTTTGGGGTTAACAAATCGTGTTCAATTGGAAAACTTGGAATTAAATAAAAATAAAAACAGGAATGTGGAATTTGGAAATAACTTAGGAAATAATAAAATGGAATGCACCAAAATGCATTTGAGGTATAGTTTTAAATACATCCAAAGATAAGTCTTTATTTCACTCTAATGTAGTGAATCATCCGAAGCTCACAAAGCTATAAAAATAAGATGAACTGAGAACATTAACTTAATGTTGCTCTGATAAGATCTGAAACTCTAAATAGGACGTGATAAATCAAGGACAGCTCTTCACTTGCATCTATACATGTATTTGTACCTGAAATTTTAAATACAGACCTTTAGTTTGACAAATGTGCACCAAGGGAACCAAGCAGCATAAGGGGCAAAGTAGAATATCTATATGCACATCTCTACGTACCTTAACACATAATTTTTAAAAGGTAGAAGATAAAATGAGACCACTGCCAAGTGAATGGAGAGGACAGACAAACAGGATGTAAACATTGGAAACGCTACAGGGTCTGGAAACATTGTTTCTAAGTTAGAGAAAGAAAATTACACAGAACAATAGCTTTGTGTCAATATTGTGGATCAAACTTAATCAATAACTTGAACATCACCTGAATGTACACATTGCTAGGACAAAGCAAAACAAAAGTGTGAAGCTAGCTGCCTGAGGTATTCAAACAGCCCCTTGCTAACACTTTAGATCAAACCACAGCCATAAAAATTATAATATATAATATATTCCTGACACACTCAAAAAAGAAAAAGATTTGGAAAGTATTAGAGAAATGTCCTGTCTCGTCAGAATTTCATCGAGCAAATCATAACAGCTTCATAAAGAGCTATAGAAGCCACAGTTGTACTCGACTTATCCAAAGCACCCAGCCATGACTGCTGTTTGCAACAGCAATGTAAATGGAAGAAAATTGATGGTGAATAGTTTGTTTTAAATGCATACTTTAATGGTTGTTTCATTTCCTATGAAGCCTGACAAAAACTTGCCTTTAGGACTTTAAAGATTTAAGTTATTGTTTATGTAAAGTGATTACTCAGTAAAAGATTTAAAAGTAACACAAATTTAAGTAAATTAAGTGACAAAATTAATTGTTTAGAGGCAAATAATTTCCCTGCTGGGATGAATAAAGTAATTCTATTCTATATTCTATAACAGACAGCTTTCGACTGCTTATGTTTAGATAAATTTTAAGATTATTGAAACAAAGCCAAATCAGATTTCTATTTAGCTTTAAAACTGCAAAATTAAGCACAAACATCAACAGAGGTCCCTAAAGTTGGAGTCAATTACAGCACCAGAATTATGTGTTTACCTGACTGCAGAAGAGTCTGCGTTTATTTTTAGAACTCTCAATAGCAGGAGCACAATCAGAGCAGACCCTAACAAAGATGACACGTCGTCTCGGCATTAGGAATGAAAAGCGAGGAAACATTATTTGGTGAGACATGCTTGTTGAGACATAATGATAGCATTAGTTTATATTTTGCCTGGATGCAGCTCTCTGTTGTCAGTATTCGTGCAGCTTATTACCTTTTCTATTACTCAGTTGATTGATTCTCAAACTCTGCGTCTAAACAGGGAAATATGAACTTTACATAAGCCGTGGAGGGGAATTAATTAAATCCCAATCATTTTCACAGTCACAGTGGTTGCTCCCCTGAAACTGTTTGAGTGACAAGACTTTTCCTTTTCTTTTTATTTTGGTGACATAAATCTTATGTTCCCCAGTGCATTTAGGGAACAGTAAAATTCAAGTGTTTGTTTCATTTATTTACAGGAACATGTCTGCACATTCACATTTCGGGAAATGTTTTTTTTCTTTCTGAGCAATAAATTTGAAGTGAATAAACAATACAATTCAACTGCGCACACCTGGCAAGAAAAGACCCTCTAAAAGAAAAAAGGGAGAAGATGTAGGATGATAAAAGTAAGGAGGGCCAGAAAAAAGAAATTGGTGAAATAATAAAAGGCACTAACTTGCTGTTGATAATTCTTCCTAATTAGAGTTGCAAACAATTATTCAACTTAAGATTAATTGTTGGTTAATGATTTATTAGATGAAAATGAGTTCTTTTTAATTAACTAAGAGCATCCATTTAGACATTTTTCAGCATTTTAGTGTGTCCTCCATCCAGAAGAGGGCGCCGCTTGTCATTCTTAAGTGAAGCCTGTTGATAAGAGAAATAAAGATGGCCGAGGCAAAGCAGAACAGAAAAGTGAAACAGTCCAAACAGAGTCTGGTGTGAGATGGAAAATGCACTTTACGCAGATCTGTTTTTGAAATATAACAGCGTTAACTTTTCAGCCAAAAATGATTGATATTCTATGAAGACAAATGGTAACATGAGAGAAGAAGACATGACGACGAGAAACAATTGATGTTGTGGGCTGTCATGAGTTAATGCACTTCATGGAGAAAAGTTTTAACATTCCTTCAAGAGCAACCACAAAAAACCTCCTAATAAAAGAAAAAAAGGTGATATTATGCATACTTTGGTTATAACAAGTGATTGACTGAGCCTTTCTGTAATCTTGCACCAGTCTGTCTTTTCCCTCATAAGCAAGGCATTTTCGTCCACATGGCCATAGCTGACTGGACTTGTTTTAAGGACCAGTCTCTGTAAATCTGAGGGACAGTCGTGTGTGAAAATCCCAGTAGATCATCAGTTTGTAAAATACTCAGCGCAGCCTGTCTGGCACCAACAAACAACCCACATTCCAAGTCACTTATAAATCTCCTTTCCCACATTACCTGTGATACTCTGTTTGAACTTCCGTATTTATGTTGGCCAAAGCTTAAATATATTGAGTTGCTGCCATATGATTTGCTTTTGTGCGATAAGCATTAAACGGGTTCACCAAATAAACCGGCCAGTGAGCACATGTACTTAAATATGAATCTGACTATTTAAAGGGTGTTCAGTTCCTGTCCTTGAGTACCATTGCCCTGCCTTTTGTTTTTATTTTTTTAGATGTGTTTCTGCTTCAATATAAATTATTGAAATGAAAATGTCATTAACAGGGATCTGTAGAACTTGATAATATGCTGGGAAGGTAATGAAACTGCTTGAATTCGGTAAGATGAAGCAATTACATCTAAAATGTGCAGAATATCAGCCTTTGAGGAGGGGATTTGGGGATCCCTGTATGATCAGATCCAATTGTACTGGAATGAATTGGTATGATATTAATTAAAATCAAACGGAAACAGTTGGGTGGGAATTGGATGTTCTTGTATCCGAAGTGTCTTGAGGCAGGTTTAGTTGTAATCTGGTGCTATATAAATAAAACTAAATTAAACTGGATTTAATTAAAAGTATTTTCAAAACAACACCAAAACGATACAGCTTATTTCCATGAGGAACACATGTAGGCAGGCCAAGATGTTACACACTGCTATGAATGAGTGAGGAAAGGGTTGCTGGGTAAAGGGGAGGAGGGAAAGGGCTACGAGTTCATTTATTTAAGTTTTGTCATTTGTGTGTGTGTGTGACAGCCAGGAAATGTCGGCAGACTTTCAGGCAAGGATGCATGACGACGACGCAGTGACAGGAGGGATCATGGGTGTGTGGAGAGGAAATGGAACATGGAGAACAAAACAAACAGGCGCGGGGTTGAGAATGGAGGAAGGGGGTGGAAAGAACGGCCCCCGCTTTGTAGAGGGGGATAATATGTCAGCCGACGCCACGTGTCAAAGCGTGTTTTTGATTTTTTTGCATGGACTTGATTGTGCGTGAGAGAAAGTGAGCCTGCAAGCCTCACATCAAGGCTCAAAATGACATCACAAAGTGAAAGTGGGCCACACGGGGCGCTGCCAGGCCCAATCTCGTGCTCATCTAACCTTCAAATGACATTAGGCATCCCGTCAACATACGATGAGTCACTCGCAACTTGATGTGATTTTTTCAATCCAACGGAGAGGCTTGGATCGCAGGATACAAATCACTTAGATGGAGGCTGTGGAGTGGAGAAGCTGCGTGCGTGTGTGTGAGGGCGGAGGGTGCGTCTGGTGGTGGTGGAGGGTGTAATGATGTGAACAACTTTTTCTCCCAGAGACAAAGTTTTCCTCTCAAAACCCAAAGCTGTAGAAACCCAGTTGAATTTCTCAGTCTTTTAGCTTTTCCTTTTGCCCCCCAAAACTATTAAAGTTATGGATTTATATCTGAACATATTAATCTAACATTAAGTGGTCATTGAGGATCAGATATAGAGATCCCAAGTAATTTATCATATATAACAAAAAATAAAATTTGATACATCCCTAAGAGCTGGCCAAAGTATTTATAACGCTTGAGCATTTTCATATTCTGTCTTTCACAACATTTTATGCATTTTATCAGGGTTTTTTGTTGTTGTGGAGAAACAAAGTAGTGAATGATTATGAAGTAGAATAATTTTTAATTTAAAAAAAAAAGAATCTGACATAAAATCCAGTGCAAGAAAATGCCTTCAGAATTCGGTCTATGGTCTTGAACTTTGTATTTTCCGCCTGCTCACAAATGGATCTGTTCTGTGAAGGCCTCATATTTTTATTACAGAACATTAGAGAACAAACGGCATCATCGAGCCCAAGGATTACACCAGACACAGAGGGAACGTTGTGAAGAAGATTACAGCGGGGTTAGATTATGAAATAATAACCCAAGCTTTCATCACATCACAGAGCAATGCTCAATCCATCATCCAAAAATGGAAAGAGTATAGCACACCTGAAAACATACTACGAGATGGATAAATCTGCTTCAAGTATAATTACTAATGGTGCTGCTCTCCAAAAATCTGGCCTTTATGAAAAGGTTGTTGAAACAAAATCAAGGCCAAACCCATAGCAATAGTCCCCTGTGCAGTTTGCCAAAAGCAACTAAGATGAGTACATGTACAAGAAGCCACTTTGTTCATATGAATCTGAAAAGTTTGAGCTACATGCAAGATGCTTTGTGGGGAAAAACTAACACCCTAAAAACACCATTGTCGCAGTGAGACATGGTCAGAAAGTGAAAAAAATCTGAGATTTGAAACTGAGGCAAAGGTTCACCCTCCAACAAGGTGACATGAATAAAACCAGAGCAAATTTAGAGATGAATTAAGATTCATTAATTTAAACATTAAGATAAAATGTGGCTAACTCTGTGAAATTTTGCAAACAAGAATGGATTAAAAAAAAAAAGGTTTCTATATGTGCAAACCTGGTAGTGGCAGACTTCAAAGGACTTGAAATTTCAGCAAAGATATTGACTCAGGGTGGCTAAAAAATGCACAAAAAACATTCAGATTTTTATTATTAGGACAAATGTGAAAATAATCCATTGTTCTCTTCCCATTCATAGTTATGTGCTACACTGTGTTGGTCCATCACTTAAAGTCCTAATAAAATACATTGACGTTCTTGGTTCTAACAAGCCAAAGTCGAAAAATGGGGGAAGGAATTCTTCACTTCAATCATCTGTTTGTCTGAAGTTTATCAGCATCATCAAGTAAAAGTAATTTTGCAGGTTAAGAATTGCATTTCATTATCCAAGCCCAAAGCCCCTGAAATCACAGAGAGCCGCTAATTTGGTAAGGAGTTCAAAGCAAATCTCAGAGACCATTACAACATGTAACAAGTTGAATTTAACAGCTTTTAAAAAACGATGAGCAGCAAAAAACTATCTTCACCCCACGGAGCATTGTCTGATGATAATTTGCTCTTTTAATAAGGATCAGAAAAAGATGCTTAACTCTCACCAATCCTCTCCACAGGGACCTCTTCTGAATCCTCACTTGCTTTTTATTTACAATTAAATGTGCAAGCTATAAAAATAAATTTCATGGAAGACGATGCTGCACAGTACCAGAATTGTTAGCACTGTTGTTTGCGGCACAAAGGTCCTAGCTCCAAATGCTGGCCCAGGGTCTTTTTGTATGGGCTTTGCATATTCTACTCACTCATGCAAGGGTTCTCTCCAGGTACTGCGGCTTCCTCTCACAGTTCAAACACAGTTAATTGGGATTTCTAAATTGCCTTGAGGTATGAGTGCTTGCATGGTTGTTTGTCCTGAGCATCACTGTAGCCGCGTTACAATCTGTGTTTTTGATGTGGATTTTGAAGTATCACATTGGAAATGTTTGAAGGAAATAGAAAATTCTAAATAACCTCTTCAATTTTGCAAAAAAAAAGTTTTTAAGCTTGCTTGAGGTGGTTTCTGGATTTTCCCAGAAAGAGATAATACGCAAAAGGGGATTTGGAAACACATGTGCCCAAGTTCTGACATCGTGAACTTCCAGCTCCGAGAGTAGGACTCAATTTTTCTGAGATGTGTGGTTCATGCTAGTTTGCAAACTCTACAGCTTATTTATTACAGCCATGAGCAGCATCAACCTCTGAGGAAATATGTACCCTGTTTGATTTGTTCCAAACCAGTACATGGCAACATGACTAATTCACATTTTCATTTTTGCAAAAGTTTTAAAAGTTGGTTCAAAATTCTAGTGCCAATTGGATGGAAACATGGCTTGTGTTGCCATATGAATTATTGGAGACCTTTTGCTCTATGACCGTTGTACATAGGGTGCCATCTTCCCTGTGACTCTGCACAGACAAGTGGGCATAGAAAATGGAAGAATGTATGGGTAATGGAAACAGGGTGATATAATTGCACATGATGTAGTTTGAAACATGGGAGCACGATGAAAAGAAGGTCAACATTCTGCTCAGTGATGACGGGCGAAACAAATTACCCTTGCTTAACCTTACTTCCTTATCCAGCTCTTCACATCACACTAGTCAGACAAACAACAACAAAAAAAATCAGCTGAAGAAAAATAAGCATTTTCTACTGCTGGAAGTTAAATCTGTTAGTGGGCAAGAGGAAAACCAAGACTCGAGATGGGTGGCCACTTGAAGACACTGATGAGCGTCTTGAGATGATGATTCAGGGGAAACAGATTAGGCAGAGGAGCAGTGTGGCAGATCGTTAGTCAGAGTTGTCAGGACCAGATACAGATGAAGTGTCAGCACAGGAAGACAGGAGTAGTGAATGGCTGGACAAAGTAGGCCGAACAGAATTCAGATATCTGGATAGGGAAGGGAGAGCAAGATGCAAAAAGGATGGAAAATTAAGAATGATTAATGTTTACAGGCCTGAATGATCTGCTAGTCAACTATGAACATCTACAATCAAAAGTTTCTGTAGCTTTACAGCGGTAACAGTCAGTTGCTATGCATCATATTATGACTTATTCTGCTACAAGTCCTTAAATCTTACCTGATCCTCTTTAGAAATGTATGTATTTACCAATAAGTGTAATTTTTCAGATTACAAAAGGCAATTCATATTTTCCTGAAGCAATTTAATGAGGATAAAAGTAATTAATCCTACTAATGATTGAATAAAGTGTACAAATCCTACAGTTCACCACATAGTATGTAGTCAGTTCTGTTTTAAGAAATGTTCAGATATATAAGTTAATTCTTTACGTTAATATCTGGAAAATAAATGATTTAATTTATGGCAAACATTCCAAATTGATTTTTTATTCATAAACAAAAATTTGAATTGACAAGTCAAGACACCCTGCTTCCTACTATTTTGTCTAAACTATTTGGCTTCAGTGCTTCTTTCAGCTAAGTGAGGAAAGCTTACCTTACTCCTCACTCTGAGTTGTGATAAGTTGAGGGATTACTTGCTTGTTCAGTTAGTTTCCAGCTTAGATACAGGTTTAATAAAGCCCAGGAGTTTTCATTTCATAATTCTCAGCCTGTTCTTTGTTGACTCAGTGGTATGTTTTTTCATGTTTCAGCTTCCAGTTCTCCTTTAGCTTCAAGCTTTTTTTTATAAATAGAAATTCATCACCATGAAACAACAATGCGGCATGAGCCCCGAATATCTTAAGATTCAACACCACATAAAATAAATAAGTGGGTACATTTACTTTTACATTTAATTGAAGTTTATTTTTCTTTGAACATAAATGGAGCATTGCAGAACTTCTGTACGTTACATAAAACATTTGAAAATCGAGTGTTTCATTATATTTATCTTCCAAACAGACAAACTCTCCCAAATTTAAATTCACAGTAAGCATAAGAAATCACAGGTTTTCTAAATATCCATAATATCAACTTTTTCTTTTTACACACCGCTTTTCCCCGCTTCAATTTCTTCAATTGTGGCATGAAAGCAGTGTATAAATCACTCAAGTTATTCCCTTTTCTTTACCTGCATCTATGACATATTGTAAAAAAATTACACAGTTTGAAATGCATAAATAATGTTTTTCCAATGGGATTCTATATCTACATTAGGAGGCAAACTAAAGGCTGATTTGAAAATAATGTTCAGTTTCTTAATACCAACAGGATAGCATCTTTCCATGCAAACACCTAATATTAGGAACATAAATTTAGAGCACCTTTGAAGCTTAAATAATCAGCAGTTCATTCTTCCTAAAATAGCCTACTCTGAAACCAATGACTACTTTATCATAATTTATCAAAACACAGCGGGACCTCTAACTCACTTTTACCCTCCTGGGATTACAACTACACCCCAAAACTCTTGAAAGCAATTTGGATTGATTAAATGCTCTTTTGATCAGATTACGCAGTGATATGCGGTAACTGTTCAGATCTACGACACGGTTTTAAATGGCCAGCGACTCCAATCTGGAGTTCAGAACTGAACTTTCACTTCTACAAAAATTTAATTAGGTGCCATCTGAAGGTGAAACCGCCTGCCCACACACACTTCATTAGAACAGATCAAGTTCCTGCTTTGATAACACATGGAGATCTGCAAGTTTATTTTAGTATATCTTGTGTTAGCCTGAGATGAGTGGTTTAAAAAAAGGTTATATTGCATCCAGAGGTGTTTGTATTTATGAAAACTAACGGTATATCTTTCCAACACAGATGACATTTTTTTTCGCCATAGCCAGCAAATATAAAAGGCTCATAACACTGAGCTTTACAAGTTGATCTTGGATTTTATAACAGAGGAATAATGACAGTTTTCTTTTGAGCAAATGAAAGCGTAGAAAATCATGTCACACCGGAATGCTTTAGAAATATAAAGAATGATAAAAAATATTACATAGGGTTTTTCCCCCTGAAATAATAAATAAAAGTATGTTTTATAACAGTTGAAAGTCAATGCTAGATGGACACTTATAAACACAATCTTACCACACAACATTGTAGATAAAGATGCCAAACTTACACAATTCATCATGCAGATATAGTTGTGTTTATTGTCTCCTGAGATTAAGATCAAATAAGACATATTAGCATGTACTATTCCATTTAACTCTTTAAATATTTTATGTACTACTATTAGATAAGATACAAACTGACATTCATTCAAGAATCGAATTTAAATCGTTTTTGTTTTTCAAACTTTTACCTTGCACACAGTTTGTCATGCAAAATCATGAATTTGTGTGAAACAGTTTTTCAGGTAATCTAAAATACATATTGACATATTGTTTTTTTTAATTATTTGTTTGTTTATTGTATTCAAAAAGTACATTTAAGCTGCAGAGAACTACCAGAAGAAGAGCAAAACACAGAGTAAGTCTGCACCCCAAGAGCAGGTTTTTGTCATGAACGCCACATAAAACTCGTATGTACAGATTCCTAGAACAAAGCAAGATTTGCCTTTCAGGTAAAAAGTATATGGGCTTAATTTAAACAGAACAAAAAGCCAACAGGGTAAAACATTAAAGTATATCATGCTATGAGATCATCATGTTGGACGCTGCCTGTTCAAAGGGCTTTAAGTTGCGTGAAAACATAACAGCTTTTATGAAAAGGGTAGCCTGATAAAATATGATGGTGATGTACTTTCATAAGCGGATGGTAAAGCAAACAAAGAATGCAATGTGTTTTGTTCGGAGAAGTACAATTAGTGTTGAAAAACTGAGGGAAGGCACATCCTGAAACTTCCCTTTGTCCTCTTCTGTGTATTTATGTAAGAGCCAGAGCCATTTAAAACACAATAAATAGGATGAGTCACTAATTACAACAACTAAGGAGACAAAAGCTCAGCCGTTTTTAATCTCACAGCTTCTGTATGCAATCCCTGACTGCCAAGGGCACCCAGCTGATCATTAAATAATGTCAGCTAAGGTTATTGTGCTTCACAGAGCAATAGCTGGATTTTTTTTTTTTTTTTAGGAAAATGGTGTCACTGAATGGGTGGCTGATGGGTCATTATTTTGAAAGTACAAAGATCTGTGGGCTGTCCTTCAGCAGAAGAAAAGCAAGATTATTTACAATGTGAAAACATGTAAAGTGAGAGAAATAAGCCGACTGAAGGAGAACAGAGAGCTAGAACAGAAGATGGTATTTCATTGTTGAGGAGGAAACTAGCATACGCGTAATGAGTCATAAATCAGCTTGATATGAATCCTCTCAGCAGCGCTATTAGAGCAAAGTGTTTTGAACCTCATTAATTTACAAAAAGGAGTAGCTATCTGCTAAGTTTACTGTAGCATCAGATTTTCTCTGAGCCACCATCATCTTTGTCCTCACATCTCACCCTAATGCAGATGTTATCCTCAGATCAGTGGTCAGCTTCTATAACTTAACTTCACAATTACAAATATTTTCCAAATGTCTCTCCATCTTAATCCTAATCAGTCTTTTGTTATATAAAATAGAAACATTCGAGAAAACATGCAGAAGGACTTTGTGAAAATCAGTGATAACTATTTGAGTGAGAATGAATTGCTTCAAAAGCATAATTAAAACCTTTCAGTTTTATCTTCAGATCATTCATCTTTTGTTTTGCCTGTTCTTTTTTTTTTTAACTAAACTCTAATGCACAATTTGAACATTTTGTAAAACTGGGAGTTTTCATGTGTGAACTCGAACTTTAAGCTGTGTTAAGAGCAGTGCAGCTCTTGCTGGGAAGAACAGAAAATAAAACACCCATCACCACTGAATAAATACTGTGTTATAAGCTAAATTGTACCGTGAGATTTTTAGTTTCTTTTGGAAAGCGTCTTGTTTTAGTGCCTAATATTATGCAACCTAAGCTAATCTTTGTAAATGGTGTTTGAGTAATAATCTATCAGAAAAAAGGACAGCTTAGACTACCAGGACTCTCCACTGACACCTTTGAGAACATATTATAAATTTAACAGTGCACTGACATTGACACCGACTTTTGAAGTTAAGCAGTTCACAAAAACTACAGAAATTCATATCATTAAAGATGTTTTCACACCATCAAGTCTGCTTTGGGATGAAGCCCATTTTATTCATGCCTCCTGAGCAAAGAAAAAATATGAATCCATATTTATGAACGACACAGGAAGAGACAATTTTATATTTTGTGGATTGTTCTAAAGGAGAAGGTGTTTTTATTATTTATGAACCCAAGCATTCATACTTAATATTGTTTAAAACAAAGTTAAGTAAAGAATAGCACAATACTTTCCCAGGAAAGCTGTGGTAACTCCACAGTTTATATTCCAGAATAAAATTTAATCAGAAAACTGGATGGAATTCAGGACCGACCATATGGTGCAGCGAGTCAAATGTCAAAAGATAAATCAAAACAAGCATCCAGAAAATCTGAGCCCATTAGGACAAATGGTTGTTTATTCTTTTTTTAAATTCACATATCAGATTTGTATTTTGAACCACATGCCCACTCTAGCCAGTCATCCAGTTAAATAAATGACTCGCATGATAAAAACGATACTTATTCCTTTGTTGATTAAATTCTTCAATATCACACACCTGTCTGAGATTCACGACATGTTACAGCTTTCAAGGAGATGTAGCAGGCCAGGCACAAATAAAACTATCATCTGAGGGAAAAATTATTTTTGCTGCTTTCAAACAACTTTTCTCATTTGTCACAATTTAAATGTTCATGTTTCACTTAGTTTAAACTACTGAGTTCGCCCCTCTGTGGCAGTATGCTTCTGCGCAGCTGCATAGTCCATGCAGCTGTACAGTGTTAGCATTCAGAACATAACACTGCTGACCTCAAGTCCTCTGAATGCTAAAACATCAGAGACAGAGACCTTTTTCTGAAGTGGATTTGATGTAAACCAACATGAAAAAAATGCCTTTTCGCTCCCTATGGACAAGCACTCAAGTCGTCATCTGAGCCTGTAAAAAATGCAGAGCTGCAACTTGGTTATTCAACCATCAGGACCGACAGGACAGATTAATGGCCAACTTTACACCACTTCGCTGTAAGACAGTTTTTTAAAAGCATGTCATATAAAAGGAACACACTGGTAAGAAGAAGGAATATTTAATTTTTCCTTAAATTATTTTGTTCAATTTTATTCAAAGTTAAGCTCTTGAATTATGGGGTCTGCTGGTTCATGACAGTTTCACATCAAAACTACTGCAGGCGTGACCGTTAATTTTATAAGCTATTCATTCAAATATAAAACAGACAATCAGCAACAATAAAAATGTGAATGATTCAGATAATGTTACCGAATTAGAAAAAAAAAGATTCTTGACCAACACTGAACAATTTGTGATCAGTGATGAATTGAGCTTTGAAATATTAGCATTTGATCATGTCCAGGAGAATTTATGTTTATGATTAAACTAATGACTACAAAGACAATGGGATTCTGCTTTAGCTCCAGAAATACAGACAGGATAGCATCAGGTCCTTAAGCTTAGTAGGAAATTATCACTGCAGAAAAAAACAGAAACAAGCTATGAATATGAAATTATGGCTGTAATCAAGATCATTTTTAGAGGGATTGACGGTAACCTTATGTTACTAAAATCTGGGGGTTTAGTCTTAACTACACCAAGAAAAGAACTAATCTTACTTCAGACGACTTTTGGACTGCTGGTTCTTCCTGTTGTGAATGGATAGCCTTCCCTCAACACAGTAAATACTAGACTGCAGGTTCACTGGAGATGGTCAGCTGGCTTCGGCTAAAGAGCGGGTTGGTTGGCCGGGGTAGTCAAGAAAATATATTCACCAAATGTTTTACTTGGAAAAGCTATTAGAAACAGCTTTTGAAAATTGAGTCTTATCAAAAGAAAAGGAAAAGTAATAGTTAATTATTTTTAAGTGTCAGACATAGAGATCCCAACACCGGAGGGATCTCTTAATGTTTACATCCAGTCAGTACAGCCTTCACCCCAATTGTAAGCCAATGAAACTGATGAGTCTGGGCATAAATGGAATCTCTCCTTCCTCCACCCTTTCCCACCAATACTTAGATTTTAGTGCAAACAAGAGAACAATCTTCTCAATTTCCCACACACATTCAAACTTATTGAACTCAAATTTTGCCAGCTGTGTTTCTGAAAAATTGTTAGAAACAATTTTCCTCTATCAAGATGCAGATTTATAGTCTCAGTTTTCTGAAATTAGCTGAAAGATTTGTCAAGTGTGGTCTTCTGGTGCTATTCCTTATCTGCATCAAGCTGTGACATGTTGTGCATTGAGAGATGGTTTTAGTCGTACTGTATTTGTTGTAACATGTGTGTTTATGTTGCTTTTCTGTCATGCTGCACCCACCTGCCAAAACTGTCCTCAAAACTGCAGCACACCAGATATTTTGGGACCATTTTCTGTACTTATACGAGTACACCAGCAGTTTCTGAAACACTGAGGTCCCGCTGGCCTGCATCAACAACCATGCTATGTTCAAACTCCCTCTAGTCCTCTTTCCTCTCCATCATCGCCAAGCTGCAACAAATGCTCTTTACAGCCATCTGGATATTTAAATGTAGTAAGTTGCTCTCATGTGATCGGCAGATCTGCCAATAGTGTTAATAAACTGTTGAACAGACTTACTTAATAAAGTGGCTGGTAAATGTAATTGAATAGGAATTGGACTAATTTGTCTGGTTAGGTGCCTCAAGACTGAATCTGTTGTGAATTGATGCTGTATCAATTATTCTTTTATTCAAGAAACAGAGCTCAGTCAACGGATGGAATACACAACATACTATAAATGGGTTGGTATATATCAGGGCAAAGGCAGCAGGGCTGTGAGAAACACAGGCTTGATTATCATAAGATTAGTTACCCAGAAGAGATCATCCAACTAAGCTCACTCCAAAGTTTCCAAAAAACCAAGACGACTTCAAAGAAGCCAGCTTAGTCTTTAGACCAAATGAAGAACTCTGATGAAATGTCCTAATAAGTTTACAATTAGAATAGATAATATGCTGCTAAGACTCTGAAATATTTTGGTTTAGAAAGAAATGTTCATTCAACCATGCAAACAAAACCACTACTTTACCAATAAGCATTCATAAGAAAATCACAATGAAAAAGAAAGATAACAGTAAAAATCATTCATGTATTCAGTGAGTTTAGTTAACTCTTGTATTCTTAAATGAAGTGTTAGCAGCAGCAGCAAAGACGTATTAGCAGCAAAAAACATAGTTTTAAATAATTTACTTTAAAGAAGTGGTATTATGTATATTACAGAATTGCGCTGTTTCATAGTACAATCAAGTAACTATGTAACCAACAGAAGATAGAAAATGATCTATACATAAACATAAGAAATTTGACGTTGCAATTTGACGTCTTGAAATTGACCCACTTTTAGGTGCAGGTTGTGTACAAAGGAGCCAGAAGTCTAAAACATCTCACTGTGAAACATGTAGCAGGCACAGACGTCTCCAACGGTCATGTCAACGTCCACATGCCACATTTCTAAGAAAGCATTTTTTCCAAAGTTACCTCAGTTATCAGGGGTTTCTAAAACGCTTGAAAATTGAATGGGTGTAACAGCACATTGCAACAATCTGATGGTTGAATAACCAAATAACAGAAAAAAATATTTTGAATTGAAAATGTTGCTTATTTTGATGATATATAGTTTTCCACTAAAATGTGATTAATTGAAATTACCTATTGCAGACTACTATTAAGTCGATTAAAAATTTAATCAAGTCCCACCACTTATTTATTTATTTGATGCTAAAATGCTCTTCAATGACTGGAGGCACGGTGGCCGCTACAGCAAGTCTCTAATATGCTGTCCAACAAAATGAGGTAGAAAGTCAACCATTTAACTCGGAAATAATGAATCCGTGCCATCAGTCCTCTATATAACCTCTTCCTAATGAAGCATTAATTCAAAGTAGAGTACCAATTAAAGGTTTCTGTTGTAATGCATTACATGAGTGCAGCATTAGATTATTGATGTGCTCCTTTAGGTATGAAATATGTACTATAATTGCCAACATGTCCATGCATTTCCTTACCAGGGAGGTGAAGATGTAAGTGTAGTAGACAGACAACATCCCCAACTCTGATGCCTGCAGGGAAAATGACAAGAAGGGCATAGGGAGAGGAATAAAAAGTGAGAAAAATTAATTATCTACAAAGAGCAGAACAAAATTAAGGAGTCTTTGGCAGAAAAAAAAAAGTGTGAAGTTCAGAGTCAGACACACAAAGGGGCGGAGAAGAACAAAACATAAGGCTCAGAAGAAAAAATAAGGAGGGAGGAAAAAAGTTGAGAGGTCACTGAGTCATGTAACTGGAGCTTCATCTGAGCATGCAGATCAAATCCACATCTTGATAAGCACTGACGCATCATCATCTAACGAAACCTCTCGATGGAGCAATTAATTTCTGAGCTCCATTGGTATGCTGCTCGACACTGTCACACAATCTGATTAAATCAAAGTCGGCGAGGAGCAGCTGCGAAGGGCAGGGCGAACTTTATAAAGATCATTTTCTTAAAACACATGATCTGAACAGAAATTTATTAAGATGGAGACTTTAGCTTAATCAAGCCAGACAGACAAGTAATCTAAAATCCATACATTTCAACTTCATTTGTAGGTACAAAGGGATTAAATAAAAAAACTCTACTGCACGACTCAGATGTGCCGCACTTGAAGCTTATCCTTGAATATTTCTTTTTTAAAGCAAAATGTTTTGATATTTTCATGTTCAAAATGTGCATAATGAGCATCTCAAACATGAAAATGATTTGAGGATTTTGTGTCAGTGAAAAATTATTAATGTCTAAGAATGCTCCTGAATTTGTGCTGTTAACATGAGTGCATGTCACTCAGTTATGAATCAAGAATATTCAGACAAGGTGTAAAAAAGAAGATCAGAAAATAAATTTCTAAGTATAACGCTACTAAATATTACAGAAAAGCAGCAAATAAATTTTGTGTAACAGAACTCCAAATAAACTCACTATATCCTCCAACAGCGTACTTTTCTGTGTGCACTGTCATTTTAAAACTACGTCAGCTAAGCTAATTATAGCTTTATTACAGTTATTGGTTGGCATTTACCCTTTAGTTTCACACAAAAAAGCAAAGCTGTAGAATGAAAAACAGTTTTCTTTCTGATGCAGAAAATTATATATAACAATGCGTGACATATTTTCTTTGGGTGACTACCACTTTTAACAACATACTGCAGGGTTCACATCATGATGGATGGTTGCTGCACAGATTTCATAGAGAGAGCGGAACATAAACAAAGCAATCACAGGATGAATAATTAAACCCATTTACTGCCTTTAAATAATGCTTCCTGCTTTTCACAATTCCTTTAGGACAAACCCTAAGGACCATCTGAGACGGGCAGATTTGTAGTGATTCACTTTTGACATGTTTGGCATCTCTGAGCTAAACCACAGATTGGACTTTAAAGGAATCTGCTGCAGGATTGCCTCTTAAAAATATCATATAAAGAGCACTGAGAGCAGTGTATCCAGTCAAACTACAAGCACACATGTTGATGTTTATTTAGGACTTTTGTCACGGACCTACACAAAAGTGCTGCATAATTATAAAGTTAACAGGACATGAACACGTAGTTTTCAGGGATAATAATCTACTACTTCCCCTAAGTAAAAATCTTGTAAAATCAACAGACTTCAGGAGTCACCTATTTAAAAATAGAGTTCACCTAAATGCAATTTATTACAATATAAACAGCTATAAAGGCCTTTGTTTTTTCAGCTGAAACAACATCTGTGCTTTTATATAGAATCATATTGATTGAACCTGCCAGCTGTATCAATTGTCCGGATCAGCTGTGACTCACCGTATGCCCCCATCCCCCCCAAAAAGGCAAACTTTCAGATTTTGCACAGCAGAATAAAATATGACATATTCAGTAGTTTGAAAATAATCCCAATGGACTCACGATCAGCTTGTCCACCAAATCAACTGATAAAGCAGATTGATACAGAGTATATCTGCTTTACTAGTTCACTACTACCACTTCAAGAATATGTTTGCTTTTCCAACATGTCTTAGCACTAGGATGATACAGTTTTCGAGTCCTTCCCATATTGGCTCAGCAGGGCCAAAAGGCCGGAGTCCACCCTGACGACTCTGATGGCTCAAATTAGCATCCCTTCTTCAATTGTAAATGTGGTCGTTGACCGTCGGGCCAGAAGGTGGGAATGTGAATAGTGCATGTTGGGGGTGGGTATCTATGATACCTGCAGGAGATCAGGTCTCCTGTAGGTAGTGCTCTTCAGTTTAGTTTTGAAGCATACATGAAGTGTTTTTGGAGAGATGTGACCTTTTGCAGCTGATCCATGATGTTGTGCTGCATTATCCAGGTCATTTTGCCAAATGTACATAGAGTTTGCAAAACATACAATCTGTTTCAAGAAATGTGCAAAGGTTTTTCTAAAAGAAATTAGTAATGTTTCTCTTTGAAATAAAGCTAAGAGGGTATAAAATGACAGTTTAGAAATAAACTAACCTAACTAATGAATTCATTGTGCTTGGGTGCGCCAGTAATGGCCTTATTTACGGAACAAAAGCGCCTGTTGAAAACAGCTAATACATTGGAACCTCAAACATTGTCCTGAGCCGTATGCAACGAAATTTCGTTCTTTATACACCCTGTGCATTGAAAATGACAACAAAGTCAGTCTAAGTCGAAGTCGAAGTCTAAGGAACAATTGTGCAACTGTGAGATGCGTTGAGGCCATTACCAGGGTACTGATAAGGTAATGGCCCTATTTACTGAACAAAAGCACCTGCTAGAGAAAATCCTTCAGGCCAGTTGGACTATCGAAGCCGATATAGGTATACGTCAAAGTGGACTAACTCTAGCCATTCTAGTAAGGGACAAGACATCCTACAGGTGAGGAAACCAGTACAGATAACAACATCACAGAGCTGCAGTGATGGGGCAAGAGAAAACCAGGAACAAGTTTCCCCAGGGGGCATTTTGAGTTATTGACATATTCTGAAAGTGTGGATTCTAAGCTTTCTAATGATGTCAAACAAATGAGAAAAAAAAAATGGAGGAGATTTGGCCATTTGAATGCTGCCACATTACAAATCAGATTACTGAAAGAACAGCCCTCAAAGCTTCAGAGGAATCATCCCCAAACCTGATGAGCTAAAATAGTGGTATTGGAAAAAGGCTGTTCATTTAGAGTATGCAATAACTCCAACCCTCAGCACTGACTGTCAACAGCTATGACTGGGAAGGTGTGCAAACAAAAGTGAGCTTTTGTCTGGTTTATATGTATTTTTAGACGTTTTCAGCTTTTGTTCCATTTCCAATAAGGCTGTGAGCTTCTGTCTTGTGAGCCTTTGTCATGGAGTCATCTGTGAATAAAACAAGACCTAATACACGTTTCTTGGGATTTCCAGAGGCGCTGGTTATGTATATGTTTTCATAAAATATAAAATTTCAAATATAAATGTCAAATACCCATGTAGTTCTTTACTAGAAGTTTAGAGGATAGCAATAACATTTTAAAGCTTTGTGATAAAAAAAACAAATAAACAAAAGAGATAAATAGTGGAGGAATAAAGTTGACTTGAGAATGTTTTTTTCAGAAACAAAAATCCTCTTTTGCACCAGTAAATATAACAATTAAAGCAACAACAAAAACAATTAGTTTGCTAATTGTTTACAATTAGCAAACTAATTGTAAACACATGAAATGTGATAAAAACAAAAATGTGAACAATGAGCATGCACTCATACCTCCACCTCTTTTTTGTATTGTATTTGTTCACCAAATAAATATCATTTTAAAAATATATATTAAAAAAATACAATAGCTGCAGTGCAAGCAAAGAGAATATAAAACAAAGATCAGCTCTCACTGAGCTCCTTTAGTGACAGACCGCTGCATCCTGTGTGCACTAAGAAGAGTTATTGTGGCTCCCTTCTCCCAGAAGCTGTCAGACTCCATAGCCATCACTACTCACAACAAACTCAGAAGTGTTTCCATATATTCTGGTATTTGTCCATCTTTGCTCATTCTGAATAAAATTTCTGCTGGTGTCTACACATCTAAGCTGTTGCACAATTTTTATTCTAACTTATTGACTTATTGTCTTTTGAATGCTAACATACACATTTTGTACATTTTTATTCACTCTATGGTTTCTATAACTACACAGTTTTTATTACTATACAGTAGTTATGTTGAATTTTTGCCCTTACTGTACAGTATGTTGTTCTTTATTCTGTTTTATACAGTGCATATTCTTATCTTTGTAGAAACTGACTTGCTTTGATTGCTTGGCACTTTGCTTCTGTTGCATTGAAATGTCCCCATTATGGGACAACAGAGGAATTCGTATTCCTACAGTTTGGAGTAGAGAGCTGATAAAAAGAATCAGGTTGTTTGTGTACATCACGTCACTACTCCATGACTCATTCCTGCATAAGGGGAAGATAATAATAAATACATGTTAGATTATGTTTACTTTCAGTCCAAAGGTTTGAATGGTTTACATACTTTTAAAGGCACTGTGGGAAAAAATATACAGCAGAATACAAAGTGAAATTTTGAGGAAGTAACATGAATATATATTGTGTGGAAAATGAGGCAAACTCCAAACAGAAGGAGCAGAGACAAAAACGTAAAAGAGACATGACGGTATGGACTCCTGCTGCTACCAGCACAGTGCTTCTGAATAAAAGAAATGAATAAAATCTTCTCCCTCTAGCCCTCTTTTCTGTCCATTTAATGTTAACTCCTCTCCAGACATCCATTTACTGAGTTTAGGAAACAATGTGGAGCATTTTTCTTTAAAAGGGAATGACGCTATCATGGCTTCTTCAGAACCCGTGTGTCCATTAAAAGGTAGAGGTTCACTTCATGGTGAAATCCTGGGTGTTAGTAATATTCTGAGACAGTAACTACTCATATATTCCATTAGTAAAGAAGCACAAAAAGGTTGCTCATACATAGAGGCAGGAAGTGGACTAACTAATACTGTCTGAAAGCTCTTTTGCTTTATAGCTTTGCATACTGCATTTACATTTTAATGTAAAAAAGGTCCCTTTAGAGTAAGGAACCAACAAATTCATTCAAAGAGCATTTTGTTTCACTTTACATGTGTTTTAACCCTGGCTATATTCCACATTAGAAAGAGAAAAAAGCCTGATCTATTATGACACAGTCGTCCACAAATCCCCACAGAATGTTTTTTACTTTATTTCTTTGAGTCAATGTCCTCATTTATAATTACTAACTGTAGCTGATTTGTGTAGCACTGGTGTACAGCTCAGTTATTTTTCTAACTTTCTGGGACTAAACCACCAGAAGGTT
Source organism: Xiphophorus maculatus (assembly GCF_002775205.1). Taxonomy (NCBI): domain Eukaryota; kingdom Metazoa; phylum Chordata; class Actinopteri; order Cyprinodontiformes; family Poeciliidae; genus Xiphophorus; species Xiphophorus maculatus. Next base: position 21,118,406 of record NC_036460.1, read on the forward strand.
AATTATTAAATTTTTTTGTCAATCTTGTGATCTAAGACAAAACATTAAATTTTGTGGTGAAAATTATATTTACTTTATTTAGAGTGATATTGAAAATAAAGTAAAAACAAAAAAAGTTCTGTGGTTAAAAAAAGGACATGCCTGTTACAAGTAACTTTTTTGGTTACAAAATAAAACGTAACATTTTTTATACGCCTTGCCATTTCTTTGCATGTTGTAAGAAATATATGTAAAAAGTCAAGTCAAGCATGTAGAGTCACAGATAACATGAACGTTATGAGACATATACTTACCCGTTCTAAAATGATATGTGACATGGTGGCATTGGCGTCCACTATGATGGTGGCCGTCTTGTCATCACGGATCTCTTTCAGGAGGGGGGTCGGGTCCTGGCTATCATCCAACATGCGCACTGACAGGGTTTCCTTGGAGATTAGGAACTGTCTGAGCAGCTGCTCCAAGTTCAACAAGCCTGTCGATGAAATATACAGAAAACACATATGAGGATCGTATGTCTGAAGATGACAAATATTTAAACATTTCAAACATTGTTCGATTAGTTCTGTTATGTTTCTCTTGTTCTGCGCTATGTTTCAGATTTATTATCTTTTTCATTCATTCTACTCCTACCTGCTCCAACCAGCTTTCCTTCATTGGCAATGGCAGCTTTTCTTCCAGCTCACTAGTTTAAAGTCAGCCTAAGTACCTTGCTGCTTCACTGTCTTCACTGGGGCGAACAGATGTCACAGTGACATAATGGTGGAACCAAAGGGTACATGAGGGCACCCATAAATGTCAATACACCCTGCACAGTGTTACAAAGACGACGTCCGAGATGGAAAACTGCCCAAAACGACTATAATAATTGACTGTTTTGCACACAGGACTCGACTTATGGACAATGTCAAAAATTATCTGCTTTGTCAAAGTCTGCATCTGCACCAAGTTAAATTCTGGTCATTAAATTGGTGTGAATCAAAGGCGACATAACACAAGTCTCAAGAAACTGTGGTGAACTCATTACCCATATGAGGTAATATGAGTGAATGTATCCTAATTAAACTTAACCAAAACAGTCCTGGCAGTCACTCTTACACTAGCAGTTCCTGTGATGTTATTAGTTAATTTTGCATAAATGAGAATAAACACATTTTTAAGGTGTGCTATGGGAAAAATACAAACTGAACAAGGCTGTCAGGGCCAGATTTGTGGTTGCACTGTTGGTATTTACCTGACCTTGAAATTTGCTCTTCCCATCTGTTTTGTATTCTGGTGCCAACCACAGAGGACATGATGCACAGGTGTGATGTGACTCGCAAACAGGGGGAACCTTTATGCAAATTAAGCAATGCTAATCAAGTTCAATTGTATTCTGATGGAAAATATCCTTCAGCCCCATTGTTATATATGGAAAGTTTAAAAAAAGTGCAACAATAATATTAACATGTTGAAATTACTGGTACTGCAAGTGTACAAACATTGTCCCTTTGAAATGTCTTCGGCTTCCTCAAATGATCCTCAGACAAATTATAATATTTTAAGATAACCTAAGTACATTCAAACTTTTTTCATTTGTTAAGGGATAAAAGCTATCAAAACCGACCTGACTAAAAAGTAATCATTTCAGTTAAAGCATTTTTTTTTTTTTTTTACAAAACGGAAAAGGGTTTAACCTTTCCTGGTTCCCTGCTTGGGAACCATCCATCAATAGGTTCAAGAATATCTAAAGCAGTGCAGACCTAACTGGATGTTCTAAAGGAATAAGTCCAAAAGGAAAAACAAAACAAACCAAAACATTCACAAAGGGCCCATCTCACAAAACCCCAGAATTTCAGAAAAAGAGCATCATAGCAAGAAACGTATCAGCAGTGTGATGGTCAAGGGCTTTTATGCTGCCTCAGAACCTTAATGTGTTGGAAAAAGCTTCTTAAATGTGTCAATGGCCAATTTATATATTATGTATAGAGTATTTATCAGCATTTTCATAACAAGTAAAGGTGACATAGATAGTTCACTGTGCTATAAAATGGCAGTATGTCCCTGGAAAATACATAAATTCTGCTTCTCACCAGAAAATCTTTAAGGATAATGGCTGGCTATGAGTTTGTGACTTTAACTTGAAGTTCAAAACCCTGAATTAAAATGTAACGCAAAAAAATGTGAATCCAAAAAAAGACATGAATGCCTGGGATCTCAAATGTTTGATGGCAGGATAAGCAGGTGTATACAACAGAATGATGGATTTAAAAACTGAACATTGTATTCATCTTAAAATTTGTGATGATGTAAATCATACATTGCTTGACAAAAACATTTTAATAATGAACGTATTTGTAAGCAAGCAGATATTTTTTGAAACTACTTAGTCTGTTTAAGCTGACATTTAAATCGGTGTTTATTAAAGCTGAAGTATAAATGTCACTCGTAAATTAATTGCTTATATTTAAGGAAGCAAACGTGTTGTCATATTAAACCTGCAGGCTGTGATCTGAAAACTGTCTCTTCACACCCATCGTCTGTGCTAACCACCATTAAAACATCTAACAATGACAACACCCTGCTTTCAAGAAACGTATGCTGTGTTTTATGATTAAAAAAGGCATCTGAAGAGCAGTAAAGCACAACATATGTCACAGCTTCACAAGTCTCTCCTTGACAATTTGGCAGATTTCATCACATTCATGCAAAGTTTCCTGATTTTGATACAACAAAGTCACTGAAAGGACATGACTTTATAGAAAACTGTTTGCATTACCACAGTTTCCTGCCTCTACACGTTGGCGTCAACAGATATTTATTGTGATTTTCGCCATGCTGACAGCAGAGCAATTTATCCGTCATGGGGAGACCAGTTTTGCTGAGGCGATTTCAAGTTATCAAACTCGTTCCTTCATTTTCTTCAATAAATTAACATCGGCTGCTGGGCTTCTCAGCTACCGACATCATGTCTAAGAGAGTCTATAATTATGTCCCGGTCTGAATGTCTTACGGCCTGTCTGTGTGGCAGTATATCAGTGTATGTGTGTTTGTTTTTATATAACCTGTATGTGATTACTCCTGAGACATCAGTCCCAGCTGCTGTTGGCTTTCCTGTCTGTGTCTGGAAGCTGTCAATTCAGCTTCCTCTGTTGTATTACACTGAATCACTTTGATGAGCTTGAAATAGCCTCTTTTACGCCGCCTTCCTGGTCTGCCTCCTGTATCCATTGACTACTGTTTTACAGGCCATCAAATACCATTTCGCACTGAGTTTGTGACATTAGATGGTTCCAGAATGCCAGACTGCTCAGCCTATAAGGTACACGCACAATGATAGAGACACTGAGAAGAAAGAACATAAAATGTGCTGGATTCTTGCATGTGTTGCCTGCAAAATAAAACCAAGTGTTAATCAAATGAATGAACCTTATGCCTTTAGATAGAGGGAACATTTATGAGGAAGGTCTTTTTGCAGACACGTTAAAGAAATAATAATAATAATAATAATAATAATAATAAAAAACACTAAAATTGCATGTGCTTTGTTTAAGATAGCTAATATGGTAACACAACATTTCAAAGAACGTCTGTGCATGTCTTCGTATTCTTCTTGTCTTGGACTATATTTTTTGGCTGTACTACAGAAGAAATAGTTCTCAACTTCTCTGACAGATTTATAAATGTTAAGAGTTAAGAATAAGGTCATAAAACCACTTTTCGAATTTAATTTTTATCTGTGTTGAAGTCAAGGTCAAGACTGTAAGAAATTTGAAAGTGGTTTGTACTTTTCTTTAGACTACCTGTTCATTGGAGAAATAATGCAGCTGCTTTATCCTCAGATATAAGAGCAATATCTGCTGCTGTCCCTGAACTACTGCTGTTATTAAAGCCACTATAAATATGAGAAATGGCTTGATCTTGAATAATATTTTCTCCGGTAAGTTGATGAAAATATGATAATCTCTTGCTAGTGTGAAGTGTTATTGTGCATGTACCACAATTTATTAACATGTTGCCAGTTTTTGTTAATTAAGCATGTTTTCTTGCTAGCTGCATGTTAACTGCAGTTAGCTCCTTGCTAAGTATGATGGGTTTTAACTTTTTTACTTAAGTCTGCCTAATTCACTGTTTTACAATATCCATTACAGCTTAAATTTTGAAAGTTGATCATTTTGTCAATTTTGTGGCAATTCCAGTTACTGAACTATTTCAACTAGAAAATGTTTAGATTTATTTTCTGTATGATTGACGTGGGTAAGTCACCACGTTATTTATCCTTCATTAGAAACAGCCGCATAAATGGGGACATTGTCATTAACAAAAAACGTGATTGTGGACATCAGTCATTTTTAAAAAATATATTTTTAATTAATCTCTGCCATTTAGGTTACATCTGTAATATATTATTTTTCCAGAAAACCCTGAGACATTACAATAAATCAATGTTTATGAGGGATTTTAATAAGTGGGGTTACTCATTAAAACTTGTTTTTATTTAGAGATTTAGAGCCTTAATTTTTTGTAAAGGTGTTGTAGTAGAGATTAGATCAGTGACACTGGACCAAACTTGAATCAAAAAACCACTTCAGTTTTAGTTTGACTCATATCAATCTCAACAGTTGGTTTATTGCGGAAAACAATACACTTTTGATATGCCTTGCCACTTCCTAGTCAATTTTGTCCAGCTTGAACACATTAAAAACCTTTTAAACCAGATTTTATGTTGCATTTCACTGTAGCTTCGTCGACCCCCCCAAACTTGCGCTTAAGAAGTCTCCCTGTTTACTGTCCCCCCCCCAAAATAAAATGGGATTTCCTCCCTTTGATTATACCATGTCGTGCATTGTTCCTTTAAATATCTTAATGTCCATACCTGGAAATTGTAACATATTTTACTCAATGTTATTATAATATGAGAATCGTATATCAACTCATGCCTATTTGTGACTGTTTAACAACCGTAACTGTGTATGCCTATAATTTTTAGGAAATAGAGATATCTTATATCACTTTAAAATAAAAGAGACTCGTATGTTTGCCAGATGAGATGCTGTACTACTACACCAAAAATCACATTTCATTGCTATAAAACTGTTGAGTTAGAAAACATTATGAATTCCATGAATCTGCTCTGAATGGAAGCAGCAGAAAAGAGAGCTAAACAATAAGACAGAAGGTTGATCTGCGGTTCACACTAAAAATAGTGTTACTCCAGTCATTTGAGTCAGACAACATCAAAAACAGATGCCACAGCTCATTATCAAAAAGGTAAAACACAAGGGGGAGGAAAGTTTGCACAACGCAGTTATTTATTTCTCACAAACTTCTTTTCCAATTCCTGTGAAGCCAAATCAACCCCTCGCTGCTATGCATGCCTCACACTTGACTCCAGCAGTTCAGGCACTCGGCATGTTAAAATTAATATGTATGAATAACTAAATCTGAGCTAATCAGATTTTCAAGATGAAGTGGTAGAGAAAACTAGCTTACAATTTACATCAGACACTGACAAAATGGGTGGCGTTTAATGGGATGTGATGAATTTTTGTCGGTGGATTGGGAGATGATTAAAGTGCAACTAAAACCTCCAAATCAACTTTTATGCAATCTGTCTAAATAGGTTTTTAAGCGTGCTATCTTTATTTTTGTGTGCATTGTTTTACATTTTCTTGTAAATTAGTTTAATTAGTTTAATTAGTTTAATTCTGCATTTTGCTTTAAAATGTTGTAAGAATTATGATGGTCGTAGTTCGTCATTTTTACAAACTGAAACCAAATAGTGTTTTTAAATTACAACATCAGACAGTGACGTTAATCCATAGCAGCTACGACAAGGAACCTCAAATTAAAACCATCAGGATAGGCATAAAGTTATTCTTTAAGTCTTCCTCATGTCAGATATGATCAAGAGCTATGGGTGGCTGATTAAAGCGATGCCTTCACCCTAGAGAATGCATAATATAACAGATGGTCCTGGCAAGAAGAAAAGAGCAAGGCTTTGTGTGTGTTATGTGTGTTAGTGACACCAAGCTTCCTCATTGGCATGGACGGCACTTGGCCTCGACTCTCTCAGACACACAGATAAAGGTGAGGCCTGACATTCAACTGAGCCAGCCACTTATTCATCTTTCTCTTGCTGTCACTGCAGGACGCCTGCACACACAGACCAACCCTCCGCCACCCCTAAGTAAATACTGCTGCATCACCAAGGCACGGGCAACGTAAAAGATTTAACATGGGAGTTCTAGACGGCAGGTGACTGTGATTTCCTTGACAGGTGCAGGTGAATAATATATAATAAAGCGCAGTAACGGTCGATGTGTTAACAGAGACCTAAAAGCCCTTTTGACAGTTGTACATTATGTTGAATCATCATGTAGCCTCGAGCTCTAAAGTTTTATGACTCTGGAATACTGTTGGGGCCATTTCAAAGTACAGTAGATAAGTTGAACAGTCAAAATGTGAAATGTAAGTCAGAGTAACGTCCTTGCCAAAGTAATCCAAAAATAACCACAATGTAATACACTTTTTTTTTTTTTTTTACATCAGGTGAGACCTGAAATGTTTTTGTCACTTTATCACACAGGATTCATATATGGGATCCTCACAAAACCTCTGCATCAATAAGATGCAGAGGTTAAAGGAAAGTGATGAGCATGTTACTTCACATGCTCTCAAACGTTTCAAACTGAGACCCCCTTTTGTCCAAAGAACATAACTAATTGCACTTCTTTGGCTAAAATATTGTCTTTTTGACATTAGTGAGCTGATGTTTTTTCATACTTCAAACTTGGGACTGAAAGTAAAGTGTAATATACAGTAAATGGCAGTGATTACCAATGCCACAATTCAAGCTTGCTTTTTTGATTTCTAACAGTTAATGTGAAATGCTTGTTTTCCCTTCCGTTTTTGCACTTTCAGAACATGCTTTTTAATAATTCAAGGATTGTGTAGCATTTTCCCTAAAATATATTTATTTTACTACCTTAACTCACTGCAAAATGGGACACTTTTATGTAATTTACTCAATTAATTGTCAGAATAATTGATAGACTACTCGATTACTAAAATAATCCTTTACAATAGCCCTACTTCTGTTATGTCAACTTTCCCATCTGGTCCACTTGTTCATCCATACAGTCTGTCTTCATTTCAGCTGGTAGCAAACAAAGAAAGGCTCTCTACAAATAAATACCTGAATATTTGAAATTAATTCAAATAATTAACATACTGGCAGGTTGAAATAATCTGTAATAAATATTGTGATAGCTGACATGAATTTAGTTGTAATCTAATACAACAGCTTTAATGCTGCACAGCAATATTCCTTTGTGTGACACATACAGGGACCGCAGAAAATAGACGTGACAAGGAGTTTAATTGTAAAACAGGGAACTTTATTCTTATTTGATTTGAAGTCAATCTTATGTAACAGTTTTTATGCTATGGTAGAATACAAAAAAAAGCCAAAAGGCATTATGCATACATTTTATTTAAGTCCAAGATTATTCATAATCCTGGTACATTTAGGTTAAATGTAATATTTTAACAAGTTTCTTCTAACTGAACAAAATATTGACCTTTTGAAGTGGCCCAGCCAGAGTCCGAACTTGAATCGGATAATGGACCAATGGGACTTATGGATTAGGGTGATGGCATGGAGGCTTTCCAACCTCAAAGATGTTGGACTCTTCACCAAAGATAATTTGTCAAGATATAAAGCAGCAACATGCAAAAAGCTGTTCAACATGTAAAAAGCATTTGATTACTGCTATGCCATTTTTTTCAAGATTTTTCCATTGATCATGTATCGTCAACATTGTTTTCAGCTTATCCAAGATAAGCAGGCTGGGGAGCTTTTGTTTGATTACTTACTACGAAAAGCAAATTGGATATAACTTTGTTAAATTAGAGATTTTTTAGGCTCTGAGATGTGACTGGAATATTTTCACACCTGCATGGGCAAATAGCTTCAGCAGCTTCCACAAATATGCAGAAAGGTTCACACCAGATTATGGGTTTTAGCCAACCATTAAAATCCCTGTTCCCAGTTGTGTTTTATAGTCCCTATTCCATCATGAAGGAGGTAGCAGTGCTTAATGCAAAAGGGAAGTTTAAATTATATGAACATGAGCATTTAATAAGAGAGTTTCAGATAAAAATATTTTGCAGATGGCTGATTGTTTAAAGATGAATGAGAATAAAACTCCACTCAGCCAGCACTACTATTGATGGGACAAAAGAGTGTATTCGGTGCATTTCCATAAAAGTAAATAACAAAATGCAATTTAAGACCATATTTAAAATGTTTAAAGGTATGGCAAAACCAAGGCTTTTTGTGGCTACTTGATACCTCGCAGAAAACATGTAAATAGTTGAAACTGCTTAAACACATGAAAAGAAGGTGACAGAACAAAGGGGTTTTTTTGTCAAAAATTTGAAGAAATCTTAAACCTACACTACAGTCTTTGAGCTTCTCCTTGTTCAGCTCAGTGACAGGTGCAGCCATTTATTCATGAATGAAAGAGCAATTCTGTCGCAAACATGGGAAACAATATAATTATCAGCTCTGTGTGCAGAGTTGTGTGCACACCTTGTAGTGTGTGAATAAATCAGCACTTTTCTTGGAGTTTGCTTCAGACTTCACAAAGAGATGAAGCAAATAAGAAAAAACATAAAAGTTAGCAGACATAGTTTCAGCACATCCGTTGCTGCTGAGTTCACATACATCAGTAGTAATGTCTGCCCTGGTGTGCACCAAGCCGTTGGGCACACCTTCCCTCCTGACTGCTCAGCCATTGCTGAAAAATATTCATGAATTGGTCACGCTATATTAGGCTGTCACTGGCTTGGGTGATTAACGATTTCAGCACATGTGGATGAGCCACTGACCGACAGCAGCCTGCCAACCAACCAATTGACTGCAAGAACTCTGGAAAGGAACGCGGCTGCTGGAAAAGGATCCAAACTCAAATAGGTGTCAGCTTAAACACCCATAGACTGACTTACATTGCTCAAATATAAACACATAAACACAGACATGCACACACCAACCCTGCCAGGCTGTTATTAGCTCCAGTTTCTGTTGAATGATCACATGACCAGAGTACAATCAAAGCTGCCCTGTCATTTCCTGGACCGTCTCCAGCTTTCTACTGATGTATAATTCCAGGATTGTTACCTTCCCCCACATTTCCTGACCCGAGTCTTTTCACCTCCACACACAAATGCCAAAAGGCATCCTCTCTATTTTCATTTCCGACTTCCCATGGTTTCTCTTATCTACCTCTAATCTCCCTTCATTTTGCTTCTTTTTATTTCATTTCCTTCCCGGTCCACTTCAAGCTTATTGCCACAAAATCAGAAGCTACTCACAGCACCAAACACCTAACCAATGAAAATGAGAAATATATTGTTAATACACAGACCTGAAAGTCAGAGTGTGCCTAAAAGGTCCATTTGTTGTCACAGACTTTTCAGGTGGTGTATTAAGTAGCCCTCTAAGGCAATAAATGCCAAAAGTCTAAGACCTTAATAGACGAAGTGACTGATGGATATTGTAAGAAAAACAAGTACTGATTTACAGATATAGTGCATGGAAGATTATATGAGTGGGTAGCATGACATTTAATTTATTTTATTGTATATTCCAGGTAGGGTTGGGCGATGTTGCCAAAGAATAATATCGCAATATATTTCTTAAATACCTCGATAACGATATCTCATATGATTTTCCACATTTTCAGCTTTTTCCTTTATAAAGTCACTACATTAAAGTAGTGTACATACAATACACTACAATATTGTATTGTACATACAGACAAAAGACAGAACAGAATGAACAGATGAAACTAGATACAACTAGATACGACATATAAAAACATTTATTCCAACTGCCAAATGTTATTAGATCACACTAAATCTTGCTAGTATAGGTCAACTAGGACTCCCATAATTATTTCTATTTGCTAAATGTCAAAATCTTTATAGAACTTTCTTCAAACTGAGATGCTTGCAAATGCCATTTCCATGCCACACACCATTTTGGGAAACTAATTCATGACATTTTGGCTAATGCATGTATTTTAAGGCAATATGTCCAATAAACATCAGTCCTTGTGCGACATCATGGAAAAAAATATAGCCTTAGTAATAAGGAAGAGAATTGCGGACAAGTCCACAATTCTGGAGACAATTATCAACAATTTAATTAGACATGAAATTTAACCAAAATCAGCTTTGAGCTGATATTGTGAAATTAAAGCCCTGTCACACTCTGTTGTATCAGCTGTTTGTTTTAATTGTGTTGGAAGACATGGTGCTTGCACGTTGCCTTATCTAACACCATACCGTACTATATACTATATATATATATAGTTTTTTTTTTCACTACGAAATCGGAAAATACCCAAGCAATATTCTATTGTAGAAAAACCTGTTGGTTTTGTATGCAAATGTTAGTTTTTTTTGCAGCTTGGTGACAAATGGCCTCACAAGAGGTAGTCAGATGGTTGCAACCCACAACTTAGCTCCAAGCTAGTGCTAAATCCTACACACTGTTCAATCGAGCAAACTGTTTTTTTTAATGAAGTAAAGACCAAAAGACATTAAAGGAGGGAGTTAAAAGGCAGAAGAACTGAGTGTGGAGATAGACAGGGTGGGTGTCTCAGAGTAGCTTATTGCCACCTCTGGGCTGTCTGACACATGGCTGATATCTCAAACCTATTTCTTTTCTTCAAAGCCTTCTACTGATTAAAAAAAGGGGCTAGCTGGTGCCACAGGGTCACAGTGTCTTTGTCAAAGGAGTTGTAATTACTGAGCGCTGGACCTCAAGAGGCTGGGAACAAACCCAAATTTAATCTTCCTCTCTGTTTACAAAAATAACTTTCATTGGGGAGATTTACAAGCTTTAAGGTCATTTAGTTAAATATCTTTAGAATCTAATAAGGGCCTCTGACAAGAAGGCGGTCAGATCACTGCTGGTTACAGCTGCAGCCTCCTTTGTCTTAAAGGTTGGTTTTCTGTCGCAGAATGTGAGAGCGCATGTGGACACATTTAAAGATAGATCAACCTGACACAGCTAAATGTGTTGTCCTAATTTTAAGAATGACAATGCAGCTGGAGCGGGGAAGTGGTTCTGCAGTAAATGTAATTTTAAGTGGGCGGACTGCTGTGAGAAAGTTGTGTGGCGCGGCTGTGTGGAGTGCAGCAGCTGCTTCAGAAGAAAGCATGCCACAGCACTGTGTTTGTTGTCAGACTACAGACGGCGAGCATGCGAGAAGCCTGTGTGTGCTAACATGTGTTAAGGGATAGCAGACATTAGACAAAGAAAGTGTTTGTACTTTGTTGGCAGCTGCAGGGGAGGCAGCTTTGTGAACCTTCTCTACAGGTGTGTATGTTTATGTATTTTGTCAGGAAGGTGTGAATGTTGCACTCACAGTCAGCCTGGGCACAGATGAGGCAGGAGGCGGTACTGTTAAAGAATGTAAGAAGGCCAGCCACGGCCAAACTGATGTCGGTATTCGTTGGTCTCAAGTCCAGAGTTGTGAAGCGGGGAAACTGCACCTTCAGGATGTCCTCTGGAGCCACTTTGACATACGGTACCTGCACAGAGAAGTTATTGTTAGTTTGCTGTAATTTAGCTATCCACTGTTGAGAGCTGTATTTTTCACCTCTAGCACACGTGTTGATAAAAAGGAGAAAAAAAAATATCTAAAGAAGAACCACAAACAAAATGCAGGGTAAAAATAGTCAGCAAGATACCGGGTGATGATCAAAAGAATGAATAGCTCAGAAGAAAGATGTTACAGCAAATAGGATAAACTGCAAGCAACAATAACCTCAGGGGTCTGTGGTAGTGTGCAAATTCACAATACAGACATTTTTTAAGTTACCAAAGCAGAACTTCAAAACAAGACTGAATGAGGAAACTTATTTTTATTCTCAAATGCTGACAGGATCTTTAACAACAAATCTTTAGTTAAAAAAAACAAAAATCTCCCTCATAAGAGTAAAAGTAAAACCTTGCGATCTGCTTTTATGAACAATTTCGTAAGACACGCACGCAATTTAGCCAAATATGGTGTAATAACAATAGTTTAAAAAAAGAAGAAGCTAGAGGAAGGGGTTTTCATAAGGAAAATACAGAGCTCTCAATAGACAAATAGTCAAAATACAGACACAACAGTTATTATATGTATATATATATGATATATAATATATTGTATTTCTCTTTTAATAATATCTATACAAGTGGAACATTGCTGAAACAGAGTACATAACATGTACTGCCTTGCATGCATTTTCCAGAAGTCAGGAAAAAGATGAGACACAGTGAGAACAAATATAGGCCACTGAAGCTTTGATTAAAAATCAATAAATACATAATTATTCTATCTAAATCCCACTGGGAGGTAAACAGTCTTCAGTACGACAGTCTGAAGCCTTTTCAATTAGGTTATTTAAGAAAGCTGTGTTCCTTGGTTGCCTTTAATAAATTCATCATACAACTCCCACGGCACAAACAGGCATGTTTAACACTATTCATCTCCCCGGTGAAAACAGAGGTTAAGCACACAACAGTTAACCTTGCAGCCTTAAGCATTCCCTGAGCACAGAAACAAAGCCCCTGTAGCGCTACCTACAAATCCTGCTGAAATGCAAACACTTTTTCAATTTATTTCCCTTAAATAACATCCGTCTCTGCATCAGTAAGATGCATCTGCAAGCAATAGAAAGAAGAAAAAAAAGAGATGCTGGCAGTAGGCTACTTTTATTGGGGTATGTGAGGAAACATAGGATGAGGAGGAGTGGGCCATGGGGCGGCAGGTGTCATGTCAGTCAGCTGGTGAGGCGTTTCAGCTGTGCACAGTGGGCCTTGAAGGGGATGTAGGAAGACATGCTGAGTCCGAGAGAAGATACAGAAGAGGCAACCTCTTCATCATGGCAGATTGCCTGTCTATGTGTTTCTCAGCACCCATACATTGCGTTCCCCTTCGCACCTATATGCCCACGATGGGTTTTAAATCCCTGCCCATCAGGATGTAATGGAGTCTCTGGGTGTGTGGATGGGTGGAGGAGCAGCCAGCTCTGACAGCCATTCGTTCTTCCAAAGGTGTCTTAAAATCGTGGTAATAACTACACACCACACAGGGGAAATGAGACCCTTTTCAGTTGTGTCCTTATATTCCCTGTTGCATTTCTACAATTTCTCACCATCTCTTGTTCATCTCTTTTCATTAATACCCCTCACTGTTTACTCTTCTTGTCTCCTTTCCAACGCACTCTTCTCTTCCTTTTCAGCACCGCAGGCTGTGGTGCAACACACCTTCCCACTCACAAACCAGACGCACTTTGGTGGGCTTTTATCAGTGGGGGTTTAGAAGGCTGCCGACACAAACTCCAAGATTCACTTATAAACACAGACAGACACATATAGTCTGTCCTTTTCCATCAGTGCGGTCCTCTGGATTCTTCTGCAAAATACCGCAATATCTCAGGGGAACTACCCGGCTCCAAGTCAAAATTCCTCATCAAACTCCACAGCATGCAGCCATGACTCATGGAGAAAATACCCGATATAACATTCTAATCCTTTCCCCCATTATAATTTCTGTAAATGTTTTAATGATGCTTCTTTGTTTTTATGAAAAATCACCAAGTTAATGGAAAAAAGTATACATGTATAAACAGACTGCTATTTAGAAGGATCTCAATCTCCATTCTTTGGAAACAAAGGTTTGCCAAGTTTCCAATGTGAACGTGCTCCAATGTAGCTAATTTAAAATTGCAAACATGTATCATTTAAACTTCCACATTAACCCAAAATGTGCATTAGCCAATCTCATAGCCACAGCTCTGTGCATTTAGCCTTCTCGACATGGTGAAAACCCCTTGTTCAAACTGAGTATCAGAATGGGACAGACAGGATTTAAATGACTTTGAAAGTGACATGGTTGATGAGAGTCGGACCAACTGGCTTGTGTGTCTATGTCAGGAACAGCTGATCTATCAGGATTATCTTGTACAACCGTCTCTGTGGCAGACAGAGAACAGTTAACAAAAAGACAGCCGATGCAGAGTGACAGCTGTGTAGATGAAAATGTTTATGTTGAAGTAGAATCGGAAGACTAGTTGGAGATTATGAAAGGGCTACAGTAGCTTAAACAACTACTCTTTTAACAAATGTAGACAATATCATCTCTGAACACATAACACCTCGAAGCAGACAGCAGCAGCTATAAACATGAGACAGAAAACAGATTGTGCTGATCAAAATGGTAACAGATTGGGGAAAAAATTTGACAGGTCCACTAAGTCTTGATTTGATGGTCGGGTCAGAAATTGGCATAAACAGTGTCAAACCACCAACCTATCCAGCTATGCAGGTTCTTCTGGTGGTGAAATGTTGCAGGTTCTGTTTTCGTTCTTTCATCCTATTAATATCAAATGAAAGTTGTTAAAACCACAGCCTGCCTTAGTAGGACATCGTCACAACCTGCTGTTGATTACCATATCTCCATCAATAAATTAAGAGCTCAAGTTAACACTCACTTCCTGCTATGTAATGAATGTAACTGATTTGAGCTGAGATGCAAATGAGTTTACTGCAGATGTGTTGCTGGCATCAAAATCTAAATGTGAATAATTGCAAAATATATATATATATATAAATTATAAGATTATATATGTCTTCTTTGTAATGAAATCAATTGAATACAGGTCGAAAAGGATTTGCAAATCATCATATTCTGTTTTCGTTTATGTTTTACACAACATCCCGTCTTCACTGGAAATGGTGTTGTACAATTCATTGGCTTAACATGAAGTTTTTTATGTTCTTGTCAAGATTGTTCTAAAAAAATATAATAAGGAGTCAAAAATCTGAAAGTGTGTTTTAAATGACCTCTGTTCAGTTCAAAGTAACCCAGTTCAGGTTTCATCTGTTAGAGTATTTGAGTCTGAAGAAGGTCATTGACTCCAGATTCTTTGAAAAATAGTAAAATATCTTTTTAGTACAATTTCCCTCTGGGACATCAACAGTCCATGGTGCACAGTCAGATGCTCCTCCAATACTTATACTGCGAATAGCACAGGTAGGGCGCCCAATACCAAATGAGAGGACATGGGATTAAGTAAAGAGATGATTAAACCTTCAGGTTTTTTGTTTGTTCGTTTATTTGGTTCTGTAGCATTTGTGTCACCCATTAACTCTCAATAAACTCCACTAAAACCCACATCTACTGCAGAACTTGATGACATGCTGGGAGTGTAAATCGCCCATTTCAACCAGTGATGAGCTGGAGATGCTTCTAAACACTGCTGGAGTCAAGAACCATATATTTAACACTACTGAAGTTCATCTATATTTAGCAAGAGGGCTGTAGACTGGAAGTAGTTTAAAACAGGCAAGACAGGATTTTATCTATATATCACCGCCAAACACAATTCCCTTGTCTGCAACACACATGATTAATTGGTTCTTGTACAGTCTCAGTCACTATCTACTTAATGCAACAATGTTGAGCATGAACACTATAAAGAATCTACTCAGAGCAAAAACATCAATCTCCAAAACAATAACAGCAAGTCAGCAGCGACATCAGACTCATTTTGCTCAACTTCTTATCAGAAACCAGCAGCTAGAATCAATCTCTCCGATGACAGATTAAACAAGAAAATAAGACGACAGTAAAATCTCATTCTACATGTGTCTTTGCAGCTTCGTGGCTTTCAGTTTAGCATTTCCACTCAACAATATCCTCAAGTAACACTATGAATTTGCCACCAAATAGATGTGACCTGGTAGTTTGCCACCTAACTAACAATAACACAAACATCACATTAAAGAGCATTGGAGGAATATGCTCTTTGTCTGGTTTCTTTTTTGATGCCAGTATCACTAAAAAAAGTTTCTGTTTTGCCGGTAAAATCTTTTGACTTTACCTCATTTGAAAATAAGATGTAGGTTTTCAGATATATAATAGCTTGTATTTCCTTCATTCCAAAAATTATCCTGAGATCCTCAATCTTTTTCTGTCTGTTCTCTGGCTTATACCAATATTCCCCCACATCTCTTTTGGCATAATTTATTTTGCTTAAATTATTGCACAAGCAATTAAACATTTACTAAAGTTGCTTAAACATATTTAGACAGAATAAGAGATTATTCAAATTTGTGTAAGCAAGCCGATGAAACAAGTGTAGTAAACAGGCTAGACATTAAAAGTAGACAGACTGCTCTTTTAAAGCCTCTGCTTAGGGCTTTGACACTAATGGTGTGAAACTAATTATATTGGAAAATTATGAGCAGGGGAAAAAAAATCTCTTGCAACAATACAGCCCAAGGTAAATGCTGCACTTTTTAATAATTTGGTAGCTTCACTGTAAACAGAATTTAATACTGCAGTGAGTGCTGTGAAGGACAGATGAGTGTCAGGTGGGTCAGACAGAAAGAAAAATGGAAAAGACGGTAAAGGAGGAACTGACGGTCTGACTGAGAGGAGATGAGAGCGATGGAGTGAGTGACAGAAGAGAGGCTTCGGCGGGGGAATTGTCAACAGAAAAACAAAAACACAACCAGGTATATTAGGTGCAAACTGGGAGTGATGAACAGCAACGCAGTCACAATTAGCACTTATTAAGTGTCAGTGAGTTTCGCAGGGGCAAATATATTCCTGTTGTCAGGGGCACTCTCTTTGTAAGCAGTATAATGGCTGTCAGTTTTTGTGCAAAGGATCCATTTGCCTTGAACAAAATACAGTACTTTGCAAAATTTTAATTCCCCTTGAACCTTTTCCCATTTTACCACTCTACGATCCCAAACCCCTATTTATGTTATTGTCATTGACCGTCACAAAGAAATTAGAAAATAAATGTCTGTACAACGAGCATTTGCAGTCACCCTTTTTACTCTGCTACCCCCAAATATGTTCCAGTGCAACCATTTGACTTCAATACATAGTCAAATGTGTAATTTAATATACAAATACACCTATTGTATGAAAAATTCGATACTTTGAAAACATACAAAGACATGGCTCATGGTATTTCTGTAGACTTATTCATATTCTTCCACAGCTTTAGTAGCAGACAACTATTGGTATAAAATGTGGCGTTTTTGGAAAATGGCCAAAAAGGAATCAATTGATAACAGAAATCAACAAAAATTTTATTTTTCCACAAGTCCACAGTGTCATTCTTATAATTTGGAGAACCAAATGTAGGCAAGCGCAGTAGTTACAAAAAGGTATACTTAATAAATATCAAAACAATCAAAACTACGAGAAACAGAAACACATACTGTAGGTGGGAAAACTCAGGAGGAACAAAACCACAAGTGTGTAATAGAAGAATCCAATGAGGAAAGAATAAGAAAGGAACAATTAGGTGAAGTGGTTACACAAAGCATTGGCAAGCGAGTTAATTAGTAGAATGAATGTCAGCTGTGAGGGGACTGAGTACTGAGAGCCAGAGGGAAACAGCCAAATGAAGCAGAGTTAGCAATGCAAGAGCATCAAGGGGAATAACTGATCAATAGGGAATAATCAGAACTAGAACAAAGCACAAGTAAACGACAAAAAAAACAGAGTTAAATGTAACTCAGTACACCAGAATTGCAACTCAGAAGCCAAATAAAACCAACCACGCGTTGGCATGCATAGAATCATGGCATGTTAAGGAACACAACAAATATGTGGGAGACGGTCTCATGGTCAGATAATAAAGAAATTGAGCTCGTTGACCTACAAACAAAACATAATATGAGGCAGTAAAACCAACATGCATGACACCCCAAAACACCATTAATCCTCAGAAGATGAACCTTTATGCTGTGAAGGCAGCATGAAGATCACAGGTCATATAATCATAAGTCTAGATGTCATTGGCAAAGAACCATTTCTTTGGAAAACAAAGTGTTGCTGGGCAGCAAAAACACAAGCATTTCATGGTTTGAGTGCCAAAATGTTCAATGCGCATTCATGACATTAAACATGCATCAGATTTCCGACTATTCAACAAGTCATGTCCTTTTGATACCAAGTTGGACAAAGTTGTACACCTTGAAGCAACCCACTGCTAATTCTCTACAACTCTGCCCTCAGTTTTCTCTTTCAGGTCTGTGTTTGAAACTGAAGCTGCTCGGAAAGACTACTTGGATGTGTGCCACTGTCCATTTATATTTGTTTATATCTAAAGATGTGTATGCGTGTGTGTTTCTTGCAGTGTGACAGAAAGGTTGGCAGGTCTGCAGACAGAGGCTTGACAGGCGTTTAATGAGGAAGCTCCCACAGGACACGGGTTTTGCACACACCTCCACCAAAGCACCACATACACACATGAGTGGCAGAGAAAGAACCTTTTGTCAGCTGCAAAAAACCCCCAACCCAATTAGATTGGACTTACGATATGATTGCCATTACAACACTGAGTCTAAACACTTAAAACGAGGATTCAGGTGAATCACTGGTTTTTCAAACCGACATGTCAACATCAGCTGTTTGCTTTGCCTAAGCTTAGCTCTACCACCAATATAGCCGTTAGAATTTCAAAACTCACCAAGGTTAGTTAAAAATCTATCAAGGTATTAGTGATCTGTGAGTAACTGTGGTATTTTTTTTCTCTTCTGCATACTTCAATAAGCTCTAGGTTGCTACTGACAACTTTCCAATTCGTGTAGCAACCCGGACACTGAGAAGGTAACAGGAGGCTGATGGGAGGGTGGGGTTTGAGCAAAAAAAGGGGGCTGGATGTGCAGTGGTGCCATATGGAGAGCTGAGATAATCAGCATCTGCATCTGCCGGCTTGGACTCAGAGGAGCTGCAGAACAAAACAGTTTATTAAAGTATCCCTGGATTTTTATAGGCCTTGGAACGCTTGAGGTGCAGCTGTAGGAAGGTTAGCTTCAGTGTTGCTGTGTTGTGAAGTGACTCATTTACAGCATTACCTGTTGACCTGGCCATCAATTAGTGTACAAAACATGCCTGGCAGAAAAAAAACCCCACAATTGTCCTTGAAATCTCTAAGCGCTTATGCCAAGTGGAAAGCAGCCACTCAGTCTGAGTTTACTAAATAGAGGGTTTCTGAAGCCCAGTCCCTTTAGGGTCAAAAAGTGGATATAGCTAATCAGTTTAGAGATCATCATTGAAACAAATCCAGCTGTCAGCAAAGAACAATGTCTGAAGACTGGACTAAAAGTACCAGACTGCAAGCCAGAGAGTTGTGTTGGCGGCTGGGCGTCACAGAGCAGATGTTGTTAGAGACACTGTCCATAAGTCAGAGAGTGGGATGCCAAGGCTGAAATGGTGGAGTGTAGCTGGCAGGGATGGTGTTGTGAGGTTGACAGGGGTAGGAGCACAGGTGGTAGTCTATTATTGCAACCTGATTTGCTTTTGAACCAGGGAGGTTTATGGGGAATTTAGGAGAACCAGCTGTTGGTGTTTAGAATAATAATAATAATTAAAAAAAATGAGGCTAGGTGGGAAAGAGAGAACCAAAATAAGATGCAAGGATAAGGGAGGCAAAGTGTCAGCACCCTGTCATCAATTCCCATCTATTCTGTCTCAGAGCCTCCACCCTGATCTCTATTTGAACTAACACTGAGCCTGAATCAGCTTCCAAGGGTCGGCACAAAGACCGAGCAGTGATAAAGATAAAGTAGGCTGTGGATCCCCTGGTGCCTTTTAAGAAAGTGGAACATTGACCACTAGATCTCTATCTCATCGATCAGGTAGTATAGAGCAGGAGGAAAAAAGAAAAAAAAACTTTTTCTCCAGAAGAGCTTGTTCTGTACTCATCTGGTTTATTCAGATTTTTCTTTGGCTGTGCCATTCTATCTGTGATTTAGAGCAACGAGAATTAAAAAAGAAGGAACTGATTTTATTTGAGGAGCTTAAAATCTTTAAAATCATTCTCTTAATAAATCAGATGATATTTTATCAGTAAATATTTCCTTACAGCAGGTTCTATCTCCATTGACAAAAAATCCCCACAATAAATAACTTTTCTCAATGGAAAGAAAAAAGCTCTGATTATAAGTGTTGTCTCTAATCTCAACAGTGAGATTAATCCTTTTCTGGGAATCCAGCCAAATACTTGACTTACACCTCCACAACAAAGTGCAGCTCAGGCTCAACAACTTATAAACACAAAGCCAGCAAATGTTTGAGAACAAAAAATGCTGATAGAGCAACGAGAATCTGAATGTTGCAGTGGACCTTCAGACCGCAGAGTAGCAGCAGCTGAGAAACCAATGCAATATGAAGAAGAGGATTATGTATTTTAATGACAACAATCCCAGAAAGCAACTTTAAAAGTTCGGTACTCTTTAAATGCTTGCAAGAATTAATGTTATCCATTCAGTGTGAAGAAAAGCCAATTTACTTTATATCAACCTGGTCAGTAAAAACTACAGCTGTACTCCACCGTAAAAAAAAAACCTAAAACAAGTTTCACAGAAAATTCCAAATACAGGAATTTATGAGTTAAAAACACCATAATAGAAATTAGTTACTATATAGTTACTACACACAAAGATCCTGTGAGGAATGCAGTGATCAGGAAAGAAAATCTCTCCGCAGGATCAAATTTAAATGACCTGTGAATTGAGCACGACTCTGAAGGAAGCCGTCTGGATTTCAATAAATGTTTTCTTTCTGGCTGAGCCGACGTCTGAAGTCAAACTTTGTATTTTTTATTATCTGCGGTATTTTCACTCTGCGCGCTGACAAGCCTGTTAGAAGAGCATCACAGTCAAGTCAAGGTAAGAAATGAATTTGGTCTGCTGGTGTCTGCACCAAGAGTCTGCTGGCAAGCCAGGTCAGATAGGGCTGGTTATTTACTCTGTTATAAAATGTGAAGTAAAACGGCAAAGTCAGCTGCAGGAAGGACAGCTAGTTATTTCTATGGCATCCAGCTTGAGAAGTCAGGCGACAAGTGACAGAAAACACATAACAAAATCCATCCTTAAGAAAAGAAAATGACAACCTAACAACCATTTGATTGTGAGAAGGATACCCTCCACTTCTTTTGAATTAAGGGTCAAAACACATATTGATTTGAAAATGTGATTAATTGACCTCTATGCAGAGGATAATACTGATCTTAAACTTTCTTCTTATTAAAAATATCTTCACTGTAAAAATTGATATCTTGAATCATTGAAGATAGCTTTGTTTCTTTTTGTAGGCTGGCAAGTATCAGCTATTCTTTTCATAAATGAATATCCTATCAATGCATTAATCTGACTATAGTTAGAAGTGCATAAACAAATACATGGAAAAGGAAATGTCAAGGTTTGGTTTAGGGCATGATTAACACAATAAAATCTAACCTTTTATGCTCATTTTAGGGAAACTGAAAAGTTCTAAAGGTGGAAATATGGGTGGCTTGATACAATCAGCTTGGATCTAACTATAAAATATTTCCCCCTCAGAGCTGAATTTCTAAAAAAAAATGTCCAGCATAAAAAGTGATACAAAAAAAAAAATACCCAATCAAAAAGGAACCGATATTTTACTAGATGTCTAGTATAGAGAAAGATAATTATTTTTGTGAAAAGGCAACTATTACTCTAAACATTTCCTTTTGTTTGCTTGTTGATAGAAACACTTAGCACATGTGAACAAGAAAATGTGTTGATTTTTGTTATTGACAATTGAAATATGTTATCTGACTACAACATATATCTTTCAGTAAAAAACACATGTCTAAAAAATGAAGTTGTTGCATCTGCAGAATGGAAGAAAGTGTATAACAAGTTTCTTGTTATGCAGAAACTTGGTACACAGTTTCTGCTTAACAAGTCGCTTCCAACAGACAGTTGCTTCCAACTGTCTGTGACCTTTAGCATTTCAGGAACAATCATCTTTGTCAACTATAGATAGTGGGTCCCCATCCAACACATATTATTGGCATGCTAATACCATATGAGCATGTCAATGTAGTCATGATATATAGTGAAGCTTACAATTTCACGCACGACTCTGAAGGATGTGTAATAACGCAATATTAACAAAGGAGCTACGTATATTACGCTCCTTTGTTTAGGGAGCGTTAACATTGCTCCCTAAACAGCAAAGCATTAATACATCTCCCTAAACGAAGAAACAGCAAGCAGCTTCAGAATAAATAAAAACATATTTTTAATACCAGAACTGAAGCCAGTGTGGATCTGTTATTACACCAGAGTAGGTTTGGAGACTAATAAGACGAAACCTGCTGCCAAGACAACTTGCACCTAAAGGAGAGTCTGAGTTCATTCATTCTGATTTTAAAACCAACTCCTCAGTAAAAAGCTAAAGCATCAGGCAAAACAAGATGAATACAAGAGAGCTATTACCCACTGCAACGCACAGATTCATTGTATGGATGATGGAAGGTCATTAGGGAGAGGCAGAGAGAAAGAGCTTTGTTCAAGCACAGCTCCCCTTGTGTTTAGATTAGTTTTCTTAAGAGGACCAGATTGTTACCTGCTATTCATCAGTAACTTAAACGAGTGCAACACAGAAGAAAAATTGTAAAGCAAGACAAAATCGGAACATGAAGGGAAAACTAAAAAGAACAATAAAACATCAGAGAGGAAAGCTAGCGTGAAAATTGACAAAAAATGGTCAACTGGGACTTGTTTCAGGAGAGTAATCGCTGATATTTAGGTGGGATAAAAGCTGACAGCTGGTTTGGAAACTGTCATGGGGAGAAAGAAAATAAGAAAAACAAGAGACATTTGGATATGAAAAAGTGAAGAGTGACACAACTTCAAAGAAAGCCAAGGTTTTTTTAATAAAAAAAGTAGTTCATTGAATCCCAGAGCAGATTAAAGTTAATCATTTTAATTTTGTGGGTTAGACGAAAAGCTTTGCTGCAACACATTGTGAAAGACTGTAAAGATTAAACCCGCTTGATTGTGAAGCAAGAAAGCTAAAAGATACTAAATGTGGAAGAAAGTTAAAGATACTTGACTGTATCAGAAATATACAGTCAAGTATCTTGATTGTACTGAATATCTTGATACAGTATCTTGCACTGTATCAAGATACAGTATATTGATACAAGGTGCTGTATCAGTAATACCCAGAATATTACCCTGGATATCCAGGGTAATATCCTTTAACCCTAGATATTAGAAATACACACTGAAGCAAAGACTTGAAAACATCCGCCTATGTGTAATTAATCTATATAATCTTTCCCTTTGTGAATTGAATTGGTCAAATAAATGAGAATTTACTGGATTTGACCATATAGCAACACTAAATTACTAAAGTAACTTATCAAAGATATTTTAAGTCCTTAAGATGCAGATGTGTTTGAGTTTTGACCGCAGAACTTTTGAGTCCGCTAACAGATAAAGATATCAAAAGGAGCATAGCCCAGAAAGAAACAAAAGAACTGCAACTGCTGGCTGAGCAGAGGACAAATTATCAACTACATATAGAGAACAGTGCAGTCACTTTTCAGGCCGTTACCTCTGCTAATATGACACTTAGAGGCTTGTTGCTCAACTTGCTTTCAGTCTGCTGAGAATTGGCAGATATTGTCATTGAGCCAATACAATGTACTCACTATCATCAGACACAACCAGTGTATCTTTCAGTCGTCTTACAAGAAACAGAAAACACCATAGTGTGCAGGTTAGTATGCACCACAAATTTGGAACAAACTTCCAGAAAACTGTAAACTGTGGGGCATGCTGTGGTGGCGCAGGGGGTTAGCACGCCCCACACTTAGAGGCCTTAGACCCGCGGATGTCGCGGGTTCGACTCCCGGTCCCGACGACATGTCCTCCTTCAAAAATGGCGCTGGCTGCCTGCAGACGCAGCTCCCGTAGTGTGTGTGTTAATCTGTGTATAAAAAATTCTTGCTGTAACTGCGAAATAATTTCCCTGCTGGGATGAATAAAGTAATTCTTCTTCTTCTAAAACAGCTGAAACACTTCTTTAAATCTCAACTAAAAACCCACTTGTTTAGGATTGTATTTGAAATGTAATCAATTACAAATTTAATGATGGAACTTTACTTAATGTCATGTTTTGATTGTTGATTCTATGTTGCATTGTGTTTCTGTGTTTGATATGATGTAAAGCACTTTGAAATGCCTTGCTGCTGAAATGTGCTATACAAATAAAATTTGATTGATTGATAGTTTAGTAAGACACGAATAGTGGGAAAATTTATTTGTGCGTTATTGTAATTTTGTTAAGATGTACACACAAAAAGGATGAAAAAAATCCAACCAAATGTTTTTGCTCATACAAGATTCACAGGGATATTGTCAATTAAAAGTAACAAGAAAGAAATGAACTGTGGCATATAAAGCATGCCACATATTCAGAGGAACAGTGAAAAGGCTGGTTCAGCTGAAATTGGCTGAACTTTAACACCTAAAATAATTCACTCAGGAAAACATCTAGAAAACAGACTAAAGGCCAGCATAGCCACAAGGAGAATATTTCAACTGGGTTACCTCTAGCCATCAAGTCATTCTACTCTATTCTATTTCAAATCATGTGTAAAAGTTGGACCGCAAAATAAAGAGATGTTTTTTGACATCACTTTATATTGGTGTCAGAAAACATCAATATAAAGCGATGTACTGTATCTGCAGTAAAAAGCTAAAGCAATCAGTCTTTGCAGAATGATTAATTGGTAATGAAGTATACTTCACAAGTCTCCCCAGTCACGATCATGCAAAAAGAACATTGTATATTGAATATTATTCCTGTAAAAAAATATATCTTTATCTATTTTATACTTTCAGAGTCA
Organism: Xiphophorus maculatus; assembly: GCF_002775205.1. Taxonomy (NCBI): domain Eukaryota; kingdom Metazoa; phylum Chordata; class Actinopteri; order Cyprinodontiformes; family Poeciliidae; genus Xiphophorus; species Xiphophorus maculatus. The sequence goes on from NC_036460.1 coordinate 21,143,147, forward strand.
TGTGTAGAGTGAAACCTGAATCCAGTGGTCAATGGTAGCTATGAGGGCACTCTAAAACAGTCTGAGGTCCATGACAGGGTTTGTCTCCTTGCTCAATTCAGAGATTGTTTCAGTATCTGTGTACAGTAAAATCCAGAGTTCATTCACTTGCCAACCTTAAGAAATCACTCAACTTCAAATGGAAATTAATTCAACCTTGTAAAGACATGAGCCAGAAATAATTTAACCTCCACAGAATTGCTATTTCAAGCAGAAAACAAAACACTGCACTGCAGGAGACTAGAAAGGAGAGGCAAAAAAACAAACAAAATAAAATAAATAGAGCTTCTGCCAGGTGCACCAACACCTTAAGAGTTAAACTAACGTCGCAGTATAATTGCCAAGTAAATTATACTCAAATTGCAAACAGTTTTCTGACTTGATTAAACATTGTCTGTCTGAGTGCCATGGTTCTGCTGCATGGTGTGCATTATGTTTGCCCATCAGACCTCCGCTACAGCTCTAAATCCAGCCTGAGCACCGGTGTAACGAAGCTCATCTGGTTAAACTCTATGTACTCCTGCAAGGAGAGATAGTATCCCCAAGACAGCAGAAAAACCATTAATATTCATGAACTTCCGCTTAGAAAACTGTATTTTGTATTTTCCAGGCACAGTCCCATTTTATAGCACAATCAAGTAACTTATGTTAGCTTCAATTGTTTTAAAAATACTGTATATATCAAACAAATCTTAGGAAGACAATTAACTTCGCAATTTGGCCTCTCTTTAAAGAAGCTCCTTCTCTTTCCAGCACTCTGCCTTCAGCATGTCATCACAACAACGTTTCTCATTATGATGTTCTTAGGAACATTTGACTGAGAAGTAATTCATATGATAAGCTCAGCAGTCCCAGCAGGTGTTTGTTAATAGCTGCTGCCACTAGTCTGGTGGAGCAAAATGTGGAAGGCTGAGGTGAAGGGTCCTCTGTGAAGCGGATCCTCGGTTAGAGGCCAGCATTTAGGTAACGCTGAATGGTTGCCACGGGAGATTAAAGGATTTCTCGTGCATAGAAAGAATCAAAGCAACACTTCAAATATGTTTTTGAATAACATTATTACCTGATATAAAGTTTAAATGGATGGATTTTACATAAACCCTCATTTAACTGTAATTCATTCTTAATACTAGATGAAAAAGTAAAAGATGAAGGGATTTAATCAAAGCCTAATTTGATAAACTGTGGCATGCAAACCAAGCTGAAATGGAATGAGGGCTTTTTAAAAATGCCTTTTCTAAGAACTAATAAATTTAGATTAAGATATTTAAAAAGCTACTGAGCTAGAATCATAAAAGTCTGTAAAAATCTGCATCTCACATCAGATTTAAAGACTTTTAAAAATCTGAACCACTACATTGGACAATGGTTCGTCAATCACCAGGCTCCTAGAATTACATTCCTCAAATATAAAGCTACTATTTAGCATTTTCCTGGAAATCTCCAATCAAAAGAATTTCTTTTCACACAGTCAACTCCCTCTCTGCGGTGGCAGGAGTTTTCTATTAGTCACCATTAGTGTGAAACCCAGATGGGCTCAGTCCCACTCCTCTGTCTGCATGGTGGAAACCAGGGAGTGATTTATGGAGACTGGAAGATGATGCACTGGTCACCCAGTGAGGTTGTCACAGTCAGTCACAGTATTGCCACCGTTGTCACCGGCAATGACCCGTCAGGGAGCCAGCAGCTTTCATATGGTCACAGTGAATGATTAGGTGCTCTGGGGCAGGTATGCACAACAGTAGGCAATTACATACGGTAGATCCGACTGACAGGCCGCCACCTTTTATAAACAAATAATATATCATTAAGAGACTAAAGTTTGGGATCTCAATAGTATTCTGTATTTTCTGCACTTCCAGTGGGTTTTTGTAATGACAATTTATTGTGTACATATGCAAAAGCCCAAAAAAAGATAATTTTCGATCCCTAGCTATAGATCTCTGACCTGCCAAACTAAAGGTGTTAAGAAGAAGAATTACTTTATTCATCCCAGCAGGGAAATTATTTCGCAGTTACAGCAAGAATTTTTTATACACAGATTAACACACACACCACGGGAGCTGCGTCTGCAGGCAGCCAGCTGAGCCGGCGCCATTTTTGAAGGAGGACATGCGGCAAAGGTGGGTACCGGGAGTCGAACCCGTGACGTCCGCGGGTCTAAGGCCTCCAAATGTGGGGCGTGCTAACCCCCTGCACCACCACAGCACGGTTAAGATTAACCGCTTAGTATTGAGTATATGTGGAAGACAATGGTGCATTGGTGAATTAACTTTAAAATGCAGCTGTTGTCAGCGTTTGCAAATGTAACCCATGTTATTTTAGCGAATATGAATTATAGCCTGTAATACACTACATTGCCAATAGGTGGCAGTAAATAGCTTCAAAGTAGTCTAAAGCTACAGTGATATGCTACAGGATATGAGCTAGAACAACCAGAAGAAGAAGAAAAAACGTTTTGTGGTCACGTTACGGTTTTCTTTTCTATATTATAATTTTTGATTCCTGTGTATCTGGATCCGGAAGAAGTTGTTTTTTGAGATTTATTTCTTTTTCTTTCTTTCTAGCCTGTGGCTAATCGATAGCTAACGAAGCTAATTATAGCACAGAACTCACCGGAGATTCGCAGCAAGAAAAATAAATTAAATCTCAAAAAACAACTTCTTCCGGATCCATATACACAGGAATCAAAAATTACCCATAGATGAAAATTAATTCTTGAAAAATATAGAAAAGAAAACCGAGTTTTGTCAGTAAAGTGACCACAAAACGGTTTTTTTCTTCTTCTGGTTGTTCTAGCTCATATCCTGTAGCATATCACTGTAGTTTTAGACTACTTTGAAGCTATTTACTGCCACCTATTGGCAATGTAGTGTATTACAGGCTATAATTCATATTCGCTAAAATAACATGGGTTACACAAATATTACCTACAAGTATTTAAGTATAATGTTGGTTTTCTAAAATTGTGTCCCTTGAAAATGGTAAAATATACAGCAACACTGAATTAACAATAACATTAGAATCTGTTTTCTGCTTCGCATGGAGGTTAGGAAAAGTTTCAAGATTTTGCAATTTAGTTTGCACAGTAAAAAAGGACATTTAGAGAAACCATGGAAAACTGACGTCGCAAAAATGTATTTTGTGCCACTGTCCAGAATAAATCTGCATAACATTTACTTGTGGTTGAGAAAAGCATGCAGCTCCAGCCAATAGACTACTCTATGCAGTCAGCATAACATCATTCAATTATGATTTTGGATTTGTTAAAAAAAAGAAAGTTGCAACATCCTTATAAGAATGGACAAAGAAATGTGACTTCAGTTTCAAGCGCTCTCAGAATAAAAGTATGCATAGATAAGAGGAAATAAAAAATACAAAGGAAAATTAAGTACACGTATGTGTATTTACAACCATTTTTAATGTAAAGAGAAAAAAAGGCATATTAAGTTAGTGCAAATATGATTGGTTAGTTTCACAGCACAGTAGCTGACTACTCAGGCTCTAAAGTGTTTACTGTGTTCATTAAAGAAAACCCTACTGGAAGAAAAATAAGTGGCCTTTTTTTATTGTTGTTGCAAAAAGCGTTCTAAAGCGCTGTTTAGTTTGTGTTTGTGTGGGGTCTGCTGAGATATTAGCTGCACTTTTAAGTGATCTCACACCTATACAATTCATGGATGCAGAGAAGGTCTTCTCTGCTGACCTGATTGGTCGTTGCATTGTTGTGAAATATTTTTAAGATAATAATAAGAGAAAAAGTTGAAAATCAACATCTTATCCTTCCCAAACACTTAAAAACGGGTACAGAATCCGTGTTTAAAGTACAAAGTAACGGAAGAGTTTCTCTTTAATCATTAAAAATCTAGAAATACAAATTTTCTAGGCAGTAATTACTGTCCTACACAGAACAGATTCTAACCCCAAAATATAAAAGTGAAATTTTTCAAAATATAGAAGATAGTTTTTTTTTTGTTTTTTCTTTTTCATAGTACTGGTCATGACTTAAAACAAGTTCAGTTTTCTGGTTAGCTTTGCTCTTTCCAATTTACTTTCCCCCCACCCAGTCCTCAAAAGCATGCTGCACACTATTTGGCTACTGCGCATAGAATAAAGATTTACATTATTTCCCAGTGGACTGCTGATTTCTCTGTTGTGCTACTGAATAAAGCTGAATTTTAATAGTGTTGCAACTCATTAAAGATGACTTTGCCCTTCATGACTGCAGCTCAACGCTTTCTTGCTCAGCAGGGAAACATTTTCTCGATGTTAAATTTTCCTGCATGATGAACCTTCTGTTACGTCTGCCCTGTTCAAGTAGCTCTGTTATTACCAGGGGTTCTCTGTGATTGGTGGTAATGGCAAAGCTGGTGACTCTAATCTAATAAAGAAATCAATTAAAAACACCAAACAGAGCAGTAAATCAATATATGACTGATGGATACCTTTGTGAAAATGACATTGAGATACCAAGGCTCTTTAATTTTCACAGATTCCTACCTCTGTATAATGGTGAAATATCACTGTAGAGTGGATTAAAACCTGGCTATGTTTCTCTCACAAGCTTGATTTTATTCTGTGCAGCAGTCCCTTACCCTGTCACTACTGGTTCCATGCAATAAATAGGGGTGATGTCATTGGTGCATTATCATTATTGACATGATGGCAGCTCTCCATGTTTACTGGCAGCTAATTCGGCCAATTACAGGGAATGCTTAATATTAAGCCACAATCTGTGCAGCCAGTGACAGAATAGGTGAGAAAGAGGTGAATGTGAGGAGAAGTAAATAATTCAGCCGCTTCTAATGTAACAGAAAATCAATAAGGCAATATTGCTCTTCATAAGTATTCATTAATATTAATTAGTATTAATAATAATACAGACCCCTCTCCCCTCTAATTTGAAAAAAAATTGTTCACTGTAGATAGATTTATCAGAGGGAAAAAAAGTCTATGATGATCTTTGCTAAACAGAGGGCCATGACTAAACAATAATCATCCTGATTTTCACACCTTAAGCATGAGCTGGGGAGCCTAACAGTGAGATAAAACAGCTTGGTGTTTATCTGGACACTCTTACCTCTCCACCATCACTGTCAGTGTCACTGTCAAGCAACAAACAGCAACACCACTTTCATTACCTCACAAGAAGCACAAGAGGATGTAGATGTATGGCTACTTGGAGCATTGAGAGCTAGATGTAGTCCTGGTTAGGTTGTAGAAGTAACATTAGCGTTGGTCTTTCCTTGTAAATTCTCTGTTGACCAAGACATGCAGGTCCATTTGGGCCACACATCATGGATATCTGCTACCTGCTTCTCCTTCATGTCACATTCAGGATCCAGAAACAGTGAAGACAAAAACTATTACACCCCTGACAGAATTAGATTTAAAATGATTTTCACTTCAAACCGAAAGAAAAGGATATTAAGTTGAATATTAATTTTGAAAAAAGTTTTTTTATTTAACTTTCATCAAACAATTTCCCACTACCATATTCAATACAGACCCAAAATGGCAGCAAACCATAGCCAATCACAGTTTATCCATGAAAATGATTTCAGTCCACGATATGATAATCTCCTGTCTAGTGTCCGGGAAATTACATGTCCAAAATGAATCTGAGCATTTATATCACAAGATTCAGTGTATGATCTTATAGATCTTCTTTCTAATCTCTTAAACTAAATCTAGCTTGATGGTATTTTGAGGTGATAAATGTGTCACATGAACCTATTTCACGCTTTGATACTGCAAGCCATTTTACAGTTCAACAGTTTTCAAAGAAGCTGAGAAAACAGACGGCACACATGTCAAAAGGACCTTCTTAGTGATAGCAAACATTTACAGCTCTGTCTGACATGGGAATACTACAAAACGTTCAATAATAAAAAAAAAAAGAAAGTCAAAGTTGAGGGGAAGTGTAATGGGCTCCAAACTTTAGCTTAAGAAGGTCAATGTGCCAAAGAATGTTTTTCTTCCAAACAATTCAGGACAAAGTTATCCCTTAAAATCAAGTGAAAGTGAGTAGTGGTCCACATTATTTAGGTTGCTAACAGTAGCTGTTTGTAGTAAACACATTAAACAAGGACAACTTAAATAACTCAACACAATATTGTTTTATTCAAGTTAAACATAAAATACCACCTACGATGAGCATTGCATTATTCAGCCTCTTAACAAAAAACATCTTTACCACTTAGTAGAGTACACTTTTTCTGTTATGACCTTCTTCAAACGCAATTCACTGCCAGACACTGGCGTCTGACAACATTTCCGAGAACTAGTCTTCTCCTCAAGGACAGAGCCTCCATTTCATTGATAATTTTGGATTTGCATGCTGCAACTGTCTTCTCCAAATCCTACCAGAGATATTTAGTAGAGTGCCAGAGAGTCGACTATGACGGTCACTTCCAGGACATTTTCTTGAGCCTCGGTGGGCTTTGAGATGTGCTTAGGATTATTTTTTGTTTGAAACTTCAATGACAATCGCCAGCTTCCTTAGAAATGGTGTGACACTTCTCTTGAGATTTCTGAATTAAATAACTGATGACTTAATCGATCCATCATTTCCTCCGTATTCAGACCAGAGGAAGCAAAGCTTTCCCAAAGTTACAGCCAATTAGAGTCAGGAAGAAGGTTTGCCAATCAAACTCATGTATGGACTGCTTAAGATTGCCTGTTTGCTGCTGCTGTGCTGATGGCAGGGAAACAACTTACTGCTGCAGGAAAACTGTTTATCCGCAGTCATCAGTGGCCATACTTACTAGCCTGTATATTCACAGCAGGCTTTGTTGTGGGGAAAGAGCTGCAGCAAAGGAGAGAGGAAAGGGGAGGGTTGATTGGCAGCACTAAGACCCCCCTCCTGGTTCTGATTGGCTGTTTCTGACCGAGTGGTGTAATTCCGCAGATGGCTGTAGAACCACAAAAACAATTATGAACTTTACAAACAAAAAAAAAAACATATTTGCCATGAGGGCTGAAAGTTTTAGGTAGCACCATATACGTTGACATATCTGCCCAGAAAGTTCTTCAAATTGCAGCACTTAATTCATACTTGACATACAGCGACAGAACAGTTGTTCAAATTTTCTACTCAATTAAAAGTTGACTGTACTTTTTTTTTTATATAAAAAGAGAAGACAAAAACCAAACACTGCTATTTCTATTAGACTGCTCTGATTGAAATTTTAAATAACACAAGTGTCATTGAAAAGGACTTAATGTGTGGTTAAACAAAGCAGGGATTAGAAATAAGTACCAGCAACATAAATACAGGGACTGAGTTATGAATTCAACAGCAGAACTCAAACTGAAGCGTTACAGTCCTCTGAAAAAGTCCTCAAAGCATCGCCAAGAGCAATAAGGATAAAGTATAATACTGCAACCTGACCAATCATAAACTCAGCAATGTGTTTCTATGAAGCTGTCAAGGTATGTATGATAATTAGCTGCATTACTTTTCCTGTGACTGCAGTACAAATAATATTTATCTACTGTTAACTTAAGTAGAGTTGAGTACAGCTCTGGTGTCAGTGCTGCTGAAAATCACTGCTTAATGTCATGTTATACATGAAAAATACAAAGATTAATTTATTCCGACAACAGCAAATCTTATAATCCTGTCACTTTCCCTCAGAAAAGGACATGATTGGCTGAGCTTCCCAGCATTATGTTAATCCTGATGATTACCCCTTTCGTTTACAATAAGAACAGATATGTGAGGATGAAATTTAAGAAAGTGTGGGGAAACTAAACCTTCTGGTCGCATATTAACTCCTCTTTGTTGGATTTTTCTCTTTTGATGTCAACGTTAAATTCGTACAGTGGTAATATGGCAGTCAGTATTTCAAAGCAGCTGGTCCCCTCACTCAGAGCCACCAGAGGTTTTTAGCAACAGAGAGTTCTGGTTTGTCTCCCACTACAGCAGGCTGATGTCTCATTAGACTTCATTGCAGCAAAAGATACTGTTGGGAGGACGTTGGTATTGGAAGCCTGTTTCTACTGCAGTCATATCGGGATCAGATCCACACAGGAAGAAAAGAACAGCTTCTCTGTGGACTAATAGAGTACTGTAAGTTTTATCTTACAGCGTCATATGGGTGAGTCAGGTCACATTTAAGTGACAGAAATGAGATTTAAGACAAAAGTCTCATGAAAAATCTTTACCTGATATGTAGGTGTGAAACTACGTCATTAAATAAACCACAAACCGCAGCTCTGATGCATTCACACCCGTTGAAGGGTGGCCCTGATTTTTTTATTTTATTTTTTGCAAGGGATGTTTGTGGATTGTGGGCTGTTGCAATCTTCATGTTCGATACAATTTTTAACAATAGCAACATAGATAGTCATAAAACTGAGTTCAGCACTGACAATTTCAGAGCAAAACATATTTAAATTCCCACAAACATAATTTTTCTCTCTGTGTAATGACAACATTATTACAGAAGGACTACCAGGTCTTCAAAATAAAAGTACTTCCTGTCACATTCATTCAGATTTCTTTCTTTCTTACCAATTCCTTCATTATAATGAGGCTCATTATTGCAATTCAAAGTGTACCATAAAGTGTCTGAACTTAAAATTCACACCAAACATTTCAGACTTTGTAAAAGCAGGAACAATTTCAACACAAAGATGAACAGGTGCTGACTATGCAATTACTTTTAGGTTCCAAAGTAAAAAAAAGCATTTATCTGTTATCTCTTATCAAATAAAATTGTATAAGCACCTATTAAAATTCTGATGTTGTGTTAAAAAGTAGAAGACAAACTGTATGAGTGTGAAATATTCAAACAGAGAATTTGTTTTTACTTAACAGAACTCAAATAAATTAACTTCGTTAAGAAGCTAACCCATGATTGAACATTAAGGAATCTGTTCTGTTGGGAGCTGGTACAACTTCAGTCATTTCAGTTCATCTTTGAATGAATCAGTTCAAGCAGTGAAACATTCTATGACAATTAACAATAGACAGAGGTGTTTTAAAAACATCCACCTCACTTGAATTAGACACAACATCTCAAGCATGATTCCTCTCTTATGCATTAAAAAGTTTAAGGGAGAGCAAATTCAGATAATGACTTCCACAACCACGACCTTCAGTCACTTTAATCACTTTCACAATTGCTATATTGGGTTCACAGTAAGAGAACTGTGTCCTGATTTTAACAAAATACAAATTGTTCTTCACTGTAGGACTGGATATGTACAGTATGTGTTTTATACAATTTATGCTTATGATCTGATACAGAAATAGAGAACAACAAACACAATTGCAAAAAATAACAGAGATAGCTAAGCTTTGTGAATCCCCCCCAGAATCAAATTTCCTACACTTGCACACTAATGAGGAACTAAAAAATTTCTCAAGAAATTTGAACTGGGCCTGCCAAAGTCTGCCTGTTGGTTGGAACCCAGCATTCTGATGCTAAACATTAGCACCAATGCTAAAGTAAGCTGCAATGTACTCAATAGCATGCGAAGAGCCACAAGCATGAGGAGAGTCACAAGCATTTTTTTAAACATGCTTGTTTAAGGCCATGCTTTGGTGGCCTTTATTTGAAAGTAGTTCCGACAGGAAAGAGGGTAATGAGACAGGGGAAGACATGCGGCAAATGTTGCCAGGCCAGGAATTGAATCTGCGATCACCACCACGAGGACTAAGGCCTCCATGTGAGTTGCGTTTTGCCCCTGCACCACCACAGCACCCCAGAGTCACAAGCATGTTAACCTACTCTATTCAGTATGTTAAAATTAGTATATAAGTTAAATTAGCCAGTTTGGTAATGTTAGCATGAATGCTGCCAGTGGAATGTGGGGTATAACTATTTCTTACATTGAGTTCCTCCATTCAGTGTGCTAACATGGCTATTAAGTAAACAAAATAGATAAAAGCTTATTTTAGGGAAAAGGCTACTGCTAATATGCACCGCACTGATTTTTACTTTGGCAAAAGTAAAACTCAGAAGTTTACTTCGTGGCACTTGGTTATCGGAAAACACGCTCATCTCTTAGCAACAGATTAACAACAAATAATGTTATTGTTCAAAAAACATAAGATTTCTACGGAAGAGGATTAGGGCCACCGAGAAAAAAAAAAAAAAAACAGAATTCTGACTTTAAAATCTCTTTAATCTCGCTGGATTAAAGTTCCAACGAGATTAAAGTTAAACTCATAAAGTCAGAATTCTGACTTTAATCTCAGATTAAAGTCTAATTAATGTAATTAATTGTGTCTAATTTCTGCTTAGACACAAGAAATTTACAGTTAAATTTACACTTGGTAAATTTTGCAAAAGTATATGAATACATGAATTCACTGATTGTACCTCTACTCTATAGCTTTATATCAAATCTGAAAAAAGTCTGTCAGAGTAAAAGGCCTTTATGTTTAATAAGCATAAAGGCCTTTATGCTTTTTAAATATAAAGGCCTTTATGACTTTATGCTTATTAAACAAAGGTCTTTATGCTTGTTAAACATAAAGGCCGTTATGTTTAATGCTTCTTAAACATAAAGGAATTTATGTTTAATAAGCATAAAGGCCTTTATGTTTAAGTTTTAAAGCCTTTATGTTTAAGGCTTATTAAACATAAAGGAATTTATGTTTAATAAGCATAAATGCCTTTATGTTTAAGTTTAAAAGCCACATATCTAACAATTGTTTTATTCTGTTCAGATAAGAAAACATGCCTTTTGTATCTTACAAATATATCAAAATAGCCCTTAGTTTTTATTTTGACAAAGCAGCAAACAGTTCCATACAGCTACTTTGTTCTCACTACATGTGATTTATTGGAATAAATAAACATCAAACAGAAGTAAAAACATAACTTCTCTTTGCATAAGCAACATCCTCTGGGGACCAAACTGCTCCAAGCTAATAAGAGGAAAATCCTAACTGAAATGTCCAGCAGTACTTTGAAATAACTAGGACTAGAGTGGAAACTTATATCATTAAGTGTTTTACCATTTTACCAGCAGCTTGCATTTCATTCTTCCTCATTCTACCAGAAAAAAACAAAAAAAACCCACATAACTGCTAATGAGCAGCTCTATTTTTCAAAGCTCTTATTTGTGGTCAAGCTGTGAGCCCGGGCTACAAGCCCGTAGGGTGCAGGGACTCACCTCTTTCTCTCCACATATATTGCTGATGATGGAGTTTGAAGCTGGACTGGCAGATGGGCCGAGGACTGCCACAACCCCTTTAGACATTATCTGGCACACTGAAAGGAAACAGAGACATGTAGAGTACGAATTTTAGAATTAGGTAGCAGGGAAATGTATCTAATAAAGCTTTTGGTCATATTTGAACAGATACTCATGGAAACTGTTACAACCTCTAAAACAGGTAGAGAGAGGCTTTTTCGAATGCCTAAAGGGAATTTCCTGCTGTATGAATATGGACAAATACATGTCCCCAGATCTATGTCAATCCGTTGGAAGCTAATCTTATAGGAAGGATTGATATTAATGCGATATGTGCTCACATATGGAGACAGAAAACATAGAAACGGAAAGAGACACAGATCAACAGAGTGACAGACGCCAAGAAAGGCACAGAGACAGAAATAGCAATATCTGGAGGCTTAAAAGCTGAAATCTGGTATTTGAATATTTGCACATGAATGGAATAATATCCCCAAAAGTGGCACACATCTTGTCTTGTTCTCTGAATTCTACATTTACAAGGACTGATTTAAAGGCTTTACCTTTGGGGTTGAAAACATATCTTTTGACAGAAACATTTTAGTGAAAATGAGTTTTACTCCTCTCTTGTGTACACATGCTTTCATCTTTCAAACTGGAACACAGAATGGTGTTTCTTGTCATCTTATAATCCCTGCTTTATAATTAAAACACTGCTGACTGTGGTGTGGAGCTGGGGGAAAGCACAGAACTGTGTCGCTCTTGTGTGTGCAAGGTGTGTGTAAGTCCTGGTAGTTTTGTGTTGATTACTGGGGCAAAAGAGAAGCAATTATCAGTCATGTGTGTGAAAGTGGGTAAACTTCTTCAGGGGTGAAGAGACAGAGAATCAAATTATTAATAATTGTTCTTTCAGTCACCCGTGGGAACTACAGCATGACACATGACTTAACTGCTCCAGAACAACATGCATATGTATGATCATCTTCCCTTGGCATGCACACATAAAAGTATCTGCACCTGTCTGTGCAGCTTTATTGAAGCATAGAGTGGATTGATTTGGCTGCAGGTCAAGATGCTGCTATTTGTTTTGAAATTATGACTAACTGTACAAACTGGCTCTTGTACTTTTGTTTTATACAACTGATTTAAAAGTAAAAAAAAAAAAGACTCCTCTGGTAAAATAAATAATGTCAACGACATGTCAAAATCTTTAATATCAAAATAAAATATTGCTTTAACACAGATGTTTTAAAACATAACACCAGAAAGTATATATACATATATATACACACATATATATATCTACATATATATAGATATAGATATACAGTACAGACCAAATGTTTGGACACAACTGTGTATCCAAACTTTTGGTCTGTACTGTATATATACCGCTTATAGAATTATTGGTGAATTGAATATTTCTAACATCTATTTTCCATATTTTTTTAATCCTGCTATTATTTATGGGATCAATTTGACCTCAAAGATAAGGTAATCTGCAGCATACCAAAAGTGCAATAACCAAATCCAACAAGAATGCCATACACAAACACAGTATGTGCCATCTTTGTATTTATTGTGTAAGATGTGACCTGCATCCTCAGCAGGACTTTGGAAATTATAGTTTGCATTGTTAGGATGGAGTTTGGCCCCCATGAGAACTCCTGGTTGCAACAAGGTTGATGTCAATGCAACATTCAGCTCAGAAAGGTTATAGTTTAATCAATACAGAGCAGCAAAAAGTTTAGCTTTATGCATTGATTCAGCTCACTTGGAACACCATCTAGGCAATGGCTTAGACCAGGGGTGGGCAACTCCAGGCCTCGAGGGCCGGTCTCCTGCAACTTTTAGATGCATCTCTACTTCAACACACCTGAGTCAAATAATGAGGTCATTAGCAGGACTCTGGAGAACTTGACTGCACTTAGGAGGTGATTCAGCTATTGGATTCAAGTGTGTTGGACCAGGGAGACATCTAAGAGTTGCAGGACACCGGCCCTCGAGAACCAGGATTGCCCACCCCTGGCTTAGACACAGCATTTATGATCTGTGTGGAATCTATCCCACCTCTCTCACAAGTAAACACAATGTTATGAAAAATTTGCAAAAACATTTTGTCTGTGAAAGTTATCACCATTGATTTCTAGGACTAAAATTTGGATATTTTTGTTTTTTGTAAAAAAAAAAAAAAGAGAGAAATTTTTTTATGTGAAACTCAATGTTTTTGTTAAAAATGTAGCTTAACATCAATGGTTTTTGTTCATCGATTTAAACCACTGCATTCCAGTGTTGCAAATGCTTTCTCGGCCACAAGTGTATAAAATTCAACACAAAGTCATGCAGACTGACTGCAGCTACAAATGCTTGTGAAAGACGGGTTACATTCTCAGGTGCTCGATGTAATCCATTGTGGTACCATGACTGGGTGACATCTGTACAGGAAGTCTAGTTGTGATGTTACTAAATAGTTCACAGTCAACTGGTTTGAAACAAGGTGGAGGTGACTGGCATCATGAGGATGTCAGTCGCAAAGTGTCCTGTGTAAATCACAGAGCAGGGTCAGCAGATAATGAAATACATAGTGTGCAGAGCGCCATAAATTTCAACAGACTTAATAGCTACAGATCTCCACACTTCATGTGGTCTTCAGATTAACTCAAGAACAGTGTAACATGACCTTCAATCAAGTGCAACATCTAAGTGGTTTAAAACATGCTGCCACTGTAGATTAGAGCAGTGTAGACATTTTCTCCAGAGTGACTAATTATGTCTCTCTGTCTGACAATCAAATGAACAAGGTTGGGTTTGGCAGTTTCTAGGCAAAAGGCAACTGCCCAACTATATTGTTTGCTGGACATCCAGTCATGAAGGACGGAACATAGGAGGCTGCTATGAAACTATGACTCAACAATACACTGTATTAACCTTGGTTACAGCAGCAGGAGGAGAAGGGGTTTCAAGAAGGAAACTCTGATGTGACAGACATCCTTAGAATCCCACACCTAAGTCAAAGAATTTTTATTCTGACATGCTAACTGGGAGGGTGACATTGAGAAGTCCGCTCCATGTCCAAGGAGCTAAGGCTCTAGAAATACTCCTTACTGTTAGTGCATCCAGGACCTAACGGGGCAAACTACGACCCTGGTTTATTTAGAATTCTGCAAAAGGAACCTTGTAGTTACAGGGTCGCGGAGAGTGCCATCAACAAGTAACACCGGCTGCCACCCCACAGAGGGAGAAGAAATAGCAGCCAATTATCGTTCCACAGCTAAGACACACAACTTCACCACGTCTGGCCGCCTGCAGACAGAACACCGCTGAGGAAGTGCAAACCAGAGCTAAGCTGATCAGACTCACCAGACCCAACAAACATTGCTGGAAAATGAATGTTTTTATTAATCTTATGTAATTCTGTAATTTTTTTTAAGACACTGAGCTTTGAATTTTTATTATCTATAAACAAACATCGCAATTAAAATAAACTATTTAAATATTTTACTCCTTTTTTCTATGAATCTATAAGTTTCACTTTCTGAAATGATGACAAAACAACGCTTTTTTTATTATATTGAACATTTTAGAGCTGTGGGTATAATGTCAAAGGTCACAAATGCACTTTCTTTAGTGATTCTAGTTAGGTTATTTCTTTGTTTAGTCATTCTAGTTATTCTAGCTCTACGTTCCTTAGTTCTTACTATTGTTAGATCAGCCTTGTTTCTGTTTAGGTTTGTTTTTGTTTTCCCTCATGTCTTTTCTCTTCTAGTGTATCAGGTTTTCTATAGTCTTAGTGTTTCTTTAGTATTAGAAGTATTTTCAGCTCCCTGGTGTTTCCTCCCTTTTGAACTCCCCAGTGTATCTTCTTAGCCTCCCTGTGCCACCTTCTCCCTGACCCTCAGCTAGTTCCTGTGCCAACTACTCACACCTGCAATCAGTTATCTCATCTAGCTAGTTCCATCTCCTCCATTGTTTCATTTGCTACCTCCCAGTATTTAAGCTCCTCTATCTCAGTCCATGGACATGACAGTCCATCTCTTCACTACCCTCCCTGGATTACCTGTTGTTCCCTTTTGTCACCAGTTTACTTTGTGTTTTTGGATTTTCTTGTACCCTGGCTTATTGGATTTTTGTAAGTTGATTTTCTTCATTAAAACATCCACAACATTCTACGTCTACTGCCTGCTGCGATTGGGTCCCCTTCTACACACATCAAAACACTTCTGAAAGAATGTTTTTTTTTTTTTTTAAAAAGTGCAATGAACACACTCCTTATCTTTGTGAAAAGTCTTTCTGGAACAGTCTAATGTGTTATGGGCGTAAAGGGTAGCTGACATGATTAAACCCAATTTAATCAAGACGATGACATCACTCCAGTACCGATGTGTGTGAAGAGACTCCACCGAATACATTTTGGTAATATAATCTAAATTTGCATTGATGAGAACCTGAGGAGTAATACAATGGAGGGTATTTATCACCAAATATGTTGTCTTACTCTAATCTTGTTTAGGCTTCATCTCACAATTTTTCTAAAGATATTATTTTGATTACTTGAAAAATGTGTTTGATAAACTTTTTATTTTAAATGGAATATGATAAAATATGTACAATATTAGAAGCACTCCTAAGTGTATCTGTTTATTTGTGCGATGAAGCAAAGCATGCAGTGGTTCTTGCTTGATATTTCCATCTACAATAACTGTGGCCACTGATCCAACCCTAATCCAATTCCTGGCCCTAATCACACACACAAAGGATTTGTACTATAACAATATCTAGGCTACACACAGGAACAGATGCTGCCATACACACAGAAAAACAGGAACATTTAGGCTTGTTAGTCTTTATTCAGACAGAAAACATAAAAGTTTTCTGCTGCTCTAGTAAGTGAATCTGTGTTTCTATGGAAGCAGCTCCACTGAATCTTTCATGTTTGTTCCACCATTTCACACTGAAAATCAATTTCTATGCCTTTTGTTGCAGCTATTAAGAAAATTTGCCATTTTCTAAATATACATACTGTGCAGAATTGATTTTTTGAGTGTTTTCAATAAAAATTCAAAAAGGTCAAACAATAAAACTTGAGGTTTGAGGAAACCATTTTCCAGTTATCAGATATAACAAGTAAAAAGCATCACTTAAAACATTTGGTGAGTGTAAATGTTCTCTCATTTGGTTTTATAATTTTCATGTCAATCTTGCTTAAAATAATTGTGCTGTTGATTCAACTTTCATTTTTACAGTCCTGTCCCAGAATTTCAGTCAAATCTTATGAACATGCTGGTTTCCTACATGCTCCAAAAGTAACTTTGCTCAACAAAATGGATATCTGCAATTGTCAAAATTATTTAATCAGAGTTGCATCATTATGAATGGATTGTTTTAATAAAATGTAAATCCATTTGTGTGACTTTGAATCCTTTTAATTATTTGTATGGGTTTGCAAGTCTCAACATTTTCACAATACTTTGTTTTTTTTCCCGAATACAGAGTTGTTTATTCTTAATAGCTGACTAAGTGTTGCACAAAAAGAACTTGAATTCATTTATTTAATGTTTTTTGGGAGATAAGTACACTCTTCTTACTTATATCCTAACTATATTGTTTCACAATTAACTATTTTGATGCAGAAAACATGCAAAATAAACAACTAAAACTTTACAGTTGCCAATAAATGAGAAAACACAGACTTTAAGTTTGTACAACATGCCTTAATTTCAATTTCTATATCTTTGCTCAAAATACAGTCCAATTAGATTACCTTTACTAGAGGTGAGAACATGAAGTGGGTGGTGAAAAGATGTCAAAGTACTATAAAGTACATTTAGTTTTTCTATAGTTTTTAGCTTTATTTTGCTACTTTTCTGGAGCAGTTGGTGACTGGATGCAGCAGATTTCACATTGATCACCCTCTCTTTCTTTTCTCAGATTTGACAGAACAAAGCACACAATAGGAGTGCTGTGAAATATTTGCCACTTACAAATTTACTGAGTTTCCTTATCTGTCAAAGTTAAATGTTTCAGATCATCAAACAAATGTTAATGTCAAAGATAACTTTAGTAAATCAAAATACCATTCTCGGATGTAGATTTCATAAAAAAGCAATTTTTTAAAGCTTTTTCTACTTACTGCCAGGGCTGGAAATTCAAAAGAAAATTTAATAGAACATCTCTGAAAAGAAAAGAAGATTGAAAGACCTCAAAAAGATTCCCTTGATCTAACAAAATTCAAGAACAGATGAGAAGCAGTCAGTGACATCTAACAATTTGAGAAGGAAAGTTACGAAACGAATTGTGAAGCTTTGGGATTTGAGGAAACCACAGTGATACCTGACTATGCACAAATAGAGAGAACATAGAACAGAGGCAAATTTCCCAGGAATTGCTCACATATTGAAGTTACTCCAGAAGAACATCAATGACTCATCTGGCAGTTAAAAGAAAAAAGAATATATAAAACTTATGGAATAAACTAACATAGCATTTAGCAGTGTGATACTTAGGGGATGGAAGCATGTATTTGTATCAGAAAATTCTGAAAGGGAATATTCAGCCACCTCTTGGATTATACAGCAGGATAAGTCTATCTTTGAGTGGGTCAAAAGAAAAGCAAATTAAAGGTTTTGGAGTGGCCTAGTCAAAGTCGAAACTTAAATCCTTTTTGTGATGCAAGGCATTCTTGCTTGAAAACCCTGCAATGTGGTTAAAAAAATTTGCAAAGCACAGTGGACCATAATTCATATCACATATACAGTAAAGGATGTATTTGTGTAATTATTCAGGTCATTTTAGATTAAAATTAGTCTGAGAATCCCAAACATTTAAGTGTGACAAAAAAAAGAACAGTAAATATCTAAGGGAACAAATACTATTTCATAGCACTATAAACAAGAACGACAAAACACAACATACATGAAGACGTGTTTTATATTTACTGCACTGATCAAAGACACTTACTTGTCTCCCCCATCTCATATTCACTGTCTCTTAGCAATTCAAAGATGTCCACCTCCAGCTTGCCTGTTGTAGAGCGGTTGCTGCTCCTGTTGATGTTATTTTTGGCCAGCGTGATGGCTAAACGCTCTCCCCTGCTGCACTCCATAGGATCATCAAGAATGGCAGCTGACAAGAACAAAGTAAAAGACAACAAGTAAGAATTGAAAGATATATTCTCTACACTTATACTACAAATCAGATTATTTTTTTATTGACTTGAGGGAGTGTGACCTGCCTCACCAGGTGCTCCAGTGGTGCACAGATGTATCAAGCTGGAAACTTTGACATGTTAATTTTGATTTATTAGTCACGTAGATCTTAACGTGTTTAAATTTTTGACACAATTATTCACTTTTTCTACATTCCCCAAACAAAAGTCCCGAGTCGGAACCTTTGCATTGTATTTCTGGTACGCCTGTGAGTCTGATGCACAAGCGGCATCCGCAAACAACACCAATAGATGTTAAAGGCCAATCTTGGCCAATCAAGTCTTTGTTTAAAAAAACACACACAATAAAAAAAAAAAAAACGATCTGATGGGATGCTGGAAACAACTATTGTGTGCAAATTTTGCAAAAAGGAGTTAATCTATTTCTGAAGCTATTCCATCTCAATGCAAAACATGTTGCAGCAAGCAGAGAAGTCACCAACGCAAATGTCAGCGTCTACAGTCCACATTTCTAAAGAAATATTTTTTCAAAGAAATTATATTAGTAATCATAGGTTCCTGAAACACTTGAAAACTGAATGGCACTTGGCACCAATCTGATAGTTGAATAACCTAAATACCAGATTAAAAACAATCTTTGTTGTGGAGCCCATATGTCTCTTTATTCAATAATTTAACAGCAAAAAGGGATCTTAAATTGAAATGTTGCTTATTTTGTCAACATATGGTTTTTCATTAAAATCCAATTAATTGTGACTCATTTTCCTACATGGAATAATAATTTGTGTCATTGAAAATCTTACAAAAGTATTTCATAAAAAGCATGCTCAGTAATGAGATGAAAGCTACAAATGCACTATCAATCAGTCTTATTAGGAGAATACTGTTTTAAAAACTGTCTGCACGCTAGTCACCTATGCAGACAGCTTAACTTAACTACCAGTACTAATGTCATATTGCCACTTTCTTATGTTATATTATTTTGTTAGCAGTGAGAGAAAAAAAAAAGTTTTTTGTTGCATGTTGCACGTCTTTATTCAAGGTTATCATATGGTAAGAATTTCAAACCAAGTCCAGTTTCTACATTACAACCTGAGTGTTTTAACATTTTTAAAAACACGATGTAGGTAATAATTTTGTTTGCTGCCCTTAGAATCTGCAGCTGTTTAATGCTTTCATGAAATCAGTGCAGTAGCTTGCAGAGTGAGTCTACAACTAAATTAAATCAGTTTACCACTGCAACATAAAACTGTGCTCAGGAAAAGTGTTACTCTCACATTTGATTTATTTTCCTTCTGGGTGCAATATTTACTGTACTGTAAAACTGCAATCAGGATAACTAGTTCGTCTCTTGTGTTGGGCTCTTCTAAGCAAGTTATAGAGAGATTATTTGTACTTTGTGCTCTATATATGTGAATAAGTATATATGAATAAGATCGCATAGGGCATTAAAAAGCTAAGGTGATATTTTTGCATGTATGCTGTGATATTTTAATCACGTCATGAATGTATTCACTGACCTTTGACAGTACAGATATTGAACTGGTGGTTAAACATTCATAGCAAACATCCGCCGTGTTCTGGGTTGTTAAGCTCGGGAAGAACCTGAATAACATATGCTTTCATCATTTAAAATGAATTGTCTCATGGTTTTCACTGTGTGTCTGACCCAGAATAAGATTTTTTATGACCTGTGCTGGATCAGTACTTATAAGAGCCCTAACCAGATGTCAATGTTCCCTAAACAAATGTAAAAATAGATCAACTTAAAGATGTCAGCACAACCACTTCCTCAGGAGGTAATAACAGATAATTGCTTGAACGCCAAGACCTCAGCCAAGTAAATAATAAAAACATCAAAGCAGCAGCAGATGAGTATCTGTCCTATTTGTTGTACAAAATTCCATGCTTTGAACACAGCTGGATTTAAAGAATGTAATTTGGATGCTTGGTAGGCAAGAGGTACGTTTAACATGTGATGTTAAAAAATGTGAATAAGGTGTGTTGGAGCACAGACTTCCTAAAGATGCAGGAATGATCTAGTGATTAGTGGTATACAATACTGTGCTAAAACTATTCATTCGCCCTTACAAATCATTGAATTCTGGTGAACCAATCATTTCAGACATTATCTTCAGTAGGACTTTGCATTGACTTCCATTCATTTGTCGTTCATTCCTATAGTCTACTTGACCTTTACCTTACACCTTAGTCCTAAACATAACCCCACAACAGCTCTTATTCTTATGGGGCCTGGGTGTTGGGCCCCATAAGGAGCAGTCAGTCCCCACAGTGTAGAATTCATTAGGAAAATGGTCCTTACACTGTGTCAAAGACCAGGCTGCACACACAAACCAAGCTCTCCCTAAACATTACCTTCTGTATTTACACAACAGTCATTTGCTTTTTTCCAGTAAAAAAGTATCTGGCTCTGCAAACTTTATTAGCAATCTGTGGTGAAAGTTGTTTTTCTGACATGCGGTCCCTCTGGAGCATGTCTAGGAAATCTTGTCTGTAGTGAAAGTGAGAAAAGAGCTAAAAACGTGGTTGGAGAGAACCGTACACATTGCTTCCCTACAGATTTGGTGAGGAGCTTCGGATTGCAATTTACACAGACAATTCGTATCGTTCTTTTCTGGCATCTTTAGAAATTTGTTTTGCAATCATCCCAGAATGAATTTTTTTAAACCATCGAAGTAGCTGACAAGGATTTCTAAATAGCAAATGTTGCATTAAAATTTGCTCCAGGTATATAAAAAGCAGTTGGCCAGCTTACATGACTAAAAAAAGATAAATCTTGAAAAAAAGGGGACATTTTTACATTGTTCACTTATTCATTACTGCAGAATTTGATTCTTAAATCAAATGTCTTTCCACCTGAGGGAGTATGAGGTTTTTCAAGAAAGTTCTGTGGAGAGGTTATTGGTAATTAGTAGGGGGTTAAAATTCATCCTTTTTATTTTCTTAAATTAATAGCGGATTTCCACCTACATGGTTTTGACACTTAGACTATCTAACTTAAAGCAACACAAACTACTCTGTTGACTAAAATCAGTTGAAAATATAGCCTGATAAATTTGCTGAGGCCATTCTAAATGACTGCGTAGCCGGTCAGAGGACAAATGTTCATGAAGAAATGTGTTTTAGGGCTTCTTTTGGCACGAGGAGAGAAACTCATGCAGTATTTGATGGATAATTTTTATTTTATGGCTAATTGGTTTATGGATACAGCTTTGGAATTCTGTCATTTACAGTCTTGGATTTACAGCTCTAAGACATTACATTTTATGATATGGTTTTAAAAAAAAAGACATTCACAAGTTTGAAACTTCACTGACCTTCTGTTTTCTACACCATCAGTTTTTATACTTCTCTGAATTGGGACCAATGGTTTTTGTGATCTAGGAATATAAATGCCTCAAGTATTTCTGGGGAAGGCTAGCAAAGAGTAAAAACACACTCTACTGAACCGTCTACTGCTTCTCTTTTAGCTCAATGTCTGACACACTCTTTCAGCAAATGGTAACTTTAGCAAATGTTTTACCAGATCTTTTACAAATTAGTTCCAGCTAATGTGCTGTAAATACTTTGATGGACTCTGTCCTTAAACAGTTAGAGAAGGTTGGGGTGTCAAATATTTGTTGCCTGATTCAAAATATGTTTTTCTAAAACATCCCAATGTGATTAAATCGCTATGCAATAACATTAATACTTATTGTCTCATTCAAGGAACACTAGGACAAGAGATTTTCAATAAAAGTTTGACCTTTCAAAGTCTCCTTTTTAATCTATTTAAAGAAGTGGTCTTGTCTGTAGTGTTTACAGCAATCACATTCAGATTTTCTTCAATACATTCTTTTATCCTGAACTTTTTTTCATGCTTTCATGCATTGAGATTTTGTTCTATTTAAGTTATGTTCAAGACTAGGGTAAATAAAGTTCCCTTAATTTACAATTAGAGACCTATCCTAACTTTTTCTTTGAATTACTGTAAATAAATTGCTTCCTTAACCTCAAGTCACGAAAGCATATAAGAACTCAGTATGTAGTTCAGATATCGGTCAAGTGAAGCCTACACTAAAATGCCTTGTCAGCCATTTAGAAATCCTGGGGTCTTTTATTTTGCTATGCCTGGTAAAATATGCAAAAAATGACAAACTTTTGGATGTTCAGAAAGAATTGTTACCAGGTGTGTTTTCTTCATTCTTCCCTGCCACATTCATGTATTTACAGATCACAAAAACACACAAACGCATATAAAGGAGGTAGGCATGGGTGATACCTGTACAGATCTCTACAATTCAGTGTCCCAATACATACAGATAAGTGTTACAGTCCATGTTAACGCCCACCCTCAAGTTAAGTTTATTGATATTATTAGAGTATGCCAAGGAAGAAAATAAATATGATGACATGAAATATCCTAGTTGAGTGGAGGTCTGTAAACAACTGAACATTTCAGCATGAAATCAGCAACAGTGTAATTGCATTTGAGAAAGTTTTCAGTTTTATCCTTTATTTTTACCTCCCAGTTTATTATATTGTACCACTTATGCTTATTGTTGATGGATATTAAGAAAAATACACTTGGCTAAACTGCTTCAGTTGTGATGACTGCACAGAGTTAATTGGCTTATATGCAAACAATTTCATCACAAAACCTTTTATTTCTGGCTTTAACTAACTGAGGGAAATGTTTTCCCAGGACCAGCAAATAGGGCAGAACGTAAGACCTGAAAAAAACTTTAAAGGATTGAGGGCAAAAGTAATTCTACATTGGAGTGTTTGGGGACAATTTAAGGGTGAGCAAATACAGTAAGTTCTGGTTCTGCTCCGCACCCCCAGAACCAAACATGGAGAAGCAGCATTCAGCTTCTATGCACCACAAATCTGGAACAAACTTCCAGGAAACTGCAAAAGAGCTGAAACACTGAGTTCCTTTAAATCTAGACTAAAAACCCGCCTGGTTAGAGTTGCTTTTGAAACATAATTGTTTCTATGACTTTGTAATTTTATGTTTTAATGATGTAAAACACTTTGAAATGCCTTGTTGCTGAAAGGTGCTATACAAATAAAATTTGATTTGATTTGATATTTTGGATGTAAATTATTATACATTGCTTTTCACTTTATGAGCATATTGTTTAATTTATTTTTAGTTTGCCATTTGAATGTATGTTGTGTAGTTTCATCTAGAGTTTAATGTTTTTGCTTTTCATGAGCATTTTTCACATTTTGAGATAATTCCATTGGCATGGTTGTAGTCGATCAGTTATTTTGTAAGGAGCTGAGTAGGCAGGCACATTTAAGGAAGTGAAAGATATCAGAGCAGCAGCAATTAAACCTGTGGTGAAACTGCACTGAGCGTATCAAAAAAAATTATTCTCAGTCCAACACTTTGGAGAATGATTGTAAACAGCACAATGGGGGAACATTGCTGTCATGGGGACATTGTTGTCATGATATGCTGAAGGCTGAGTGTCAGAAAGGGTAGGAGTTTCTTAAAGAGACATAGGCCTTTTTCAAGGCACCATATTGCAAAGGTGCAATAATTGTAAGTTATTTTGATATATATAGCATTTTTATAATAAATAAAGGTAATAGTTATTTGATTATGCTACGTGCCTGGAAAATACGTAATACATTCCCTTTAAGTAAAATAGTTGAGGATCTGGCACATAAATCAGAAAAACTGTATAACATCAAAGCCAATTAAGCCAGACTATTTTTTTGTATGCTGTTTTTTTTTTTTTTTTGCATTTATTATGTTGCTATGGAAGGGCACCTCATTGGTTTTATTCATTAATATACTTGGTACTTTCTTGTAATTAACAATGAACAATAAATATAAAAATCTATTTATGCATCTTTTTTATGTTCTGTTTTTGTACTTATGTAAATAGGTTTGAATTATGTAAATAGACTGCAAAATGTGTCTCAATAAAAGAAAAACATTAACTAATTAAAAGAATTTTCAGTTAAATTTTGTAACTGATGTTTTTCGTGATTTTACAGATGTAACAGTAAAATAGATTCTGTGATTACAATGTGGGAGAAAATAAAACTAATGAAGACTCAAACTGGATGATTGTTCAATCCGCTTGTGAACTTAGAATGGGTTTAATTTGGTTTAAGTGGATAAAGTGTCAGAATACAGATAGAGGCATTATACTAAAGCTTCTCGCAGCTTAAAGACACATGGAACAAGAAAATTAAACAGATGCTGGGTGTCTTTAAAAGAGAAGCAACAACAACAGAAGAAGAATAAATGCAGCATAAATTCTCATGGTAGACATTACCTCAAACACTTTTTGAATGTGTCACTACTTACTACCAATTTAGCTTTATTTGTTTTAAGTCTGAATGCTGAACATTTTATATTGCCTATTTATCTGTAAAATAAAAAAAAAAGAAAAAAGCCCACCACTTAACTAAAAAGTCCAATTTAAAAATGCATTTCCATAAAACATAAAAAGGCTGTAATAGTCATGGCAACAGATTTCACATCTGAAAAAAAGAATTGCCCTCTTTGATCAGTTTAACGAGTTTCTACATGTCATCCTTTCACATAGATTCACAATGAATATTTTATTTAAACTCAAAAGTTAGTCTTCACTTTCTCCAGTGTAATTCAATGTAACATGCATAATCAACTCGCCCAACAATGTAAAAGAAGTAAAAATATCACAGGAAAAATATTTTTTTCATTCAGATTTTATGTATTTATTTAGAATTAATTATCTCGTTTAAAAGATTTTAATAAAGATTTTTGCTAGGGATTGCAGCAGTCCAACCCTTTTTACATTTGCTGAGCAGTTTTTTCATACTTGAACTGGTATTTTAATGATTATTCTTTGGTGATGAAGTACATTGGATGTTAGAAGTGTAATACTGTATGTTTTCTACTTCTGCTGAACAGAGTCGAAGCAGGTGTACAGCTGATTTCAAATGGTGTTGGACAACATGGAGTCAAGAATCAGACTTTTATTCAAATACCTTATTTAGAAGAAAGGATAAGAAGGGTAGCCCTTTATGATGACTTACTAACAAAAAGAGGAATTAGGACTACAAAAATTGTCAAACCTGCATAAATAAGCTTTAATCATTCTCCAGCAAAAAATAAGTACCCTTAACTAGATTTTCCTAAGTTTTCTAGCTGCTGTTAAAGTGGCAGACTAGGGTGGTTCTATATTTTAAGGAAGTGAAGCTGATAATAAAGCTGTAAACATCAATAATTATTTAATTAAAATACAGTTTGTACTAGTGTCCATGTCTACATTTATTTATGCTGAAGCCAAACGCAAATAGAGAAACCGGTTGTGGTGTTTGAGGTATCTTCTTACAGGAAGAACATCTCAGAGTCGTAGCTTGGTCTGCCTGGGCCTCTCAGCATTGACCTGGTGCATTCTCTACCTACATGTGTGATACTACTCCATGTACAGTAGCTTACTCATATGTCCAGAATTTGCTTTAACTAGATGAAGGGGAACAAAAGCATGATGCTGTGGACGCCGTACTTCACAGTTCCTCTAAGCCTTGCAAGCATCCCTCTTTTCCCTTCCAAAAGTACTGATGGCCAGGAGGCCAAACACTTTTAGTAGTTAAAATGATCTTCAAAAAAATCTGTATCATTATTCTGGCATTTGGAAATGTCTGGTTGTCAGTTTAAGAAAATGGGAGTGCTTTTTTTTTTTTTTAGCTAGGTGAATACATTTTGAGGCTGAACTGTTTGTGTGGGAACTTGAACCCAACAAAACATTGAAATTGGAGTGCTGTGTCATGGTCAAACACACCATTATCAGATGGAAAGTAATTTGGACTTAAAGCTCTTCAAAGTAGAACTGACTTGTTCTGTTTCTGAACTCAGAACTCAATGCTGTCCTGTGAGAGTCCTCATTGTTTAGTAATTTATTTTACTTCATGTAGAAAACAGTTAATTAATCAAACACTTTCTTCACCCATTCTAACCTCATTCCTCATTTTACGTGGTGGCTGTGCTGACATTAATTAGTAGGAAAAACTAGACAGCTATAAGAGTCGTTTAGACATTAGATTTATACACAGTGTGTGAATAATGTGTGCTCAGGAACCCGTGGGATCTCAAAACACCCCTGCACTTGTGTAATTAAGCAGCCAAACGAGGAGCTTCATGTGTGCAATAGTTCATTCACTTGTAGCAGCATGACTGCAAACTTCTCATGCCGATATGACAGCTTATACAGCAGCGTTGAAGATGTATTTTACGTTTCTATGCTTTAATCAATCTCAACCTCAAGCCTTGCAGCAGAAAACATCAAGGGGAATGGAGGTGCTGTCTTACAAAATTAGAAAACTTGCACAACAAAGACCTGGTGACAACAAAGTGATTTTCTGTTGTCACCAATATAAATTCAGCCAATAGAATCTCATACTAAAGTGTGTGATTGGAACCACTAGCGGAACAAGTCAGAGTCGGTCCGGGGGGCGGGGCTAATGACCGGGCCCTTTATACCTAAATAATAAAGCTCATGATAATATAACTTTACAACATAAACATGCCTCCAACAGCGGAGCTTACAAGTTTCATCACCACATAGAGCGACTATGTGATTCTGAAATCCATCAAACAGACATGAAGTACAACAAACCAAGAGAACAACAGAAACATCAGGCTACTGGTCACTAATGATGAAACAACACAAATTCAAATCCGTTCAGAACCGCGGATAGCGATCGGATCATTTTGACACTTAATCAATTTCAGCTCAGAGCCTGGAGCAGCTAGCAACTGCTGAAGTTACGTTTATTGTTGACGCGTTGAACCAGCAGCAGCAGCAGCAGCAGCGCGTTAAAGCGGGCAAGCAGTGGCACGCGCCGACCCCGCCGCATGCGCAGTGTGTCGCAGCTCCTCGCGCACCTCTAGATGTTTGTAACTCTGCGCCGCCGTGCTCACAAACTGGACGATCTTTAAGATGCTCTTCCAGGCGGATCCAATGTAAACCTTAACTATAAACGCCATACTGCTGTCTGGGCTCAAAACGCTCAACCCGAACTGTTAAAGCGACTATAACTCAGCCTTCAGTCCCTGACGTCACCGCTGTAGGCTCTGCGGCTGGACTGATGCAGTTTACAGTCAGTCTACAGTAACTCACACTTTGTGAATAATGTCAGAGTTGCTACCTGTAACCAGTTCGGTTCCTTCGCTGGGCTGGCAGTTTTGCCGGGTTTGAATCGCAGCCAACAAAAAAATCCGATTAATCACCAAGACTACAAACAAAGTATGCGTCCAGTTTTTGGCTTTTCCTTCCTCTGTTTTTTTTTTTTTCCATCCTTTCCACTTTGCCGCTCCATGGAGCGCCACTCATGTTAACTTAGTCCGTAAAAATGCTCAAGCTAGTTTGCCGTCTGTTGCCTAGTGACTGATGATGACGTTGGTAGACGGCTGGTGACAAGTTTTACCCAGAATACACTTGGAGACAATATTGGCGATCCTCTTGTAATTTTGCGTGTCATAAAGTTAAATGCAAGAGTGAAAATAAAGCCAGTCATGTAGCACAACATTTTATTCAATATTTTACACCCACTATGTCACTAAAATCAGTCGGTCTTTTAAAGTTTTTGGCAGCCATGAGTCAACAATGACTGCGGCAGCCTACTATAAAATCCTACATACATCTTATAAGGAGTGATAAAATCTTGAATCCCTGAAGTCATATTCTGCCTCCCATCAGGCCCAGCCCAGGCCCAGAATTTTATTTAACCTTTTACGATATTTTAGCACCGGATTTACTTACTGTTTTTACTGATTTTAGCAAACTAGACACACTCCCCGATAGTTTTAGAACAGGAATAGTTACACTTTTATATAAAGACAAAGACAAGACAGATCTTAAAAACTGGAGACCGATTACCCTTTTAAACGTTGATTGTAAGATTTTTAGTAGACTTTTAGCAGCCAGGATGTGTCGAGTGTTGGGGGATCTAATCCACCCGGATCAAGCCTGCGCCGTCCCGGGAAGGAGGATCACGGACAGCCTGGTACTGATCCGAGACACCATCTGTTTTGCGAGAGACAGAAACATTCGGCTGATAGTCCTAAATCTAGATTTCGAGAAAGCGTTTGATCGGGTCTCGCACCAGTACCTTTTCCAGGTACTGCAAAAAATGGGTTTTCCTGGGAGGTTCGTAGCGTGGGTGGGACTGCTGTACCGAGACATCTCCAGCAGATTTATGGTTAACGGGTTTCTGACAAAAGCAGTGAAAGTGAACTGCGGTGTCCGTCAGGGTTGTCCGTTATCCGCCCTTCTCTACGTGGCCTGCGTCGAGCCGCTGGCGCAGATCTTGAGAAGGGACCCACAGATTTTAGGTGTAACGATACCGGGGAGTGGAGGGCAGGTAGCGAAATGTCTCTTATACATGGATGATTTTAACATTTTATGTACAGATCTTTTATCAATAGATAGGATTTTTCAATTAACCGATTGGTTTGGGAAAGCATCAGGGTCAAAATTAAACAAAGAAAAAACAAAAGCACAATTTTATGGACCATGGAAAGAGAATGAAAAATTAGGATGTCAGGTTCAAGTAACGGAAGAAGAACAAAAAATACTGGGAGTAAAATTTGACAAACATGGAGAAGGAAAGACAAACTGGGTTGAAATAACAAGAAGAGTAAAACAGCGACTGGGTTTCTGGGGGATGAGGAACCTTACAATAGAAGGAAAGATTTTAATAGTTAAAGCTGTGATTTTACCAGTGTTTTTACTCACCAGTGCTGTTTTTATTCCTCCTAGGAGAGTGCTTTTAGAACTACAACGAGCCATTTTTTATTTCATATGGAACTCTAAATGGGAAAGGTTAAAAAGAGAAATAATGTACAAACCCAAAGAAAAAGGAGGAAAAGGAGTCCCAGACCTCTACTTGTTTTTAGGCAGCCACTATACAAGCACCCACCTGAAACAAGCCATGAACCTTTCTAGTAACAACAAAACAAACACGATGACCAGATTCTGGTGCGGGTCCTATCTTAGAAAATTAAAAATGATAAAAAGTGATTTTAGAACTCCAGTAGCTTTTAACCTTCCTCCTGCATATGCTTTTATACGGAAATTTTTAGAACGTTTTAGACTAGAAGGAGAGGAGAGCAAGATTTTAACTAATCATCGTTTTATTATTTCTGTTGTGCAGGACCGGGAACCAGTGACTCCAGTGCGCGGCCTCCTGTATGGAGACGCCTCCACCGTTTGGCGCAACGTGAGCCATCCCGTCCTTCCAAACAGACTCCAGGACCTGTCATGGATGGTGGCTCATGGGATCCTGCCGGTCAGAGCCGTCATGCACTCCCGCGGCATGTCTGCAACGTCCATCTGCCCCCGACCCGGTTGTGGCGCGCCGGAGTCGGTGAGGCACCTGCTGTGGGAGTGCAGCGCTGCTGTGGACCTGTGGGCGAAGGCCGGCTCCTTGCAATTCCCACACTTGCCAGCAAGGGAGGTCCTTCATGCACAGCTAGTGCTGTACGGGGTGAGCCAGCAGAAAATGGCTAAAAAGGACTTTGCTGAGATGTGGCTCACCCTCGCCACCATCAAAGACGCCATTTGGACCTCCAGAAACTTGCTGGTGAGCAGGCGCAGGCAGATGCCCCCGGTGGCTGTGATCCGGATGGCGGCAGCAAAAAGGAAAACATCAAGGGCTGCAGGTGGCGCGCCAAGGACACAGCCACCAAGAAGAATCGCCTGCGCCTCCGTGGACGAAGGAGCCGGCGCTCCACGAAAAGAGGTCCAAGCAGCGGCGGCCTGGCTCTCCGGGTGAGGCAGGAGGGAAGGAGCTTCAGGGCAGGTTTCCCCTCTGAGCACCAAGCGCTGACTGGAAGGACGGGACGGCTCCGGACTTTGGAAGGAGTCACCCCGGTCCTGCTCAACTTTTAACACAGAGATTTTGTATTTTATATTCTTGTTCTTAGCTTCTTTTAGCCTAAACTGATGAAATTGTAAGTTTAAAAAAAAAAAAAAAAAAAATTCTGTATAAATGAAAAAATGTAAATTTTAAAATGTTTACAGTAACAATAAATACTTTTCGAAAGAAAAAAAAATCAGGCCCAGCCCAGGCCGTGGCCAATTGTCCTCACCTCACCGGAAACATTTTGTTAAGTTTCAATCTGAAACCTAATGCTGATGTTAACTCTACTGACCTGTAAGAAACCGTTTCACCTAAACCTCTGGTGCCTCTGATAGCTAGCAAATAAAAAAAAACTGAGCAGTATAAATAAAAACATCAAGGAAAAGTTGTAAAGAAGGGTTACGGTAATTGTTGAAACTGATTAAAACGAAGACTGGGGTGCTGTGGTGGCGCAGGGGCAAAGCATGACCCACATTGAGGCCTTGGTCCTTGTAGCGGTGGTCGTAGGTTCGATTCCCGGCCTGGCGACGTTTGCCGCATGTCTTACCCCTCTCTGATTGCCCTGTTTCCTGTCGGACTACTTTCAAATAAAGGCCACTAGAGCCAACAAAACCTTTAAAAAAAAAACGAAGACTAATATTTTCTCTCAAGGCCTTCGAAAGTTAAAGCAATCAACTTGGGAAGCAAATGCAAAAATGCATCCTTTGTTTTTCAGTTTTTGTGTATGAACAACCCACAGTTGTTGATGATAAAGAATGAATGCCAAGACGGAGATAAAGGGGGCGACAATTAGAAACCTCTCTTGTTTTTGTTGATGGTTTCTGACAGCCTTTTGCTGCTCAGCAGTCTTTTGTTATGATGAGTGAGATAAGAGGGAAATCAAAGAAGAAAACAGATTTTATTCTCACAGCTGTTATGTCAAGTAAAATGAGACTATGGCTTCAATATGTAACAAGTTGAAAATGCATGGTTGCTAAGACTTTACTGTTGAATGAAAAAAAAAAAACAACTGATATGCTCTTATTTTTTTATTGTGGAGAACTAATGTAGAAATTTTAGTGGTGCATTTATTATGGAGGAAATCCCAAAGACAGATTACCGTAGACTATCAGTTGTTAAAAGGAAATGAAAGATTGAACTTTTATTAGTTTTAATTATTGCTGAGTGTGTTGGTTTTTCTGGTTATTAATAATTACTTTACCTACTATTGTGTTGGCTAGAACTATAGTTGTTTTGTTTTAGTCTATAAACTGATTACATTTATTTGAAAGTGTTTATTTTGTTTTAGCCATCTGTGGTGAGTGTAGGATTTGGTTGAGTAAAAAAAAGTTATTTTTATGTTACTTTGTAATTAACTATGAATTCTTAAAAACATAAAGAAATCTCAAAAACTAGTATTATTGATATTTATTGCAATGTCACACAGACACAGAAATGATACAAATTTAAAAGTAAACAGTTGTAACATATGTGTGAAGTTCTGGTTTTTATAAAGTGCATCTTCTAGAAATTGGGCGTCCAAAAAAAAAAAAAAGGAATCAATATTGAAATATTGCCGTCAGAAAAAGTTCAAAAGAAAAATAATTTTCACTGGTTCACTACGATGGCAGAAATGGAAATTCGCTTTCCGAAGTCTGTCAGAGAAGGACTTCATCATGCTTTGAAGGCTTCAGAGTCTTTGGAAGCCATGACAGGAGTCTGTGAATCTGTTAACTGGCCATGAAAACTATTTTTTTCATAAATACAATCTTTTCACCTATGATAATAATTTGTAGCTGAGTATATATTCAATTCTTTTAGTGGCTGAGCTTGTAATATGCAGTGGAAGGACATGTAATGAAGGGATAAAAAGAAATTAAAGTCAATCACTTCATAGAAAATGACAGCAGCAGGTGCAAAGCCTATGCTTCCCATCAATTCTCATGGCAGCTTTAGTGAATTATGACATCCGCTTCTGCCCTGCCTTTTATATAAAAACATATGCTCATACATTAGGAGTCTGTTAAACCACGGTAACCTCATCAGTCTTAGTGCCACAGAATGTATTAATTCAATGTAAAAGACCTTCCAGGCTAAAACAAGTGGGTCAGCGAAAGAAAGGCTGGAAATAAATGTCAAAGGTTCATTTGCATTTGGTCTGATCCATGAGTAAAAATAAGTGACAGTTTTAGTTGAGCCTGACAGAGTCAGACTGGCAGACACAGGAGGAGGAAAGAGATCTAAAGAAAGAGTTACAGACGAAAAGGAATGGAAAAAGGGGTGGGAAACTGACAAGAAAAGATCATGACAAAGGGAAAAACTCCGGG
Organism: Xiphophorus maculatus; assembly: GCF_002775205.1. Lineage (NCBI taxonomy): Eukaryota > Metazoa > Chordata > Actinopteri > Cyprinodontiformes > Poeciliidae > Xiphophorus > Xiphophorus maculatus. The sequence goes on from NC_036460.1 coordinate 21,175,679, forward strand.
CAGACCTGTAGCAACGAGCCAACTGTTTGACAGATCGTGATGGAGACAAGCAGTGCAAAAACGGATTCAGTGTGATGCCAGCGACACAAAGATAATCTTGACGTTGATGGTGAGGAGGAAGAAGATGGTTATAATGATGAAAATGGCAGTGGTGGAGAAGGGTAGTTTCATTTCTGGATTCAGGGAAAAGACTGGCACGCCAACAGACAGTACATCCTGAGGGAATCCCAGCTCTCAGTGGATGTCATTACCTGTCAGTCAGCATATCTCCCTCAACAGGCCTTGCCCACTAACACAGCCAGTGGCATGCAATTGTCTGGAAGGTCATGTGGGACCAATGGACATTTAGATTAGAGAAAGGAAAGGGATAGATAAGAGCCAAAAAGAAAGGGGGAGCATTCATTAAACACATTTGTAGATGAAGGAAAATTAACTGAATATTGTTTAGCTCTTTGTCTTGTACAGATATAGAATGTTATATATGTGCTATAACAGGACTTAAATCTGATGTAAACTCAGACAGAACATAGCAAACTGTTGATAAACAGTGTGCTGAGGCTAAGGAGAGCCCTTGACATGGTGACGTAGCAGCTAAACCTGCAGCAAGCTGACCTTTAGAATATATCTTACAGTAGATGACAGGAGCAAATGCTTTCATAACATCATTGACCGCAAGGTCAATTCAGATTCCAGTCCTCAGATATAACAGGACATTTAGAGCAGCACCAATAAATCAACGGCCTGAAGATTGCCTAACTGCAGAAGGTTTAATTCGTGGTCATTTTAAGGACTTAATAACCAAATTTATAAGTCTTATGACCGTGTATAGCTTTTTCCATCTTATGTCTGTCATATTGATGAACAAAAATGATCTGTTCCTAACCAGAGAACCTGGAAGGACAGTGGACTACTTCTCTTTATTCTTCAGAAAAAGATCAAAAAGGGTTCTTCATCTCTGATAATGGAGTTTCAAACTTTTCAGTTTTTGTTTGAACAATTACACCAATGAGAGCAGGTTACATGACTTCACTGACACACCCACACATCCTGTAGGCTCTTTGGGTCACTGTCATGGGTATAGAGTCATAGACAATGTACATCATGGATTGACAGTCTGACCCGAAAAAGGGATTGTAAGTGTCTCAGGTTAAAAAAAATGGCAGAATATTCAAATGCTCAAAGTGCTTCTGTGAAGTGTACCATCTTTGTGAGGATCAGCCTGGGTCTGTGCTATGGAGTCCTTAATGTAAGCTTAATCTTACCAAGCCCTGAATCACTAAAATAATGTAAATTAAGGGTAATCAGAAAAGCGTGAACACAATTCCAATTGTCTTTTATCACTTCAGATTTCCAGCGTCTGACTGACTGAGAAGTTATAAAAACATCTTAAGTCAAAGTTAGTAAGACCAAATCAGGCAAGTCAATTAACCCTGGGCTGTAATTACAATGGTCAAGTTCCTCTGTTTCGCAACAATTACCTGTAAGTCGACATGTACTTCCTGACAAGTTGAGTACAGTAATTAAGGCTGCTTGTTATGAATACCCTTTCATTCAGACGCCGCTTGTGAACCTACAAGTGCCTGTTTATTTTATTTTTTTCTGAAGTCAACTCGATGGTTAACATTTCACTGCTGTACAAACGTGGAAATTTGATTATCTAATATCTAACTTTACAGTAGTACTTATTCAAATTTTAACTTTGAAAAAATTGCAATGTTGATCGATTCATGTTTTGCCCTTGCATCAATCTGTTTTACTGGCTTGTCTGGTATGCAAAAAATATTCCATTAATCAAGATATTTGTAAACCCATATGCAATTTAGAACTGATGTGTTTCTTGTAAAATATTTTTAAACATTTGAAAGCAGTCTTTGAATGATTAAATCTGAAAACACAATCCAGGATAAAATGTGATGTGAGTACAATTTCCCAAAACTCAGAAATAAAGTTTAAAGACGAAATTGTACTCAAGTTGTTGTCAAATCCTAGTGATAGCCAGGCATTGCTTAAAACAAATAATGTGATTCAAATCATTTAAAATCTATCCAATTCTTCAAATGAACAGCTTGTAGAACTGCATTTTACAGAGACAATTTTATATTTTTAACTTTTGCAAACTGAATGGAGAGGAATTTAAAGACTGTTTGTTTCTGTGCATTATGGTTTGTGGGTATTAGTCTGAGAACAGCTCTGTTACTACACCACTGCAGCATTTCAAATGCTGTGTTTGGTGTCAGTAATTAAGACACTGTTCTTAGTTGCCAGACATTTCCACTTCGGTCTCATTTGTTCAAAAGCTTTGTCTCCAGAAATCTTGTGACATGTGCAGATGTTGCTTGGCAAACCTACGCCTTGTTTCTGAACTCTTAAAAGAGAAGAGGCTTTATTTTCGCAACCACTTGAAATAATTCAAAGCTTTTCAGTCTAGCAATTGTACTGCCATGAACCTTTAACAATTTAAAGTTTTTCTGGTTTTACCTTGTCGGTAGCTGTACTGAACTTCTTGGTGTTCACTCCTAGAAAACATTAGAAAGATTGAAAACTTTTAAGGGGGCTCTTTCCTGGGAGCATCACAGTAAGAAAGGCAGAAACCAGCAAGGCAAACAAATCAGGAACTGTCTTCAAGACGGCAATGGCGTTTCAATAATTTATGTGCAACAAGAATAGCTTAGATCATGGCAAAAAGAAGTTTTGGAGTTCTGTGGTGAGGAAGCCAAACATTTTTAATTAACTTAATTTTCTAACAATTATCTCTGCTATCACCTCTTCTACTGTTCATATGTTTTTGTCAACCAGATGTCTGTAATTCTGTTTGCAAGCATATTTTACACCCAGCCACCCAAACTGAATATGTCAATGTTTTTACAGAGTTTGCAATCAAATAGTATCCCATAAAGTCCAACAACCTAATTACAAATAATTTAGAAAAAGTTCAGCATCTCCAAGGAAATGCAGAGAAAGAAAAAGGCTCTCATCACAGCCTTTCCCCCCCAGAGATTTCAAACGGTGAAGATGAATGACGAATATTTTCAACATCTATGTTTTGGCACACAGGTTACAGCACAACAGCTCAGGACTGTCACCGATTTAAAGGTTGAGTGGAGCAAACACACTGCAGCAGCTATTTGTCGATCAGAGCACTTCATTCAAAATCCATTCTAGCCTCACATTTTCACAGTCCATGGCTTTTAATATACCACTACTATGAAAGAATCTACGATTAAGACTGTACAGCGTTAGTCACTGTTTTGGATGGCCTGCTGGACTCTGATGTTGCGGTGGGAGAAAATGTGTGTTCCCAGGCCACAGGCGCTCCGGCCAGAGTCAGGGAGCGTAATCCACATCAACGCACCGGCTTTCGGACGGCCAATTGTAAGGCGCACTACAGCTTGAACTGATAGAGAGGTTTCATGGGATACAGTAATGAATAACCTTTCAGACACTGTGTCTCTCCCCCTCAGCTTCTTTATTCCTCACCGTCTAATGCAAACTGGCATGTGCTCCTATGTTCTCATACTGACTGATTGCCGCTGTACATGAAATATCGACTTTTCATCAGAATATGAACGGGATTGGAGGGACGGAGCAAATGTCGACGGGTGAGAAAGTATTCATCACAATGAAAGTCACAGTAGCACGGCTCTTTAGGTCCTTCAGGACTATCATCGCAGATCTGTGCTGGACATCAATCTGTTACCTCTGACATGGTGCTCTTCTTGTATCCCACCTGCACATTTTAAACCATGACACAGAGGCTGGAAAACTAAGTGCATTATATATGGTTTGAATCACTGCTTTTCTTTATAAAAAAAGAAAAACTATTAGAAAAGCTGTTTTTGTATATCTATCCAATATGCAAAAACAAAAGAAATGTAAGGAGGCAAATACTGTTTCACAACAATGCATTTCAAACTGAATCACCTAAATGTCTTCTGTGGCATTTAGTTTGTGATTTGTGTCGTAGAAATGGGTTCTTACCTATAGGAACACCGTTAAAAGAAAAAAGGAGATCATGTAAAACTTGAATATACTTTTAAATAATGAGAACCAGATTCCAACTGATTGCTTAACCTTTTCGAGTGTGACAGTGTATATTTTAGGAATAGGACAGGGAAAAAAGACGAGGACCCACTAGGATTATCTCTACCACTTGATCAGTGATGCTACAGAAGGAAAAGTAAGCTACTGCTTGAACCTAATCACTTTACTGCACAGCAAAAAAGTAGCAAACCTGTGATCCAAAAAAATATAGTATCAGTTAACCTCTAAAAGTCATCAACCATTGCCATAAGTGCTTTTTGATGATCTGTATTTGTTCTGTTTTTTTCAGGCTAGATGCTACAATCAGTGACAGGAGACACAAACAGGCCTGGAGTGTCCAAATCTATAAAGAGCTGCTCCTGCCTGAAAACGGCTACTCCTCTTGATAAGGGTGTTCGCTATAATGGCATCTGATATTTTGGTTCTGCTCATCTTGTGTTTTTCCATGTCGTACATGCATTCTACACATTGCAGACTAAAACTAAATCACATTATTTATTTCACTGAACTGAAATAAATTAGATTTTGTTTGAAGTTACCGCCTGCCGTTCTCTTCTCTTATTTGTTGTAGTCTTTAAAGCCAAGCTGCAGCAACAGCAGATACGAGCACAAACACAAAATGGACAAAAACTTAAAATGCCTGCAGCAAGGATTCAAAAGAAATCAATATTTAGCATTATGCATAATGAGTTTGAATGGATTAAGCATGGTGTCAAACACAGAGACAAGTGAAACTGTGCAAACAGGATGGTGTGTCAGATTCCAACTGGGCTTCAGGGCAACTTAACGCTTCTCAGGAGGCTTTAGAAAGTTTCTTAAAGATTATGAACAGGAGAGGTGGGAAAATAGAAATGCTGATATATATTAAAAAAAACGGGAGGAGGTATCACAGGAATAAACAACAACATTTAAAAGTAGTTGGCTGTTGAGAAGAGAGAGATATCAAGTATATTCAAGCTGTGTTTCAAGATAATTAGAACCACCAAACCTGGTTTAATAAAACTCTTGGAACAGCAACGGACTTTGAATAAATGTGTGTTCCTGAAACTACCTCTATCTAACCTCTGTACTTCATGATCTTTGCTTAACCTGGGACAATGTTGCTGCATACCCCCCACTGTCTGGTGATTCAGCCAAATTCACTATTACCTTATTATACTACCTATACCAGCTATACATCATCTAGGACTCGTAAAGCTCTAGAGGCCGGCTAATGTGAACACAGCATCTGTAGTTTGTGCACTTCCACAAACAAGGTCTGAATACAGGAACAGCATGCATTTTTTTTTCATGCAGTCACAAACTGTTTTCTGGTAAACAGAATAGGAGAGCTAATGCTGACTGAGAGATCCCCAAAGATCTGCCAAGGTAAACAACGCATGATGCTAAAAACAGCCCCTGTTGTGACTGAGTGTGTGCATGTCTACAAGTGATACAAAGTAATAAAGATTCAGGGACAAAACTCTGTGAAACCTGAGGAAAGGTGACAGGAGGAAAACAAGAGGGACAAGCCTCCACTGACCCTGAACAGTCAGGGGGAACTTAGAGAAGTGAAAAAAGGAGAAAAGCCACACAGACACAAGTGCGAGCATGCACAGCGAAACATGGAGTCCTGTCAATTGATTCACTGCAGAGCGAGTTAATAACACAGTTGGCTGGACAGTGGAAATAGTCTGTGTCTGTAGGCTGTTGACTCACTGCAACCCTGTCCTGAAGTCCTTGCTATGTTTATGTTAGTGTGTTTAATTTTGCCCAGACAGTGTTTATAATAGCTAAGTTTGCTACTCTATATGTGTTTTTCTGTACTTTTGGATTGCCACCTGATCTGATCTTCGTTAAAGTAATCCAAGTTACCTATTTTATTCATTCTTTACTTGAAGAATGATTTTTTTTCTGACCCAGGCAGATTTTGGGTACAATTATCTTATTCATTTTACTGACATGTTGTCCTTGACTGATGTTTTGTGGAGGGAGATAGCAAGGAGGGCTTTCAGTCTCAAAGACTTGGAACTGATTGCAACAGATGAAAAATATCGGTGAAAGCAAGCAGAAAACTGTTCAGCAATTATTAGAAGAAATTAAATGCTTTCGCACCAGTAAAGAGTTTAGCCAAAAGGTCACTACTTAGTCTTACCCAATTGATCTTTATGTTTAATTTTTTTCTATATATTTGGCCAATATACACAGGTAGTTGCTACTTTCCTTACATTTTTGTAGGTTGAAATTTTCACTGATGCAAGATTTTCAAAAATGATGCATAAAAGTCTTATAAAATGAAACATTTTTGGTACCGCAACAATTATTCATCTTGCTAAACATGTTTTGGGTTTTTATGCTTTCCGATGATATCTATTGACTGTCAAAAACAAATCAGTGCAGCCCAGCCAAAAAATAATTCAAAGAAAGAACAGCCCATATGCTCTTGTTGCTGTGAATACACAAAACAGGGTACGATACTTCTCCAACAGTGACTTTTTGAGGAAGTCATGAACTGCTAATTAAAAGTTCCTTAAAACTGTAATCAACTTAATATAAAGTAAATGTGAAAAGGGTTGCATTAGTCTGTTAGCTTAATTTTTCTGGACCACATTAAAAAGAGTTTTGCTGCAGTCTGTCCTTATAATCACACACAAGTGTCTTAAATTTGTAACCACCATATTTGTATTTCCTCTCAGGGTTATAAAGCCATTAGGCAAGCAGCCCGTTCCTATTATTTTGGAAAGACAAAAGAGGCTGACTTTACCATCTCCACATGGCCATAAAATGAAAAAAGTGCAACATCAAGTGCAACAGAAGTTTGCACAGATAACTAGATGAGTTAGCTGGAAGTATGAGTCCACACTGATGCATACACGAAGTAACAAGCTCACGTTCACTAGCATCTGTTTTCCCAGCACTGGTGCTCAAGGCAAAAGCAGAATCAACCGATGGCTTTGCCAAGCATCTGTAATGGCACAAGGTCTGGCCTGGAAGAAGAAAAGGTTTTGAGGGCTTGCCAAACTCTTCACCGTGATCCATGATCAAAGGTGAGGCATAATGGTGAAGGACTGGCAGAATGTGGTGTCAAGGGAAAAGTGGGCATTCTTCCCATGGAGGAAGGCTGGTCATGATGGTGTGTGCATGTGTATGCTAAACATACTCATACAGGTGAAGAGGGGGTGAAATATCAGTACAGATACAATTATGCTAATGATATGAAATTGCTGAAAATAATTTTGATATGTTGTTATCCATCTGATAAAATACCAAACAGTTTGAGGAACTAATCTAAGGAAGTGGGAAGTGACAGGAATGTCCAAGGATGGACTTACTCTTCTCAGGAGATCTTTGTGGTCCATTAGATCAGTAGCCACACTTCTAATTTCAAAAGGGGATTATGTGTCTGTAATTGCCTCAGTGATTTCTGCAAATCAGTCAGAGATCTAATATTGGAGGGGACTGGGAGAGAGAGGAATCGTGAAAACCTCTGTGAATCTCCTGACAAGTGAAAAGTGGCAGCTAGAGTCTTTTGGCGCACTGGAGGAAACACTTTACTCCCAACAGTTCCACAGTAATAAGCACTGCTATGGAAGAGGAATTGACTAGTCTAAATTAGTGGGGGAAAAACAGCAGAAGTCAGAGGGTTTGTTATTTCTCTTAACGCACCTTAGAGACCAAAGCGAGTCAGAGGAAAAAACAATAAAAAGACAACAACAAAAAAAGAAAAACCCACAGCTGCCAGCTTAGGTCGATGAGACTGAACAGTCTTAGCACAATGCTATTTCTCATCACAACTCTAATCTCAACCATTATTGGTGTTTTTGTGCTGTAATAAAGCAAATCCTCTTCAAACTCTATAAAACGATCCAGCCTTATGTCTTAACTTCAGCATTCATGCCATCAGTTTTCAGCTTTAGCAAAAAACAATTGTCCTTGCACAGAGAGAAATAAAGCAGGAAACTGGAACCAGAAAGAATTCAACAGAATAGGAATATTTCAGTTCCCCGAAAAAAACTTTTGCAAAACTCCTGCTAAATGTTGAGCACACACACACACACAAAATCACCAAGAAACATGGTTTTGCATAATGGTGCTCTAAAGAACTGTCATCATAATCCATTCTTCAAAGAACCATTCATTTCTTGCCATGTGCAATGTAATCTTCAGCAAGGCCAGAATGAACCCCTTCTTTTGATATTTAGAAATGTTCCATGAAATAAGCAGTAATCTGCATATATAAATCATTAATAAAGTTTCACTCACCACAGGATGCCAAATGCTTAAAGTGGTTCCTTCTTCTTCCTGGTTAATTCAACCAGTAATTAGTTGATGTCATGTGGTACTCATTGACCGTGTATAAAGCTTACATGTCTTTTCCGAGTGGTCAGTCAATCAGTTATTGTGGAAAAAGACTGATGGCCCTGCCTAGATAACTTGCTTATCCTGTTGTACGCAGTACATTTTCGGTTCTAATATGCACTGTGCAACATCTAGGAGCACTATCAGCAACTCACATACTTTGCTGATATTAGGTTAGATTATTATGAAGTTGTTCCATATTGGACTTCAGTTTTTCAAACACAGACATGAAATGTGTCAACATCCTTGGCAATTTAAAAGAAAACATTCTGACAAAAAATTTAAAATTCCCTATTCCACTCATATGAGTTGTGCATTGTGGCTTTAGATTTTATACGTTCCAGTTGCACACAAACAGAAAGTTTACAAAATTGTCTGAGAACATCAGTCAATTTTTACATACCACAACCACCTCAACAATGTATTGACATCTTTGAGAAGAAAATGAAAAGAAGAAAAAGGAAAAAAATGACAAAACACGCACATGTTAAGAAGTGAGAATTTTGCTAACTGCATTAAGGATGTCTATTTGAGGCAGTTTGATGCTGATCCAATCACTTACTGCCAAGACAAATGAAAAACTGATTCAACTATATTGGTTTGTTCATGTGTGCTGCTCTAGATCTTCTGTTTATTCAGAAAAGACAGAAGCTACTAACTACCAACAGGAGAGTTTATTTGGTGTTAATCTCTTCCACCAACACTTTCATTGTCACATTTTCAGTGTCACAGTAATTTTATTTTGTATTTCCACTTTTACTGTGAATGTGGGAAGAGAAAAAAAATATTTGCAGTAATAAAAACCTCTTTAATAGCAGAACACTACTGACTTTATTAATATAGTGTGTTTCTGAAGGTCAGTGTCATTAAGGTTTTGTTCTTTCTTTGTCTGCTTCTATTTTGATGGTTTTGTTCCACTTTGTAGCAGGTTGGCTGAACCTCCCTACTTGTGTTTTTCAGGATTTCAATGCTTAAAGTAGCCAAAAAGAAAAAAAAGAGTAATACCAGAGAGTGCTTTGATAAAAATATTCATACACCTAGATTTTTGTTTGTCATAACATAGCCAGAAACTTGAATGTGTCTTACAGAAAACAGTCTATATTTTTTTTTACAGAAATGACATTGAGAAGACTTTTTGGGCATGTCTCTACAAGCTCTGTACATCTAAATAAAAGTTTTGCCATAAAAGTTTTTTCTTTACAAAATTTCTTAAAACAGATTAGACAGACATCATATGTGAATATCAGCTTTCACGTCTTTCCACAGGTTCCAAATTGTATTTAGATCTTAATGTTGACTGGATTACTCAAAAACAACACTACTATTTGTTCCAAACCATTTTTTGCAGCTCTGGCTATATGTTTGATATTTGGAGCCCATCGTGTTGTTTGGCTGTGATCCTTAAACCTCATTCTCAAGTATTTTGCAACCTCCAAGATATTTTCTTCCGTCATTTGACTTCTTCCCTCCTAAACTCTGACATAAATATAGAGAAATCAAGATCTAAGTTTATACATTAATTCCCTAAACCAAATTTTCAGCTAATTATTGGTTTAAAAAAAACAGTAGGCTTTGAAGTTCACTCTTTAAAAAATACAATTAGGAAGAACAGATAAGCTTTTTAACTTGCAAAAGACTATCAAGCTGATCAGAGATGGAAAGTGTATAGGCCGTGCAGTTAAAAAGTGAAGTGTGGATTTCTATTTATGCAAAACATATACAAAACGTGAGCCAGTTTGTGATTACGTGAGCACATCATTGCTGTAGTTTTGTTCTGCACTAATCAAAACCAAGTCAACAAAGCTGTTATTTCTCTGCTCACTGCCAGGAGATAATAGCTCAACTCAGGACAAAAGGCATGGCATTTATAGCAGTTACAACAACATTTTCATGCATCAGGGCATGAGTTCACATGTTGGCCCTGGCAGCACGTATTCAATAGTTTTGAAACCAAAGGCAGTAACACAGCAGTGGTGCACACAGTCTGCAGGTGGAAAACGATGGCTTAGAATAGGGGAAATAAATCACAATAAGTTTGGGTTGGAATCAATCATGAATAATCAGATCATGTGCTTTAATTTTCTTTAAAGTGCTCTTTCAACAAAGCATGGGCTTGAATGGAGGAGTAGAACCAAGATATGCAGCACAAACACATCTGCTTCGCAGAGAAAATTGATGTCCTTGTCTGTTCGGAGGTGCAAATGTGGGATGAATTAAAAATGAACCGAAAAAAAGGAGAAATACATTCTGTTTCCTGAAGACAATGTGGCATAAAGAATTAAAAATGCCCAGGCTCAATCCCATTTCACCCGTTTGCTCTTCTTGCTCTTTTACCCCTATATTATGCACATTTACACTATGGTTTGGGAATATGCAAAGCGTTTTCATAACATAGGGGATGCATTATCTGGATCTAGAATTTTTCTTTGGGAAATACATATTTTTAGCAATGTATAAGATTTAGTAATATTTTTAAGTATTCTTAAGAGTTATAAAGGCTATATGTTTTCCAAATCAAAATACGTTCACTGGGGACTTTATGAGGTAATACTAGTACATCTCATATTGTGTATAAGATCAATATTTCTTGCCAGTCATTTCAGAAAGTGAAACACATAATCTTACCCAGAGGCAATGTCAGAGGCTAAGGAGTGGACTCTTGTGCAATGGCTCAGAATCCAGTTTCAGTTTCAGTTTCCAGTCAGTCATGGTTTGGGGTGCCATGTCTTCTGCTGGTGTTGGTCCATTTTGTTTTCTGAAGTCCAAAGTCAATGCAGCCATCCACCAGGAAATTCTAGAGCATTCTATGCTTCCCTTTGTTGACAAACTGTATGGAGCTGCTGATTTTATCTTCTAGTAGGACTTGGCACTTGCTCACATCACCAAAGGTACCAAAAGCTGGTTCAGTGACTGTGGCGTTCTTGATTGGCCAGCAAACTCCCCTGAACCTGGACGTCCTAGAAAATCTATAGGCTGTTGTAAAGATGAAAATGAGAGCCACCAGACCAAGCAAGGCAGATGACCTGAAGGCAGCTTTCAAAGCAATCTGTGCTTCCATTACACCTCTGCAGTACCACAGGATGATGGCCTCTGTGTGGTGCATTGGTGCAGTAATTCATGCAAGATGCCTAACTAAGTATTGAGTGCAAAAAAATGTACATACTTTTCAGAAGCCCAACATTTCTGCTTTAAAACTCCATTTTGAAGCTAGCTATCAGAGGCATTCATTGAAATACTACATCACATTTGTGTTTCCTGATGAGTATGAACTCTCTTTTTCAGATCAACATTTAATATTTCCAATGGGAGTCACTGTTCTCATGTTTATTGCATTTGAAACCACGCCAACCACCAACCTCATTTCAACTGAGGTCCAGACATGCCATTTTTATGACCTTCATTCCATACCACCGCAGCATACGGTAATAATCTTCAAACTCTAATGCCGTTGTCTTTAAACTACGCTCACGGACTCCAGCTCAACAGGAGACAAGCTCCATTACGCATCCACAAACATAACCCTGCAGCTTGTAATTAGTTTGTTAATAATTTAAGTACCAATTTTTTTTTCTGTTTGTGTATAGCAGAGAAGTTGTTGTGCATATAAAGTGCAGGTTCACGGAGGAAAACCAGCTCATATTTGAATTTGTCTTCATGAGCTCCACTGAGGTTACAGTGATTGAAGATGTTCTGTTAGGGTGTGAGATTAAAAGTACACACATACACGATTGTTATATCACTTATCAGATCTGCTGCATAATTTATGCAGTAAGCTCCACAGTAAAGGAAAAGTAAAGTGTGCATAAATGTATAAAATCATTCTGATCTGCCATTTCTGGCATTAAATAAATGATTGGTCCCAGCACCTGTCCCGGTAATTAAAACCTTAGAGATTAGTCATAATCTTGCCTCAATTCATTTAGACCCCATGGGGGAGATTTGTCTCTGCATGTATTTGGACTGAATTCTGCTCCAAATACAAAGCCTCCTCCCAAAAAAAATCCTAAACAAACAATTTTAAATTAGGTGACTGAGTTGTAATAAAGGATGTTTTGCCTGGAGGCACAAATGCTGCTGGATAATTAAGCTTCATTTCCTTCAGATACATCCTCATTATCTGCTATTGTATCTGAACAAAACGATTTTAAAAAAAAAAGAAATAGGTATTCATCTCATGTAACAGGTGGTCACCTAAAAAGACAAAGATCTCAAATATTCCCCACAGCTTCAACTCTGTGAAAACACATGTTGGAGTGTCATCAAAGTAATGACTCAAACAGCACATGGCTGAGTAATTACAAGCCAGGACAATAATTATGAGGTCTCCTCCCCAGGGTCCTTATTGGGACGTCAGCCTCTGCTTTAACCTTAATTTTCTGAGAAACATTTTTAACCTAAACATTAGCTGATGAGCCCACAACTGGGCATCCTGAGGAAACCCAGGATGCTTTCCTCAGATACAATTCAGTCTTTCCCACCCAACATGCCATCTTGCCTGGGCTTCACAGAAAGTTAAATGAGTTCATAGATGGCATCTGAAATTAGAGCGAATGGGGGCAGAATGAAGCTGACTGGAGGCAAGGGTACAGTGACTCAGCTGCAGTGGCTCTTGCAGCTGGCCTTAATAAGTCACTGAGAGAGAACAACTGAGGGAATTGACAGTGCAGTGCTGCTGACTGGTGGACATTACTTCAGCAAGGCTAATTACACTCCAAGACTCCATTGCAATGAGCCACCCAGGCCATCACTGCATGGAAGAAGCTGAAAAAAAAAACAACAAAAAAACAAAGCTCACACATAAAAACATAAAAATGCTGGACAAATACCACTGAACATACAAAATGATTTTGCAGCATATGTATGCTATATTTCTGTTTAGTTTTGATTTGATATCATTATTTGCTTTAAAATAATAAAAACAGAAATTATTAGCTTAATTATTCTTAAAATGTATTTCCCAACTCCTAGCTAAACCATGAGTACCTTTTACAAATATTTAGGCCTAGTAGCATTTTATATTCAAGACTTTGTAAAATATGATCCTTCTTACATTATACTGTCATCTAAGAAACTTGATCTATTCCTTTCATTATTTTGTTGTAATTGCTGCTTTACAGCAAAATCTATTCTACTAAAAACAGACCTCAAATAGGATAGGAATAGGATAGTTCCCTGACACTGTACTGGCATGTCACATAAGTTGAGGTTATCCAAGCAGAGTATAGAAAACATGAAGGGAGTTTCACCGAATGAAAAAAATCAAACAAGAACACATACCGATTTGTGCCAGTTTAATCACTTTTCACCCTTCATTTCCCAATACTTGCAGAAGGTCAGACTAGATGGTTGTTTACAGCATGTTTTGGTTCTGCTGGAAGTTTCTTCATATTACAAGTGAGGTGTTTGTTTTCACTGTTGCCACATGCTTGATCACTCTAAAATGAAAGAGGTACCAGTATGATCATGCACAACTGTTGTGTGTCTGTGTGGCACTGGCATGGACTGGTGACCTATCAAATCTTCCCTTTCATCCAATGGTCACAGGCATTAGCAACCTTGCAAAAGGTGTGCAATATTCCAGAGGTTTTTCTATGCATTTTTTTAAAAAAAAACCTCAAAATAGTTTTGTTAAGTCCTGCCGTGGATAGCGAGGCTTCATTCAAATAAGTTTTTAATCCTCACACAGTTGGAGGAAATAAACCAGAAGCAAATAACTTGAAATATGTTTTCTTGGGTAACCAAAGAAGAGTGGCAACCAACAGTTAGAGTGTGTCCTCTCTATTTACGGCACAATGGGGGGCAAAATGACTCTTGTTGTGACTCTTATTAACAGCACGCTTTCCAGTTCTAATATCTATCTCAAAAGAAACTGAATCCCAGTCCAACAGCTCAAACGTCATCTGTCCTAAAGGAGCCGGTAAAGATGGCTCAGCATTTGCTGCAGTGGAGGTGAAGCGAATTGAATTCAGCCCACTGAGGATTCTCCATCATCTCCTCCCGCTGAGTGTGGAAAACAGAGCAAAGAGGCACAGGTTGATTTGTCCGACTTCTTCCTGTGGTGCCAGGCAGTTAGCAGCTGCTCCAGGAGTCCGGGTAGTCCTCCAGCTATTTTTTTATCTTTTATTATTAATAAGGTGAATACAATAAATAAATAAATATAAGCATTTCAGGTTAACAAGCCTTAGGCAAAAGTAATTGTAGTACGAGTTTGAGGATTTGACTGGGTGTGCACTGCTGTGTTTATGTGATAATTCGAAGGTCTTATTACTCTGCACTGCTTAAACATGGCTGTAATTATAGTCTACAATTTATTTAAAATATCAGTTGACTGCAAATGATAAAGTTTAAAATAGATTTTTCAGTATTAATCTGGCAAATTAAATAATTTCATTCTCGGGAGCAAATGTAGGAAATGACTGAAATTTTTCAATTCACATCTCAAGCTTTCTAGTAGAAATGTAAAGGTTTTGTATCAAAAACAAAACCTTTATGTTTGTATTGCTTTATTGTGGTGATGATGTTCTTTTGGCGATATAGGAACTCCTGCAGTCATGAAGTTTTGCTGTTTCCCTCTTGGTCGCTTGAGCAGTTTCTTTTCATCAAGTTTGGATAAAGTTTCTCAGTAATGCCAGCGTTGTCTTACATGTTCTCCTTTTTCGATTAATGTTTCAAATGTGCTTTGGTATTTAATATGCTTTTTTTGTTTTGAAAAATTAACAGATTTTTTGTATTTAAATAAAAGTCCATTTGTATTCCATTTGGTTATAAACGCAGCATTTATTCATACAAAGTAGTAATGTTGTCTGAATGTAGAAAATTTAAATATACATAATTCTAAAACCAGTGTGATCAATTTAGAGTATTTAATCTGCACCCACCGGTTTTCTTATTAGGTTGAATTCAATAAAGGTTATGAAATGGGAGAGAAAAAGAGCCCGTCTCCAGTGAAACCCCCTACCGCCTTTGATTTAGGAACAGCTTATAATTGGCTCTTACACTTTGTTATTGAACAGGACAGATGCAAAGCATGTCTGCGTGAGAACGTGTTTATGGAGTCGAGACAGGGTGCCTGATGAATCCAGCTCTAATGAAGGATCATGTCTGATTTTCCAGTCTATTTGCCCAAGTTTTCCCTCCCTGTATACAGAAAAAACAGACATCAGCTTAAGGCAGTGATCATGTGTGAGCGGAGGAATATTTTCTTCAAATTAGCAAAAGAAGCAGCCTTTGCTGACTGGATCAAATTAAGCAGTAGAAACTACTTCACTTAACGAATGGGGAGTGATGATACCACCAACAAAAACAAGCTGCACCATATGGTGTTGATCTGGGATTTTTGCATAATATTACGGAGTTCAGTCTCTTCCATAAATGCTTTGAGTTAACATTTTTCAATTCAGGATTTTGAAACTATTGACTGTGATTAACAAGCCATACAATCCTGACCAAATATACCAAAACACAGTTTACAGCCACAACCTTTAATGTATTTTATTGCGATTTAATTTAGTAAACATCTGCAAAATAGTGAATAATTGTGAAGTGGAAAGAACATCACACATAGTTCAATTACAGCTGCAAGATTCTTTGGCATATATACCAGTTTTCTACATCCTGAATTTTTTTTAATATTATCTTTTGCAAAATACCTTGTGTTCAGTCAGGCTGAATACAGTATGTCCTATAATTTCTCTTTTAGGTATCGCCACTATTTCTCTCTTATGTTTAGGTATAAAATCCTTCCAACATAAACATGCTTAAATGTAAACCTTCTCATTGTAGGTCTAAAGGTTTCTTTGGGTCTTTAGGGGTGTTGTTCCTCTATATACAGGTATCACAGTTTACCCAATCCGTTCTCCGTAATATCTGACCAGCTGCCTGCTGGTCAGCATTATGTTGAAGAAGAAAACATTCCCTCAGCATGATGCTACCATCACCACCCAGATCACACTATGGGGTATTTTTATTCATCACAAATGATGTTTTACCTGTTGGTCAAAAATACTGATTTTGGCCTTATTTTCTTCTACGCTTGCTATGTAATTTAAAGGTTTTGTGACAAAATAAAGACATTATTAAGCCTTCTTTAAGACCCAATTTAAACATCCCGTCAGTCTTTTGCAGAGGTTAGATTTGTGAAGTGCATGATAAAAGATTAAAATTATCAGCCAAAATATTCTCTGAACTGAGCTGTAGATCTAAGTTCCTCCACATTATCATGGTCCTCTTGGTTTCTTTTCTAACTAATGCTTTTCCAACCTGGCCTGCCAGCAAGGTGGACATCCAAATATTCATGGGTTTGCTGCATCTTTCCTAGATGTTGGACTGGACAGTGCTCTGAGATGTTTCATATTGTTTAACAACCTGGCCCAGTTTTAAACTTCTCCACAACTTTATTCATGACTTGTCTGCTGTGAATCTTGGTCTTTGTGATGCTTTTTGTTTTCTAATGTGACCTCTCTAACCTCTGAAGCCTTCACGACAGCTGGATTTATACTGAGGTTATATGTAGGTGGACTGACCAACACTGATTTCATTTATGAGTATCAGAGTAAATGTGGCTAAACAGAAATTATGTCAGTTTTCAGAGCAATGTTTCATTTTCCTGAAATGTTTAAATGACACACTACTTTGTGATGGTCCATCAAAAAAAAAAATCCCATCAAATTCAGTTTCTCTTTTTTTCCATGTGCTTAATAAAAATTTTAACTGAATCTGTAAAAGTTCTATAAACTAACATGGACACCTTGGATCACATGTTAAAAGTGACTTATTTATAAATAGAAGTTTGTCATTTTTAATTTTAATCAATGGATTTGCCACCAAAGCAAAGACAACCCAACCACACTGATCTTGCTGCTGGCCGCTGAAAGGTCCTGGGGGTAATGTGGAAGAGGTGGGAGGTTGTTTTTGGCACCGTCACATTCAGTGAAGGCCAGACAGTGACATTATGCCAGCCAGGCAGGACTCTTGGGAAAGCCATGCTAAATACCATCTACAAAAGCACAAATGGCAGAGGGGAGTCTGTGGTGATGCTTTGGGGTTACACATTTGTTTGTGTGTCAGCGTGTACTTTGAAATGTGAGCCTTTTGCTGGTTCATATTTATGCCTCGTAATGAAGGTACACTGGCAACAAGCTGGGTGATGTGCAGATGACATTAGAGAAAAAGGAGAAAAAGCAGGCCAGGCAGCTAATTATCTATCAATGATGCAGCAGTAAGGAGAAAAACAACCACTGCTGCTGTAGAGCTGAATTAATACAGTCAGACAGGGGCTGGTGATGAATAGTGAAGGTAAACAAAGGGGTAAAGCTGCTGTTCATGAACCAGCAAACATTCGAAATCCAACAGAATGATTTGTTCTTGGTGTTTTCATATAAGAAAACTCTGGGTTTGAGCTGTTTTCAGAAAGCACAAAGTGGTTTGAAAGCACTGTGTGACAGTCTGCAAACAGTATTACGCAGAAGCAGAGCTGAGAGCTGAGAGCGAGCAGACAAGGAGAAATCTACTGAGTGATAAAAGTGGTCTTTTCAGAAATAATAAAATGTTGATGCTGTTAAGAAGTGACAGTATGTTCTGACTCAGTTCTGTTAACATTTGAAATAATGGAAGGATAAACATTTTTCTTGTACAATAGGAGACTCACAGATCAGAAGAGCTTTGCAACAGCTCTTATACACTAAGGAGTTTGAAAGACAGACTTAGAAAAACTAAGCAATACTTTTATTTGAACAGAACATGTCTTTGAAAAAATCTACTTAGGTTGAGGATGCTGAGCATTAACGACACCAGCCAACACTCATTAAAGAAATATTAATTTATTTTATTTTCTTAAATCTAGTTCTAAGTAATAAAACAATCATTTAAGCTTTCATCTTAAGGTGTTTTCAACTATCTAAGGCAATTTACAACAGATTTTTAAATTCACTGTGTAAAACAATATTTTTCTTATGACTGTTTGACATTAAATCTGAATAAACATTTTGTATTTTACGTCCTTTGAGATAACCAAAAGCATTACTTTTTGCTTAATCAAATGATGTTGAGGAGCATATTTTTTTAAAATAGTCAGAAATGTATTTATATATTCCTTTCTTGTAGAACAGATTTTTTTATTTACTTGATTAAAACGTTCTAGTGTGCTTTCACAAGATTATCCTAGTAACATTTTGCTCTATTTCTCCTGGTGCAGCTGATCAGGTTTATAATGTGTTCTTGACCCAACATACATTTCAGCTCTGCCTAAACATTATTTATGGAACCGAGACCAGAGTTTTATGATGGCCACTCCGAAATATTGACTTTTTGGTCCTTAGGCCTCTTTGTAACTAAATTGCCAGTATGTCTTGTATTGTCCATTTGGAGACCTGCTTGTGTTCAGGCTTTAACTTCCTGGCTTATGCATCTTTACATGGTATTTTGCTTTTGGTTTAGGGTGGATTTACACATTTCATACCAAAGAAATGTCCATTTCCAGGGCACAGAACCCGTCTCTTTCCTGATTCCTAACCTATACTTGCTTGGAAACTTCAGGCATCTGCAAATTGTACATATGGATGAATCATGTGCACTGTAAGTCAAGAAACATCTTTTTTTCTCCAACAGTAAGTCAAACTAACATTCATGTTTTAGGTTGGTTGGAATTTCCACAATTATTTCTATTCCTTTCAACCCATGCTCATGAGCAAAATAACACAACAGTGTTTTTATTGTCTTCCAATTTTAAACATCCCAACATGAGTAAATCTGAGACACACATTTGGATGCGTTTTAAGGCACGACCTGAAACAGATGTCTTACATGTCATGATAGGAAGATTTTGTTTATTTGATTAAACAAAATTGATTATGGCATCAAGAAGAGGATAATGAATATCCTCAAAATGTACATTTTTTGATTCAGTCAGTGTCATTCTGTTAAGTTTAAGTTTTGATTAAAGGAGTTATAATCATCTTGTGATATTTTGTTTTTGTGTGTGACTTTGGGTTTTTCCCGAACTGTTCTTGTAGGTTAAATCTACAAAGCCCCAGAGATGCTGGGCTCAAACTCTGCTCTCTGCAGAATGAAGCCTATTCTGAAAATGCATCTTAATCTTTCCATTACTCTTTCTATAGGCAATGCACATATCTTTCCACTAAAGCCAAATAGAAACATAAATGAGCACTCGCTCAAGCTTTTGCAGATGAAGTCTTTGTCATATTGCATCAGATATTTGTTCTCTACATACGGTCCAGTTCTGAAAATTATGCATTACCTAAACCAATTTATACACGGTCAAGTGCAAATACAGTTCCATCTCAGTAAACAGTCCTGGTTGCCTTAATAGTGGGCTTCAGCTTATCTGCATTGTTGGCCCTGGTGCCTTCCATCTTCCTCTTAACAATACCACATTGATCGTCTGTGGGGTTTAGGTCAGGCCAGATTGCCAACCAATCAAACACAATGATGGTCACATAAGTAGATATTGTGCTTTAGTAAGCAGATGGCAAGGACAGCTAGAAAATGAAATCAGCTTCTCCACAAAGTTGGTCAGCAAGGGAAGTATGCTCAAATATTTTTCTGGTGGACAGCAGAGTTTACTCTGGACTTGATGAGACGTTGGACCACGAGATGACAGTGCTCCCTAAATCATCACTGACTGATGAAACTTTACACTGAATGCAACTCTGGTTCTGTGTCTCTCCACTTTTCCTTTAGATTTTTGGACCTTAACTAATGAATGAATTGAAAATGTACTTTTATCTGACAAGATATCTTTGGGCCATAGAGCAGCAGTCTAGTACTTTTTCTCAATAGCTCAAGTATGAAATATCCAAGTGTGTCTCTAAACCCAATGTGGCTTTACACAAGAAAATAACTGGATGCCCTTGACTGTCTGTTGGGCCGCTGTCAAGCCAGTACACTATGGGATGATTATGTAGACCACAGGATGTTCTACAACATAATATTTTTAGTTAAATATGACTGGAAACACATGTACATTGATTATATTCTTATATATTATGATGCTCCTGCATGATTGACTGAAAAATATCCAAAAGATGACTGGACACTGTGAAAGCAAGAAAATGGTAACCAATTTTAGTTTTTACAAGGTGCCACATTTACATTGCTCTGAATATTTTGGAAAAGTATAATATAAAAAATAATAATAACAAAAAGATTGTGGTTTCCAGGAAACAAAGATGTTTCTGTAAACTTAACACCACTACATTAAACATTCAAAATGAAACTTAAAGGAGATATCTGCTTCATAAAACACCATGTGTGCTAAAGACTATATATTCAACGTCTGAAGTTTCCTCAAACTGAAAAGTTTGTTTTGGCTCCCAAGCTTTGAAAATATATCTCATTAAGTGAAGCGGTTCAGATTCGGAGAGGAAGAGCATGTCACAGAAATCTCACTTTGACACACTTTTCTGACGTCTTCATGAAATTTCTTCAACACGTTCTGAGCAAAATGCAGGAGTACGAGTCTCCCATGTGGCTTTTGAGATATTTTCTTTTAAGCTGTTTTTCCTTTCACAATGAGACAGTTAATGTCTTGTGAGGTGTATGAGAGACTTTTTGAAAGAAGTCTTAAAGTTTATTCTTTAATGTCATCAACAACTCTGTTTGCTGCTCAGTCATTTATCCATCAAGGGGAAGTTTTTGCTGGTCACATGATTAATTAGCCCTCTTAAAAGGCTCTTGCAAAAATATTCATTCACTTTGAAGTTGACTTTTTTTCCATGGTGGAACCACAAATAATGTGTTTTATTGGGTTTTAGTTGACAACAAATGAAAAAAAAAAAAAGATCAATGCTTTCGGTTTTATTTATATAAAAAAAATTCTAAAAGGTTGGCATTCATTTGTATTCAGCCTCTTACTCTAATACCACCTAACAAAATCCATCAACAACAGCTCAGGTAATTTGATTAGGAAACTATTAATCATGCGCTCCACAAATCTGGCTTTTATGGATGAGTGGCAAGAAGAAACTTACTGCTCACTGAAACAAAGTGGTAAAAAAAAAACACCTCACCGAAAAGCCAAGTGTATGAAAGCAAACATTTGGAGGAAGGTTCTCCAGTCCAATAGCCAACATCAACATACAAAGCAAAACCAAACAAAACAATATCCCTGGAAATTAAAATCCATGGCGGCTGCAGCATCATGCTGTGGGGATGCATTATCTGTAGCAGGAAGTGGGAAGCTGTTGGGAAGGATAGACGGGGCTAAAAACACATCAATACACCAATACTGGAGGAAAATCTGCTGGAGGCTGCAAAGGATTCAGACCAGAGCAGAGGTCTATCCTTTAGAAGAAAATGCAACCATAAACATGCAGCCTGGGCTACAATGAAATGTCTTAGATTAAACATCTATCAGAATGAGAGATCAAGGTCAAGACATAAATTAAATTCAGAATCAGTGAAAAGACTTAAAAATGTATGTTGACATTAAGCGATAAGCAATTAATCAATTAAGTGCAGAATAAATTAAAATGAGACCTATAGTTTCCATTTTGATGATTAATAATTTTTGAAGGGCAATTTTGTTTACACAGACTTCATAATCCATGTTATTAATAGCTGTGGTTATGTGTGTTTTTAATTTCTGTTTTATTTATTGTTTTTGGTGTTTGTGTTTTTATTTCGGATATATACAATGTCTTCGGGTGCCGTATAAAATTACGGTTCATTAGTCTTATTTTCATGCCCTTATCAATATATGACGTTTAAATAGTCTCGAAATAACAGTTACTGTTAATTTCTGACAATTTATAGTTAAGTAAAAAATTGTTATTGTTACAGGCCTAGCTGACATACACCTTCCATCCAGTCTGACTGAACTTTGGCTATGTTGCAAAGAGAACTAAAGAAACTTCAGAATCGATATGTCCAAAGCTGGCAGACAAAAACCCAAAGGAGTCGCAGTTGCGACTGCAGCAAAATGCAAGTCTACAAAATATCGACACACTGACCAGAACACAAATTCATACCACTTTTTAAGATTTGTATTTGTAAAAACATTTGAGCACCACATTTGTTTTTTCTTCCACTTTACAATTTATGTCCTACTTGGTGCTAGTCTATCACATAAAATCCCTGATGACTGATGCTAGGAAATAAATAATTACAATTTTGTTTTGCAGCTTACCTATTCTGAAGGAGAGCGGGCCACCAGAGGTGCTTCTCACCCACATGGCTAAGAAGAGCAGAAGCGCCCAGGCTGTGAGCATCTTCTATGACTCCTCATGGGTCCTGCCCCGGGCGTGCCCCTGTCACAGCCACCTAAAAAATACAGAGAGTAACACTGAAGCAATCATGGCATCTGACAGGATGTGAAACAAGCACACTCAGTCTTTTAATGTCCTACTGAGATGCATGTTGGGAATCTGTAGGAGACGCTGCAAAACTGCTGCAAAGAGAACCTGAGGCCTATTGCAGTTGAAATGAGACTGCTGATCTCATTTTCTATTTGTATCAATGGCTGAGTGAATTAGCACAGTTTGTATAGGAGAAGGATGTTAATATTTTTTTTCTTCTTTTTTTGACAGTTAAAATTCCAGTGAGTAAAGTTTATTCTGTTCCCACGAACATGTTTTATGAGATTTAAAAACGTGTCATGACCTGTCAGGTTAAAAAAAGGCCACTTCTCTGAATTAAGTACCCAAGATGGTAAAATGTCAAAGACTGAATGTTTTCTATCTGTTTTGCTGTTTTGTTAAACCAGTGGGTTCAACATTATTGTAAGAATGAAAATTATAATTAAAAATATGTGGTTGCCGAAACTAAGAAATAATTTGAGACTAATCAATAAGACAATTGTACTGCAGGGAACCATGATAATACCGGGGAGAGTTTATATGTTTTTGAAGTAATTGTCTTTTTAAATTAGAAAGAAAGCTACATGTTCGAAAAAAAAAGATCAAATTTTCAGAACATTTGCATCGACACACCAATCCTGTTCACATCACTCAGTTACGGAAACACAAAGACTGTTTAATTCAGAACAACTTTCTCCAAATAACAACAACTGGACTTCTAATCCTCTTTGTTTACTGAGAAAAACCTACATCCATAGGCTGCAGAGTCTAAATCTGGCTTTTCATCCCTTCAAAAAGATGTTTATTTGATTCGGATCTTGTGACAGAAAACGTGCCCTGGAGCAAATAATATGAGCTTTGTGACATGGCCTGAGATGGTGCCAAAAGGGTTTTGCCATGATCAGCAAGACTTAGATTCCAGCCTGACATTCACGGGAACAAAGTGTGGAAGAATCACTGCATGCTACATAAAAAATTGCAGTCGAATTCGTTTGATCCAAACAGGATCAAATGCATAACGTACTTTAGGAGTTTTATTTTGCCAGATTTTAAATCTTAGGAAAAACTAACTTTGCAGATGAGACAACAACCTTCTGATGTTACGAAAATTATTTCAGTAACTATTACCTGTTTCTTACGTCCATTTAAAGAGGTTAAAATAGTTTAGGCTAATTTGGCCCATGGGTAATGCAAATTATATGGATATTTCTCATACACAAAAACAGTTTCTGTTGGATGATTGCTCAGCATCTTAAATCTGTGCAACTGATAAGTGGCTGCCAAGAATTCATATCTTCGCAAAATGAAAACTATGTACAGTGCATTATTTTCTTTGGACTTTTTCAAACTTTTTATTTAGTCCAGCACTTCATTTGATTATTCTCAAACAACTGCTGCATTTGTAGGAAAAGCTGACTTAAATCACTCAAACAAAAAATAATCAGAACGTGAAAGGATGAATTAGTTGCGTCTACAGACAAAAAGTCAGCCTAAGAAAGTCAAAGACAAATTTGCTCTTTAAGACTTTATTACAAGTAACCAGGGATAACAACTTTTAGTGCTAATATGTTGATTCCCAGAGACTTTAGTCAGCTTGCAGTATTGCATCGACTCCTCATGGTCAATAATTGGCAGGAAAAAAAGAGAGAAAAACCAATCAAATTCAAAAGATAAACTTTAAAAGGCTCTCAGAAGGAGGGGTTTGGTGTGGACTTGACTGGCCTGACCTCAACCAAGCAGAACACCTTAGGGATGAAATAAAGAGGAGACTGCAGGGATTTTCATCCAATAATCAGTGCTTGACCTCACAAATGCTCTCCTGAAAGAATGGCCAGAAATTCCCATAAACACACTCCTACCCTTTTGTGGAAATCCTTCCCAGAAGCGATTAAGCTGTTAAAGCAGTAAATGGTGGGCTAATTCCATATTAAAAAGGAGATGTTATTAAAAAAATGTGTTTGACAAAAGGTGGCTGCCTCTTCATTTATTAATAAGGTCAATGTTTCTCTGAATTTTATGTTTAATATCCATTTTGCTTTATTAAATTACAAGTGGTCTCATCTGGCAGTATTGAAATGCCACTATTACACACAGTTGCTAGAGATATTTTTAGTTCTGTTTTCACACATGAAAACTTGCAGATGTCAGTGAGTTGTTTATGACAACAATTAGTGTTTGTATCTGATAAGCATCTGGCATGAATTAATGTGAATCTTAATTATTATAGGAGTGGGTGGTTAGAGGGAACTTAGCTTTGAGGGTCTAATGTCTAGAAACTGATGATGTGCTATTTTCAAAGACCATGCTAGAAAAACCTTTCTATATTGTACATAGATAACACAAGAAACATCTAGCTTCTTTAGAGTTCTCCAAACAGAGTGAGGCAATTTAGTGGAGGAAGATGGACGTCTTAAAATCTCTTGAAACAGAAAGACGGCAAAATCCATTCTGCAAAACTGTGACCTAATCAAGGACCTGAACAAACTGCAGCTCTTCTACAGGATGAAATAAAGTATTAATGTGAATGTTGCGAGTTGTAAGAAAGTCTTAGTGAGTACAAGATAGCATGTTTGTTCAAACATAAGATAACATCAAACTTTAGCTGCTAAGTTAATACTAGAAGTTTGAGATAGCTATATTTAGTACTCAAACTTTGACCAAAGAAACAGTCATACATTTAATCTCAATAGGCTATGTTTCACACATTGTGACATGTTTTATTTTTGCAATCCAAATCCCATAGTTTATCAAAATGTTTTAATTTGTTGATTCTTAATGCTTTTTTTTTAATACAAAGGTGAAAAGTGAGATCCTAGTTAGGTAATATATACCTATATATATTAATTAATATATATTAATATATATATTAATTAACCTATATATATATATATATTATTTAATATATATAGGTTATCAACTCACTCCAAAACTCAAGAGTTTGTCAAATAACAGTCGACAGGACCTTTTATGGATACTGAATTTCTTCTTTGTAAACTTGTGGTTCAGAATAATCTCTATCATGTAATGTAGGCTAATGCCAAGATATAACGTTATAATAATAATAAAACATACCTGTAGTGATTTTTTCTACAGTAAGTAGACGTTTACCATAGTGTCTTGCATCCAATGCTTGTTTATTGGGGCGCCAGGGGACCATACCACCAAATAAATATAGACACTGTATCATGTTACAGAAAAAACATGGTTTTGGCATGAAGTTAAATAGCATGGTGATTTTTGCAACTGAAACATTACTTGTTTTTATGATTAAAACTGCCTGCATGAATATACAGCTCATTAATTTATGTATTTAAATTGTTTATTTGTCAAAACATTGAAAACCAATAAATATAATTATAAAAAAAAAATAATAATATATATATATATATATATATATATATATATATATATATATATATATATATATATATATATATATATATATTAGTATGAACGGAACTGAACCATAATTAAATTCTATGCACATGCCTATAATCTGAATCTGTTTATACAGAGCCTTAAGATGACATATATTGTCATTTGGTAAAAAATTGAACAGATTTATGTGGTAAATATTCATCTGCAAAGTTTTTTAATACTGCATATTAGTTTGTGCTCAACTTTTTAATCAATAAAAAGCTAATAAATCAGGATACCAAAAAAAAAACTTCCCAGATTTTCATACAGACTGAAACTGCTTCATATTTAATAGGAACAACTGATTAGAAAAAACACCGCAAGGTGAACACCTGATAACCTGAGGAGATTAATGTTTTATCTATAACCTAAGATGCTTCAACGAGGGTGGAGGTGTGATGTGACAGCTGATCAATCCTTGTTTCATAGTACCTTTCAGATTCATTGATCCCATAGAGACCGGAGCCTGAAAGCAGAGCTGTCAACATATGAGGAATGTAGAGCAAATAATATTTGTTGGACTTCTGAGATCAAACAAATGGATGCTTTACTGACTAATTACAAAATAAAATGTCTGCTTCTAGTTTATTACCCACTAATGGCTTTATTACTTTTACAGACTAGTACTATTTACTGCAATTAAGAGAAACAGGAAATAAATTAAAAATCAGATTTACATTCTATTATTGAGACTAATCAGTGTCGATTAAAAGCTTCATCAGCACAGAGTTAAAGACAAAGACCTTGTCAGCTTTTTGACTGAGTGCAAGCTGAACCATTAATAGCTCCTCAATGAAAGACTAAAGCACAAATTCCATTTCGTTCAATACAGAAGTAAAATGAAAGCCAGGTTGAATCATTGCCCTCATTTCTCAGGTCTCTAAAGTCAATTATGTCAATTTCATTTTTAGCTTCTCATCTGAGAAAGGCAAACACAGATTGATCTATTTTCTCGTACTGCACTGAGGCAGAATTAATAAAGATGGAGCTAGGCGGGGCGTAGGGAAAAAAGAAGAATAACATAAGATGCTAGTTTGTACACATTCACCTCAGTTTTTATCTGTAGATGACAGGCCTCAACTATGACAGCTGCAAACAAAGTCAAAACTGTGTTTTTCTGTTTTTACTTCGAGAAAAATAAAGATACAATGTTCACTCACCCCTTTCATTTACCCTTTTCTGTCCAAAATGGACAGAAAAACAAAACATTTCAAATTTCTGTTTACTTGACAAATTTCTTAGTGTTACAGAAGTTCATAAAAGAATGTGCATCATTTAGACCCTTTTGCAGTGTTGAACATTTCAACCGAGTTTCTGTCTTTTACGAGGGAAGGTTGCAGAATCAACTGTATAAAACACAGGAAGCAATCTGACAGAAAAATAAATATTTAAACATTAAAAAAAGACTTAAAAAGGAGCTGATGGGCAGAACTTCCAAAACACACACATGAACTGATTTGATGATGCCTGATTCCTTCATAATGGCCATTGTTTTAAAGTCTGAATTGTTTTTAATAGAGGTTTTATCTGTCTTCTATACACTTACTCTTGCAGTGTCAGAGGAGTACACGGTGCTATGTTTGGAAGTCATTTATTTGAACTGTGCGAGGAAGCCGGAGTACCCAGAGAGAACCCTCAAATGCACAGCGAGAACATGCAAACTCCATGCCGAAAGACCTCAGCCCGGGATTCAAACCCAGGACATTTCGGCTGGATTTTCACTTCGAATAGTAAAACCTTCAATAAATAACTGAGTGGTTAAACCACTACAAACCATTAGCCAAGTAGCTAAGAGAATCATTGGCTACTCCTGTAGTTTTAACATAAAAATCCAGAAAAAAAGCATCCTTCCCTCATATTTTAAGACGATTTATATGCTTTCAGCTGACAGCATCACTTACTTAGGCACCATGAAAAAAATAAATAAAAAAATCCAACAATCTACTTCATATATCACATCACACATACATCATAAATTAAATCCAATTATAGTTCAGTTTTATCATGTCTGCTTTTCAGAGCATGCCTTTATCTGCTTTTGTGTTTCTCCTTTAATTATAAGATATTTAATGCCAATAAAACGTGTTTTTATTACAGGATATAACTATTTTCTTCTCCATTTTAGTTCAGTTTACAGTGATGTATAAGCAGACTAAGCTTTTCCTGCTAAATGCCCCAGAAAGATGTCTTACAGCTATTTGCAATATGAAAAGCAAGTCTTCTTCTAATATTAGGAAGAATATTTTCATAATTTAATATCTCTACCTAAAAAATTAAAAACGTATTAAAATAATAGCAAAGTGGAATACTTTAGAAGCTTTAGCTTGGTTTGACAACCCAGAGAGAAAACGAGTCTGTCCTCTGTCAATGCGGGAACCCAAGAGAGGATCGACGACTGCCAGAGCAGGTTGATCCGACAGTCTGACATGCCTCGTCAAAGCAATTGTTCACACAATCCAAATGCCAAAGCTGTCAATCATTCATCAGACACTCAGTTAATTCAGCTGCGAGTGGACCATTAAAAATGACAGTCTGAACTGAAGGCAAGTCAGACACATAATGAGACTCATGTATTTGCATATATTCATGTGCTGTTGCATTGGGAGTCACAGAACTGGTACAAAAGCAAGTTGTAGATGGAAATGAGTGATGTATGACCAATGTTTGAGAACGTTTGTCTGCCAAAAGCTGCAGAGTTAATATGGATGCGAAATGTGTATTCCTGTGGTGTGTATTTGCGGTAAGCCTAAAAAGAGTGGCTTATTGAAAGTATTAATACACTCAATAGAGATTGAAGAGCTATTTGAACATGGAAATATCACGTTCGGCCTAATTGTTTGGCTTTCTGCAAAGACTCGAGTGTTTCCCCTTCAGGTTAAATTGGATGGTCACAGCCTGAGTGACTTCTACCAACATCTCCCAGCAGTAAACAAACCTTTTATTAACACTTAATCTCAGCGGTCCTGCTGTCAGGAGCAGTACAAGTGTGATGGAAATGGTCTGACGTTGAGGCAGCCCATGACCTACAAGGAGAATATCTGGAAACACACTGTCCACACGAAGAGCGCTAACTATGACGACAACCCAGCTGTGGTGTTTAATTACAACTGAACAGGAATATATGAAATTAACTACGAATCTGCCCGAATAAACTGCAGTGAATTTACTTTTTTGTTGGTTGCCTTTAGGTGATATTGGTTGTAAAGTGGTGCAACAAAAAAATGAAAAAACTAACTGAAAAATATTTACCATATTGTTCATGCTTAGTTTATTCTCACACCAGAAGTCTTAAGACAACTTTATTTTCTGGATAATCAATCAATCCATCCATCCATCCATCCATCCATCCATCCATCCATCCATCCATCCATCCATCCATCCATCCATCCATCCCCCTTCGCAGAGGCAGCAGTCTAAGCACGGAGCCCCAGACTTCCCTCTCCTCAGCCCCTTGACTCAGCTCTACTGAGTTAATCCCAACGCAATGAAAGATTACAATTTATTTATTCTATTTTTTTCATCATTCTCAATTCTACAGGTTTAACTTAAAATGTATCGCCAGTTTTAAAAATCTTGTGCTTGATGTGTTATTACTTTACTTCTGTGAAGAAAAAAAAGTCATGAAGCAACTTGCAGCAGTAACGGGTCATGATTTGGGATTTTTGTACAGTTTGAGTAATAAATGCATGCTTGGTAGTAAGTTAATATTTGCTATGAAACCACGGCAACTACTGAACTTTGCAAGGGTAGATCTTAAACCAACACACCAACTGTTTTGAACAGTGATTGAAATATTACAAAAACATTGTTATTAATCTAAACTAACAGCTAAATAAAGCACTATCATACCTTTTACTGAGGTAGAACATAAAACAATAACCTAGAATTGCAAC
This sequence comes from Xiphophorus maculatus, assembly GCF_002775205.1. NCBI lineage: Eukaryota > Metazoa > Chordata > Actinopteri > Cyprinodontiformes > Poeciliidae > Xiphophorus > Xiphophorus maculatus. Next base: position 21,205,680 of record NC_036460.1, read on the forward strand.
AACTTTAATTATTTGAGCTAGTTTTGGTATGCTATTTTGTAGTTTCCTGAAAAGTTTCTCTATATGAGAAGTCTTTATGGGTTTATGATGTTATTTATAAGCTGTTATGACACATTTAATTAATATGTAGACTAATTTCATCTGTGCATGAGGGTGATATTTTATGATATATTTTCAGATCACTCAATATACAATTAGTTTTTGTTTAAAATACCTAAAATTCTGGTATTTAAAACAGAATTTTTAAATACCGTTTAAACATTATTTTCCCCTTTAATCCAGTTTCCTCTGGAGCTGTTGTACTCATTTTCTCCTTTTACTCCACACACTGTGTTTTTTATTTTTAAGCAATTACGAGTTATGGTGGTAAAACCTGGAATTGCGGATGCACAAGTTATTCAGCATGTTGTTGCTAGGTTACCAAAGAGTGCGAGAGTTAATTGATGCCACTCACTTTGCTTTGCTGGGTTGCTGAGGTTGAGCAACTAAAGTCTTTCCTCTGCCTACATTCCCCAGAAGGCTTTGCGGTTCTGGATTAGAGTTCAGTTAAGTTATTGAAAACTCTATCTGACATATTTCCTATCAGTATTTATAATGGACTTATTGTGATATATATATTGTAAACGATCTATTGCTCATCCCTACTATGTGTAAAACATTCTCAAATCGTTCCACTTTTGTTTTTCACCCCAAGATATTCTGTCTTTCAGCATCAACTGTTTTCAGACACAACCAGCTGTATGATTGAAAGTCTTCAATTCATGTAGCCTCAACATGACATGCTGCGTCTAATGGACAGTGTTTGCAATTATTCTCTTTCTACAAGTTGTCTATTGCGTTTATCTGTAACACAGGCATCTACTGTACTGCTCATCGTTAAGCTGAATATCTTTATTGTAGAGAAATCAGTCCAATCCCATAGCCTGAAGCTGCAAAAAATCCCAAAAAGATTATTTTAGAAGTGTTGTAAAACTATGGTTTTAATTCTAAATATAGGCTGCTACAGATCATCGTAGGACTGACTTTTGGTCCATTATGCAGCTGAAAAAAAAGCAAAGCTTTTCTTAATATCACATCTCATTTCACTCCAAGGACAATTAGGCATGCATCAACACACCAGTATGTGTAGTAATTCCATTATATAAAGAAAGAAATAATTATGTCTTGCTAATGTAAGCTCCCACATGGTGGCAAATAATAAGGGGATATATGATATCTATTGGTTGAGGTTAGTAATGGTTTTAATAACACGACTTCATAAATTGTGAGATTATATTGTGCTTAAACTGCGAGCACATGTAGAATTACAGCCCCAGGCTGAGCTGTATTGTCTTTCAAACTCATTATTATACAAGGCAATCATTTCTCCTTTCACATTATATCCTTGCATGTTGCAATGCTTGTGACTGTGTGAGTTGTCATAATAGTGTAAGGACCAGACAATCATCTTATTAGCTTTGACTTTATTGTCTGCAGAGTCGGGAGAGATAGCTGCGTTTACAATCATGGCAGAAAGTTTGAGCAGCGATCCAAAAAAAAAAAAACAATAACAAAACAAAACATGTTTTTCTGTGCCTCTTTTTTTTGTGGTTAGATTATTGTGCAGGGATAAGAAACCCTGTCTCACTGTGTTTTTGGCGAGACAGTATAGACGTATTAACAAGCACATTTGAAGCTGTGCAAGTATGTAGCTGAAATCATTTCCAGTGGACTGATGCCTATAAAGGGAGGAGACATTCTCTAAACTGTCCTCTAATAATGGCCACCTCAAAAAAAACTCCTGATGAAAATAATGCCTCAAAGGCAGAAAATGTAAAAAAAAATAATAAAAATAGCTAAATAGATTACAGATCACTGAGATAGTTCAAAGTCAGAGCTTCAGCTGCAATGAACATTTTTGTTACGGAAAGAGATCCCAACAGTGTTGCCACGACTACAGAGGTGCTGGCAGGAAGTGGATGTGAGAGTATTTCAATTAATGGTTCGTTCACAAGAAGACGGTTTTCAATAAAACCGTAACTTTTTGTTCATGTCAAGCTGCTCGTTTACATGTCGCTGACGACTGCAATCGGACACCGGCCCTTTTTGAAACCAGATCTCAGAGTTCAACTTTTCAGAAACAAACCTGCGGAGGCGTAAGGTGCTCCACTGGTGTGAAAGCTACACGGCTGCACGATTTGCTGTATGTATAGCATTGCATTACATACAACCCTTTCAGTTCAACACGTCTAACGTAAAAAATGTATCTCAGCACCTCTGAGAATTTTCAATTTATTTTGGGATTTTTTTGCAATAAAAATCACAGATTTTGTGGTGCTACTTTAGAAATATCTACGGTATTTTTTCCTCCTTGAACCCCTTCCAAATCAATATACAGCTAAGAAAAAAGAGTCAGTTTACCTTTGTGAGTAATAAATTGTCTCAGGGTTTTGACGTTGCTCTGGAGGATGAACTGCTCACTCTATCAGTGGTGCAGCTGCACCAGATGCGCTCTTGTTTATAATTCTGAAGCACCCTGTCGGCTCACAGATTGCGAGACACATTGAGTTAGAGATAATATGCGGATGGGAGTTTTTATTTAATTGATTTAGTCATCTGTACTCTGTATGATCCTTTAAATTATACGGGCTATTGTCATTAGTTGTACATAATGTCAGCAGTGAAGGGGATTTTTGTGATGTAAAAAAAGAGACACCCTCCTATGGTCTTATTTTTTATAAATCAGAAAAACTTGTCATTTTTATACATAATATTTATATCTAATTGGGTTGCTATTTGACGAATAGCTGTTTATATTCAGCAACTCAAGACAAAAGCAATACACTGGCTTAAAGATGAGAACACTGAAAATTAGAAACTGTGTGTGAATTCCTCAGACACCAACGTGAACCTGCTGTTGTTTCTAAAAAAAAGAAGATGGATACCACTAAATTGTAACCGAAGAGAAAAGATGGGTACACAGCTTTAAACTGGACTATTCCCACAAGTTGATGTCTTGCTTGCAAAAGTGGGACAGCAGACATCATTAAGAAAAAGGCTCAGGACAGTAAAGACTCTTCACTTATATTTAACCACTATTTACACTTTTTAGACCTTTTTATTGGTTTTTGTATGCCAGAAACACACAAAAACCTGCGAATAGAGCCTCTTTTGTCAGTTTAAACAACGGCCATGGCAATAGGCTCAACTATGTCTTCATTTAATCACTGCTATAAAAATCAGAGTTGTCAATTTCTGCAACTTTACACGTTCCATCTTGATTAATAACAAAATTCTTCTACCAAGGACAACTAGTGACAGATAAAATATCTTCTAACATTTTAAGAGGTAGATGAGGAGCATGCAGTGTCACTGACCTGTATTTTTATTTTTTTGTGTCATGTACTCCTAAATGATATTTTCTTCATTGAGTCCAGCACCGACTTCATGTGTGTGCCTCAGCAATTTCTCTCTGTGACTGTTTTTCTTGGAAACAAACATTGAGCTCATGCAACCAAAAAGCATTATTTGTCCACAGGACAATCTTTCAGAACTACTTGGAAATGTCAACATGTATTTCACTCCAGCCTCGCTTTGGGCTCTTCTGGGTCCTGTGGTGCAACACAGTGATACAAAGAGAGCAATACTTTGCCTTTCTACAAAATAAGCTGAGTGGTTCATAAAACAGAATAAAAAAACATATTTACTAACATAAGACTTCAACATTAAAGAGTTTTCCACAGATCTTTTCTAAAGCAGGAATTTATTATTATTTTTTTCCACCAAAATGTTGGCTAGAATAACTAAAAAATTACTAATAATTTTCAAGGACAATTAACTTTTGAGGGTGAGCCCGATTTAGGCCACAAATAAAACCAAATATGAGCTGTCAAACATTTTATTTCTGAAAAAATACAAAGAAACTTACTCAAGTAAAATATATTTTCTGTAAAAAGAAAAAGAGTTTGTCAAAGTACTTCAAAAGAAATTTGAAAGCCAGTAATCATTTCCCTTCCACTTCAAAATAGCTTTTTTTACTCTTTTTTTTTTTTTTTACTCTCTTTGATTTATCACAAAAAAGTCCATTAAAATTTGGGGTTGTCATTTGACATTATGTAAAAAGGTTTCAGTGCGCAGCATCAGGCTGACCTTAATTCACAATTATTTTAAAAACAACCCAGCATTCTGTCACATCTGTATTCCGTGAACATGTTGCAGTGTAATCTCACACAGTTAGGCTCCCAATAAACCGTGCACGATCCACAATCAGCTATGATGAGCCAATGCGATCGGACTTAGCAATTGTACAATTGCTTCTGATTCAAGTTTGAATTTCCTCCAGGTGCCCAGTGAAACTGCACAGAGAGGGTAACCTAACAAGTGGATAATGGAGATCCAGAAATCAGCGTTTCTTCAGCAGATAATGGGAAAAGATGGAAAAAGTGAACAAGACATGCTTGCATCTTTTCTCAAATAACTACATTTTATTTTCCCCTGACTTAAACTCAGCCAGTTACCTAGACCCAACAGAATAAGTGTTTTCATATGCATAGGAAGAACTAAAATAGGTTTGTCCCTGATCTGTGTGTATGTTGCATAGTACACAGCATACAAAATGGCTCTTAAAGACACTCGTGGGTAAAATGCGTTCTCAAGCTCACTGTAAAACATTGCATCACTAGGAGCAACAGAGAGAGGAGAAAGTGAGAGAGGCAGAAATGTAAGCCATGGACAAACAGGCACCATGGCCTGAAAAGCTGTTCCTTGGCAGATTTAGGCAGCCCCAGCTCCCAGTTGGCAAAAAGGCACTGGAGGGAAGCAAACTTGATTTCGAAATCAATGTCCCTCCAAATCGCAACAGCTTGTCGCTCTAGTTAAACAGATGTATGGGTCAGACTGCAAGGTGTGTTTGTCGCCCAGGTGTTTATGCCTGTGTGTGGTTTTAGAACCAATGTAGTGCACAAACACTAATGGGGCGTAGAAAAACTAAGACGGGGAAAAAAATGAAGAAAGTCATTGATGCTTAAGATTGAATGGGTAGGAAAGCCACGTGGGGGAAATAATAATGAGCAGAGAAATGTCTTGGGATAAGCAACGCTCAACTCAGAGCTTACAGCTGTCAGGAAGGCTCGTCTTATCGTGTCTGAATCAAAGAATTTCAGCTGTTGAGTGTTGCTTTGCTGAAACACATTTTATTGGATATCAGACAGTATAAATAATGTTCAAAAAAAGATATGTGAACAGCCAACTGCTAAAAAAAAAGAAGACAATTGATGATACAATTCAGTCCATGTAGTAGATAAACTAAAGTCTCCTAACAAGTCCATAAGTTTCACAACTACAAAGCATGTTCACCCAAAGGAGCGTTTTATATATTACTAAGATATATGCTCAAAAATAATCTGAGTCAAAGAGACTCACCATGATCAATTAGAAGTTACAAAAAGACTTGCATCTGCTTTTTTTATGTACTGAAAAAAATTCCATAATTCCATAATTAATGGAATTAATAATTATTCCATAATAATTCATGGAAATGTTGCATTGCTTATGAATAATTACCAATTAAGTTATGTTGGTTTGATTTGAGTCAATGTTGATACGTTATAAGAGTTGTAAAGACTTCATAAAAATCAGCATCCCCATCAGAGGAAAAATATATATTTTTGAAAATAGCCTGTCTTTAAATGATCAAAAAAGAGAAATTTTAACATTTTTATGATCATCTCTACTTTTCCCCAAAATACTTAGTTACCACTAACAAACTGATCGGAATTAATATGTCCATAGGTATAAAATGTTATTTTATAGGTAGAGAAAATGATAATTTTGGTTAAAATGAGGATACAAACTCAAAGGTGTAATTTGACCCAGCACATATAGCTCCATGTTTAAGTGCTATTAGAAAGCTGGTTTATTTTAGTTCTCTTTGCAAACATGTGGCGTTTCCTTTTATTCTACAGCGACACACCTCTTTCTGAACATAATGACTCACAGCTCCTCAATTAAACATGCAGTTTTAGAGTACATACAATAAGAAACCAGAAAGATTAAACAGCTAGGAGTTTATCAACAAATGGTCTACACAAAACATACAGTTACTTTTTTTAAGGACATCAAGTACATCTTTTCAACTGGATAGACGTAGGCATCATTAGCATGACTGCAATTACTGTATCTAAATACAGCAGCGCTTTATTTGTGCAGCATGTGGTGAGTTGCTTTGTATGTTTTTGTATTTGTGCAATGTGCTTTAATCCCCATTGCAAGCAAGCAGTCAATTTCTCTTTCACTCTTGCTGCCAATCTCAACCTCTCTCTCTCTCTAGCATGTGCTGAAAGGCCCTAAGGCTTTCTGTGCTCTTCTCCTAATGAGGTATAAGCCAGAGCTCCCTTTAATACCACAATTATAGAGATTTCTATGGTTTTTGGGGTTGTTTTCTTTGTGTTGTGACGGCATTGACATAAAGGACACGCTGCTCTTACAGTGCTCTTAGTCCGGCACTTTTCCAGGGCATGCACATCAAAATTACACCCACTGATGTCAGATGGCTCACAAGGCAGCCTGCTCACACCAGAGCGTCGACTGGCTACGGCACTGCTCATTTTTTGTGAGCAACAGTTCTAAGATTCAGATATTCTATGTTCTTTACTATTACGACTAATTTCTACAAAACATCTAGCTAACTTTCTTTTATTCCCACTCTGAAGGTCATTTGCTTCTTATTTAGCTTCTGCAGCCTGAAAAAGATCATTTTGATAAAGCTGTTATTGATGCAACATAATGGAACATAACATTATCAATGCAGCATAATCAAACTTTCAATTGGATTATTACCTCTACTTTGTTATTGTAATGGGGCAAAGAGAGAGCCATTAACAATGTAATAAACCAAGGTACATAAAATCTAAATCATAAGTTAGTTGCGAATTCTTGCATGAAAGGAGGAAAGGATTATAAAAATCACTGCAGCACTGAATTTGCTCTTGATATTAATAGTATTCTCAAAGTAATTTTCGGTTTTAGAACACTTAAATCAAACACCTTATATGGGTCATATCCTCTTTGCTTTTAATTAAATTTGTACCTTTGAAATAAAACAAATAAATAAATCTTACCCTGCAGCTAAAGGTTATTCTGCTTGCAAAGATACTACCTCGGCAATGTCTGTGGGGAATATTAGCTCCAATGCATCACTGATAGTGCCCCGTCAGAGATTTAAAGGCAAAAGTTTATGGATTGTTACCCGTAAAAGGCTGTAGACTGTTGCCTAATTAATGCAATTAATCAGTTCAGGGCTAATATGGGTGGGCAACCAGTGAAGCGTATCCTTACTAGTATAATGTGTCTCCATAGCAGCATAAAAATGCATAAACACAAAGGATTGCTGTAAATATATGGGATACAGTACCTTGCGAATGTATTTATACTCGTTTAATCCACATTTTGTCATTTAACACAAACTTTAACGCATTTTATTGCTATTTTATATGACAGACAAAGTGGTGCATAATTGCGAACTGAAAGAAAAAGTGGTTTCAAAATTTATTTACAACTAAATTTGTACATAAATTTACAAGTTTATTTGTAAATTTAAATACAAATAAAGTTTTTAATTACATTGCACTTAATTAAAACCAGTGCAATGTAATCATTAAGTAAAGTTCACACAGAGAATTTGCTGCATTCTCTAAGTTTCTGCATTTTTTTTCCAATGATAGCCACCAGAAATATGCTACTTGCAGTTTGCCGCAAGTCACTTAAAAGATGCAGCAGACATGTGGACAATGATTCTCAGTCATGACGAAATCAACACCTAAACATTTGGCCTGCAAAAAATATGCTACATCTAAACATCTAAACAGCATATCACCCTGATCTTACCCTCCCAACAGTGAAACTTGATACTATCATGCTGTGGGTTTGGTTTTCTTTGACTACTGAAGATGTTAACTTGTTAGAGTTGATGGGAAGAAACGTGGAAGTGATTCGTAGCAGCCAAAGTTTTAAGACCGAGGAGGAGGGCTCACTTCCAACAGGACAATAACCGTAAACATACAATCAGAGCTACAATGGAGGGGATCAAATCAAAGAATATTCATTAGAATGGCCTAGTCAGAGCCCAGAATGAAGTGAACTGAATGAGTCTTTGGAAAGATTACAAAACTACGGTTCACATGTAGTGAACTCCCCTTCGAATGAGAGTAAGACAAAGATAATTTGCAAAGAAAAATGTGTAAAACTGAAACCGAATCTAAAACACTTGTAGCTACGACTGCAGTAAAATGTGGCTCTTCAGTGAATTAACTCAGGAGAGCAAACTGTGTAACTTTCACTACTTTGTGTTGGTGTTGCATAAATTCCTAACAAATCACATTAAAGTTTGTAATGCAAAAGGATTCCAAAGCTTTTATGTAAGATATATTGTGTTAAAATAAATAGCTAGATTGACCCCTTGTCACAAAGATACTAATCTTTATTTGCAAAAAAATTAAATAAAATAAACCCCAGCAGTAAGGAAAGTTGACGATTCTTATATTTTTCTTTGGTGCTTTCTGTAGGCATCATCTTAAACTCTACTACGCAAGTCATCCATCATGGAAGGCTGCACGGCAAACAATCACAGATTGAGCCCACTACCGTGGAAGTGCACAGTTGGGGAGAGAAATGGTTTCTACCTCCAGGGTGGAAGAGGATAATGGAGGTGAACATCAGAAACAGCAAACAGTGTTTAACAGAAACGCTCAGGCTCTGTGCCAAACTTAACAGTCTCTGAAATTATTCTATAGCTGTGTGCAAATCAAGTAAATGCAATCTAAATGAAAAAGAAAATTGATTCAGATTCTGTAAAGAAACCTATTATTTCTCAAGTTTAATTTGGTTCAATTTCCAGTGAAACGCTGCGCCAGCCAAAATGCATGTTGTCATTTGCAGGACATCAAAATATAGTTTTATTTAATATGTGCTTCAGACTTTTTACCAAGTCACAAAATTAAACTCATCATAAGGAAAAAATAGGCAACACAAAAAGCCTATCACTTTTTTAGACACAACAATTTGATGCAGATCTCTGCTTTTATTCAAACAAATCTCTCATTTCACCTGGAGCCTCTCCATTAATCAATAGCAAACTACAAATATGCCTTTGATGAAAATAGTAGTTAAGCAAAAAGAACATTATATAAAACTTGTATGAACAAATGAAATCTGAGGACACATAAATGATTAACTAAAAAGGACATTGTATGATAAATGATACTAAACAGAAAAAGAGAAACTGTTCACATTTGGACCACAACTCAATGCATAAAGGAATTATAGCAAATACCATCAGGGGCTGAACATATTTTTGTACTTTTAGAAAAACTAAGCTGTTTACACATTGTGCTACCGAAAACACACAGATAATACAAAGAAATAAAATCAGTTTTAAATGTTTTTTTAAATGCAAGATAGTGCCTGGTCTGTAAAAGTCGAGCCATGCGGAGAACGGGTTGAGAAACAGTCAGAAAAAAACAAAATGTGTAAAGAATAGAATTATAAAGTGAGGAAAAGAAGAAAAAAACATGAGTAAGTGTAACGGACAAAGTATATCTAACATCCAACTACAGCAGAAAACAAAAGACAATCCTCAAGAGCTTGAAATTACTTTTCATCTGAAAAGCATTCCACGCCTTGTCTCCATGCTGCCTTTTAAGTCTTCTAATTAAGCCGTTGTTACAGCAGAAAGAAGAGCATTTAGATAAAGCAAACCAGCAGGGTTTCTGGTTTTCTCTGATCTCTAGTGTAACCTAGATATGATTCCCATTCTTACCATAAAAAAAAACTGCGTAAAAGTGTGTTTGATACCTTTTGAAGAACAGCCAGGGACTGGGCTGATAAGGGAAAACATAGTTTTCACATCTTTAGTTGGGCATTTATAACTTAATTACCTTTTTGTCTTCTCATATTTCAGTCATGAGAACAAAGCATGAGCACATATTGGGCTGTGCTGCATTATTTACAAAGACAACGAGAATGTTTTTAATCAGTCCTTTGGCATTTCACACATTACATTTCTTTATAGTCATAAATAATTGTTCAGCTCCATTTGTTTAGCAATAACCAGCCTGGCTTTGTATATGTATATATGACTGAAAACACAATGTGTGAAAAAAAAGAATCTGAAAAAGCACCAACATCTAATCTAGAATCATATTCATGGAACCAATGAATATGGAACCAATACCGTGTAAATATGTCTTTGTGTCCAGACAAGGCAATTCTGCACTCCACCTTGGGGAAAAAAAATCAAAAGCATATAAAGCTGCACTATTTTCCAAAAAATAAAAATAGGACAAACGAACCATGAATCTAACTTCAACTGTTCTTAATACGGATTTATATTTGCTGTATAGATATGGCTGCTCTATAATGTGTCCTCACTGGATTGATGCTTTAGAAGCAATTTGAGAAAAAGGGGAAGAAATACACCAATGTCAAACTTTCTCATCAATCCACCAAGAAAGTAAACTCTATGCAAACTTGTGGGGTTTACAGCAGCAATATATTCTGAAGACTGTATATAATTTTGAGGAGCAGCGGCGTAATGTAATGTTCGTCTGCAAATGTTGCAATCATTTTCACAGTGATTTACTTCATAGGGATATGTGCTATGGCTGCTGTAGTTCATTGTCGCTGAAACAAGATTACTCTGCCTAATTACTGCTCTGTAGTCAATGACGCAGGGAAGGACTAGTGACGGTGCAGCTCAAGAGGAGAAGAGAGGAGAGGCCCATTTCATACATTTGAAGAAATACATTAACCTGTTTCAGGGCCAAAAACATATTGGAAATCTGTTGCCACAAAGCAGAGCAAACCGAAGCGCCACGGATAACAATAATCACCACCCACTGTCATATCATCATTTATTACCAGTGAGTGCTTTGCGCTTTGACCTTGGAATGTAAATGTAAGCTTTCTTTCTGAGATTTGAGCTGTCTAGAAAAAAATATTTCATCATATAAATGTAGTGCAGTATTTGCACAAAAACCGAGGCACAAAACTGTAACCTTGACACTGCCTTTGTCGACGTCTCCAGTAATTTATACTTACTTCAAATTTATACTTGGTCATTCATACTTGTAAAAAAGGCGATTCAAACCCATCAACTACATCAATGTATCCGCTTATTAAACTGACACATAATAGTTTAAAATTCATAGTTTTGCTGGATTGTGTAATTGTCAGGGTTATGGTAACAGAAAATGTGAATCAATTATCTCAAGTTCACTTTATTGAAAATGTCGCTGATGTTCACTATAAGAATCATCCATCCATCCATTTTCTTACACCTTTGTCCCTAGTGGGGTCGGCAGGGGTGCTGGTGTCTATCTCCAGCTAACGTTCTGGGCGAGAGGCAGGGGTCACCCTAGACAGGTCGCCAGTCTGTCGCAGGGCAACACAGAGACAGACAGGACACACAACCATGCACACCCACACCTAGGGAGAATTTAGAGAGACCAATTTACCAAACAGCCATGTTTTTGGACTGTGGGAGGAAGCCGGAATACCCAGAGAGAACCCACACAGGCACAGGGGGAACATGCAAACTGCAAAAGACCCCGGGTCGGGAATCGAACCCAGAACCTTCTTGCTGCAAGGCAACAGTGCTACCAACTGCGCCACTGTGCATAAAAATCAATAAAATGATCATCATAACTCTTAAATACAGACAGCATTGTGCAAAAGTCTTGAAACATCAAAGCAGTTCCACAACTGAACAAGGGCTGGTATTAGAACCAGTTCTTAACCGGTGATACAAACAACTGGAGGAAAAAAACAGCAACATTTCTCCACAAAATGAACTCGAGGCTTATCCAGTTCAGCCAGGTAAGTAAGTCTAAGCTATTATGAGCCCGACACCATGTTTGGAGCTTTTATTTTGAAATGTAGAAGGAAATAGTTCTTGAGTTGTTGCCCTGTTGCATTGACAGAGTCTGCATAAAAAGATGCCAGCCTCACACACAAACCTCGGTTGCAAAAGCAGTGATGAAACTTTCATCAGTTTTAATTAAGTCTGTCAGCATTTTAGTAGTTGGGGGGGAAAAAAGGGGGACAGGCAAGATGTGAGATGTTTGCAACAATGAGAATACCACAAGTGTCTAACTGCAATCTTCTGAAAGTAAAGTTGGCATCTGTTTAGAGCAGGGGTCTCAAACTCCAGTCCTCGAGGGCCGCAGTCATGCAACTTTTAGATGTACCACATCTGAACAGAATAATTAGGTCATTAAGGCTCTGGAAAACTGATCTACACAAGGAGGAGGTCATTAAGTCATCTCATCGCAGTGTTTTGTACCTGTGGCACATCTAAAAACTGCAGGACTGCGGCCCTCGAGGACTGGAGTTTGAGACCCCTGCTTTAGAGCTTCCTGTCAACCCTCAGTATATTTTTTAAAATGAGTCTGGGAAGCATCTCAATACCAACATTTAACAAGCTTAAAAGGATCAAACATGAACATTTTCATTCTAAACACAGATTCTTTGAAACACTTTGGATACTAATGAAACCTTTTACTACATTTGTGAAAAACACAAAAAGGGATGGTTTATGTGGGGGTTTTTTTTAGACATTTGGATCATTCTAGAAATAAACACGCATATATGCCATAATATACAGGTACAATTCAAATCTGGTCTAGGAACAAACACGTAGTTTTCTCAAAGAGAAACTTGTATATCATGTTTTTGTCTCATCTTGTAAGCTTGATGTATTGCTGTACTTGTATCACAGAGACAGCTTGAGAGATAGTATAAAAACAAAATCAGATTTTACCACCAAGAAGGTAATCTCTAGAGAGCTGCGAGCTGAAAACTTGGCATGAAGCTGAAGGAAAATGCATCTCTCAGCCCTGTGTCACCTGAATTTACCTAAATATTTTATTAAACATGCCATTCAGATAATGTTATCCTGCTGTAAGAAGCTTTTCAGCCTCGAAACTGTGACACTGAATTTTAGTCGGGCACAAGAAATGGACAGAAAGTTGGACCCAAAGTGAAGAAAAACATTTTTGAATGACTTCCAAAAGGTCATTAACTTAAATCTTTAAACCATTACAAGACTGCCTGGGTGTTTGGAAGTATAAATATAGCACAGAAAAATGCTATAAACCATTTCAAGACTGCCTGGGTGTTTGGAAGTATAAATATAGCACAGAAAAATGTAAAAAGAGTGAGGGAAAAACTTGCTTAATTCTTGGAATGTAACATTTATTTTAGTCAAAAATTGTTAAAGCAAAATCATTGTGATTGAAGGAGTACACATAATTCAAACCCGCTCATTGTTGGTCGGCAGCTAACCGTGGGTGAAATCGATCATAATGAAATAGTAACGAGAACAGCAGACCTGCCGGCAGGGGAGGAGGCGCTGCAGGTGAAGAGTTCATGGAGGTTTAGAAGTCCAATAACAGAAGAGGAAAAGACCGGGGAATAAGCAAAGCAATGGACTGTGCTTGTGAATGAGATTTGTGGAGCAAACAGAGAATCCGGAGGAATCCAAGGTAGTTTAGTTTGTGCAGGTGGCGAGCCCCAAGACAATAGGGGAAGGAGAGAGGTAAGGAGGTTAGCATCACAAAAACCATAGAGGAAAAGATAAAGACAGGGAGGTGCTGGGGGAAATTGAGGAGGAGGGGATGAAGGGTGGGGTGGTTGAGAAAAGGCAGCCTTTCTCCTGAGACTATTATGAGACACACACACGCACGCACACACAGACACCTGTGCTGATCCCATTAGGAGACAAAAGCTGGAACAGAAACATTCATGGCTTTAATTTTTAGCTCTTCCTTTGCTGTGACTTTATGACCCTCTCCATGCAAGTGAGCTTGAGTTTATAAAATCTAACTCATAATTGCCTGCGTACGCCTATGTCAAGACAGACTTCAGTAACAGAGAAGCAGATTGATGAGAACTGCTGTCTGATTAATGAAACAACATATGGATTCTCAACGAAATCTGTTCAGCTTGGCATTGCAAACAGATATTGCTCTGCTTAAATGATTCTTCATAACTTTCCAGCTAAACTGCATTAAAGGCAGAAAATAATTACTATTCACAATGTGAATGCTGAATAAATCATCATGATCCTTTGAGGCATCACATAAAAAGTTCATTTGTTGGAAACAAATAAATTAAGGTCTCAAACATGCAAATGCAGACAGTGTTATTTAAAGAGCAGAATTTATCTACTTGCTGCTCCAGAGAGATTCATGTAAATCAGAAAACCAGCTCAGGTCTGCCATTCACACAAAGCTACATACTGTATGTGTTTCATAGAAACCTATTTGTGTTTTGTTCCCTTGCAAAGATGACAGATGTATATTTTACTTTTGATTTTTGTGGAAAATTGTGAGCTTAGAGTTACACAGAGGAGAAAGTGAGAAACTGTCAGACCTCCTGACAAGATCGGGAGTACAGTGACATTTTTGTTCAAAGTTAGCTCTGCTCTCATGTCATTGTGTCCTTTCTGAGCAATGTAACACTGAGCATCTTATAATTCTGGGAATTCTGGTGTTGCTGGTATTCTGTTAGGATGTGAACAAAAGGATCTTAAGCCAAAGTTGAGGTGCTTTTTCACAACAAGCTTAAAGTCATTGAATTTTGCAAAGACTGGATATAGCCCACCTTGAGGGTCGTGCTTGACATTTCTGTGCTTTATTTTTCTAATCATGTAAATTAAACTATATAAACTAAATCTTGTTGCTGCTTATGTAAAAAAAAGCACAATACAGACCTTATAAATGTTTGTAATGATGGAATAGATTTGCCTCATTTCCAGAGGTTAATAAACAGAAATCAATTTAATGAACTTGGTATGGAAGATGAGTCCTCATGTGGAGTGGTATATAAAATCTAGGGTCATCAATGCATTAACCCATGTGATTCATCTAAAAAGTTTATTATGTTAATGTTACATAATGTTGATTAATCACATTACCCGTTTTGACCTAAAAGCTTCTCTCCCACGGAGGGTTACAGTCTTGTGCTGCGGTCAACAATGCAGAGTCACAAATGCGAGTGAAAAAAGTTTGGATATTGCAACAGTGAATTATCCTCCCATCGAAGCACCACCACTTTATAAGTAACTTTTCTAATTTGCTGTTTTAAAATGAATTACTTCTTTTAAACTTTCTTGGATATAAAAACTCGGAAAACTGAGAATCTTCTGACATCTTTTATGGTTTTAGGCAATAAACAATTTTTAAAACATTTTTTTGAAGACGCGCATATTCATTTTTCAAGCCCGCAAAGTTAAGCAAAGTAATTAATCTAATAATTTTTTGTAAATCGATTGACATTTTCCACTTATTCAGTCAGAAAAACCTCTCCAATTATGATGCTTGAGATTTTTGGGGAGAGCCATTATTTTTGAAATATGTATCAATTTGATCCGCCCATTTGCATTTTGGAGTTGGAGGGAGGAAAAGGACAAATTCTACTTAAGAAGGTGTGTTTGTCTCCATATCCTTAATAACATGTGCTTTGACCATTCAGTGTAGAAATTATGTTGATAACTCCAAAAGTGTGTACAAAAGAAATTGAAGAACTCATAGCTTAGTGAATGTGCCCAGATTTGTGTTTTGATTCAAAGTCCACTTACAGAGTAGATCTCATTCAACTCCTCTGTTTTAGAAAACAGTGGAATGCTTCAAGATATGTTTTAGCAGTGGCAGGAAAAAAAACACTGAGGTAAAACAAGCAGAAAGTGGGTCACCAAGAGCCATTGGGTTGTCCTTCACTTATTTTCTGCAGCCTGTCTAGCACAGACTGGCCCCTATCAGCACCTATTTAGCAGACTGTCACCAGTGAGAGTGAGGCACAGCAATGTTTGGAGAGAAAAAGCTGAGGTTATTGGTGAGGATTGCTGTTGGCTCAAACATGAACACACAGGATTGTGTGCTGGCAGCACCAACACCACTGCAGCCATGAAATAAACACTAGACTATCTTGCTAAGTTTTAAAAATCTTAAAGTTGATAGTCATTTGCAGGGAGATAACTATATATCCAGTCATTCAAATTGTTTCAGTCGAGGACATATTGAAATTGGGTCACAGTTCATGCTTTTGCTGCTCATTATTACCGTTTTAATATAAGTACTCACTTGCATGTATCTGAGAAACAGCATTAGCCTTTAAATAGACTGAAATTTCTTTACATCAGTGGCAAAAACAGTTTTAATCACCTTCCATTCTATTATTTCATTCATTTGAGGAGAAATTAGACATTGGCTCTTAAATCCTAATGAAATTAATACAATTTTGGTAATGATGGGAAGCAATGGTCAATCACAGATCCATTTAAACCAGATAAGGTAAATCCAAGTTAAAAGCAAAGGTTTCTGATAGGATTACAATGTGGCAGAAGAATGGGTTAAACTGGTGAGTTATATCCAGGAGAGTGAGCTGTTTGGAGTCAAATGTGACCTATTTATACATTCAAACACTAATGAGTATGTGTGCAGGCTGGTGGACAGGGCTGAGAACAGAGAAAAGAAACAGCAGGTGAAAGGCTCCATTTTAAAACTCACCATTTTCCAGGTTTGCAAGACAGATTTCTGTGGGTGCAGTGGTAAAGAAAGACGAACAGATAACTTAATTGAGATGTTGACATAACCCGAGGATGTATATCTAAGGTATCCTCTATTCAGTGTGTCCATTATAGCCCTAACATATGATTTTATGACAACAATAATAAGACTTTTACTTTTTTGGTTCAATAATTAGCAACATCTTTGGAAACGTAGTCATCCTGCTTGAACATGTCCTCATTCACGTAACAAGCTTCCCTGCTTTAGAAAATTAACCATTATTAGTTTACCACAATGCAGGGTGACAAAATATCAATTTTGGTCTGAGCCACTTCCGCGTTTTCTTTTTTTTATAATCACTGACTGTTTGTTGTTTTCTTTCCCCATCTTTATTATGCTGTTCGTTCAGTAATGTTCAAATCACATGGACCATGAAGGAACAACTGTGTTTATGGTGATAATCTGCACACAATCCACTTTTTAGAGAAGTAATTTTGGAAGTCTGTTAAATGCACATGATTTTATTACCATAAAGGGAACCAACAGACATTCTTAATTTTTGTCAAACAAATTGAAACATGTATTCATTTCATTCCATTTCACAGTCATTCATGACTTTGCATTGCTCTATAAACTAAAATCCAAAATAAAAACAAAAACACATGATAGAAAAACATTCAAAAGAATGAACAGAATGCTTTTGCTAGGAGCTGTATAAAAAAAGGGGGTTGTGTTTAAACTGCTGGGCTAATTTCCAGGAAATCTGACAATGCAAACAGTTTCTCTGGATTGATATTCCGAATAGATTAAGTGGAAGTTAGAAGTCAAAAAATGCAAAGATATGGGCACTGTTTGGCCTGTAGCAGTCATTTATAAATGCAAGAGAAAAAAAAACAAACATTTGCATGTTCTTATAGAAGATATGCACTCAGGACAAACTTAAGTCTAAACTGAAGAGCAGTGTTTACACTATTTTGTTATTTAAACTGATCTGCTCAAAAGACTCTTAGTTCAATTGTTAAGAAATTGTTCTTAATCTATCATGCCTGCTTAAGCAAAGGTTAATATGAAGAAAAATAAGTAAAAATAAATAAATTAGGACACCCATTGAAAGTATAACCTATATAATGATCTAGATGTGTGTGAAAAGTTTTGATAAGAACATTTAGCTTCTTTTTGTGTTCATCTTTTCTTTAGAATCAGGTCTCAGTTAGTACTTTCTTTAAACTTAGACGCCAGCAGAAAATGGAGGCCACCTTTGCTACATGACTGTTATGATTAGCTTACATTGAGGAGGATCCAAAGTGCAACAGAACAGGAGGTAGATGCAAGATGAGAATAATTTAATACCGATAGTCCAAAAAATACTTACAGAAACCTCAGGAGAGCACTGGAGACAACAAGGGGCAGAGCAAGGGTTGACACAAGGATTCAGCAGGAAACAATGACACAATGAAAATGTGATGGACACACACTGGGACAATCAAGGAAACAATGCATAGCTGGGATCAATTAGAGGGGAAGGACAAGACCAGAGAAGAGGTCAAGAAAACAACAAACTCAAATTAAACTCAAAACAATCCAGAACTATTAAAATAACTTCTCTGGATATTTATTCTAATTATAAATTTCATCATAAATGTACTTTACACGACAGAGAGAACTGCATTTACCCACGGGAAACTTTAGTCAATCTTGTCTGACAAGCAAACACAAAGGCATTAAAATAGTCCAAAAATAGACAGCATGCTCAGAGATAATTTTATTCATTGTGTGCAGACTAAAATAGTTTCAAATTACTTCTATCCTTAAAGTCGCCTCACCACCATGTACTGAAGCTCATGAATTTAAATGTGAGCTGGAATCAGAACTGAATAATGAACTGAGTTTAGCCCATAAGTTTCAGTGGTTCTTCATTTGAAGAATTTTGCACAAGTGTTATAGCTGATAATATTTTCTGACATATGGCAATAAGAAACGTAGTCAAATCTATCATATAGAAAAATTGTGTTGCATTTTCAACTAAAAAAAATGTTTAAATGGGAAAAATACCAAGGAGCAATAAAGGAAGTATATAAGGACAGAAGGGAAGAAGAGACAAAGGGAAGAAGGAAGTAAGGAAGGCAAGTCACAAAGACAAACGGAAACCAGCAGAAGGAAAAGCTGACCACAAAAAAGTAAGAAATTAAGAGATTAAAAGAATAGATCAAAGACAGATATAATAGATCAAAGTTAGGAAGGTTTGAAAAAAAAAGATTGGACAAAAACAGGGAAGAAGGGAGTAACACAGAAAAGGAAGAATGAGAGGAAAGACAGTGGGATGGGGAATAAAGTCTGATAATCCAGGTTATTTTCCATGCTCTCATTTTCTTTGTTAACACATACAGATCTGAAAAATAATAAAAAATAATTCTAAACTCTTTCAGAGTTTTCGAGACTGTGTAGAAACTTTGCAGGATGAAAACTCTTCAGGTTACTCAGGTATCCAGGTTTTCTATATCACACTAATCCAGCCGCTGCAGAGCAAAGACAAATGTATTTTCTGCCCACCCGTGAGACCTGCAAGCCAATTTATTAAGGAGTGTATAGTTTTCTTCTACTAAAAGACTTTTATTTGCCTTTTGGACACTTTTCTTCTGTGCCTTTCAGTGCTATTCTACAAAGGCTGTTGTTGAGTGCATGTTAGATGCTTCCTCAGCACATTCACTTCAGCTAAAATAGCATCTTGTCCCAAAACATTTTTTTTCAGTCAAGCACACAGATCTTTCAGGTACTTGAGGATGTTCTCTTTTTCTACTGATGTCCAAAATGTTCATTTGAGAAAATAGAAAAAGAAAGAGAAACAAACAAGTTGGTGTGACGTTATGAATTTTATTCGAGTTTCAGTGTTGCTACTAGCAACAATGCAGTCGCATTTGCCTCGTTGCCAAACAAAACACAACCCAATGCTTTATGGAATGAAACTCTTTATCCCTGCATCAATCAAAGTGGCAAACATACAGCCTTACTAATCAAAATGATAAAAAAAGGACCATGCTAAAGGATACCCAGAGTGAAACGATAAGCATCAAACTAATTTCAGTCGCAGAGACTTGGAGTCAGTGAGGGCTCCTGATTGTCAGTCTCATTTGCAGTAAAATGCTTGATGCATTCAGTAGTAAACAAGTCAGTGAAGCATCGCCAGCAGTCTGCAACTGTCCTCACACCTCAGAGAATAGTAAAGGATAAAACTATTTAACAGGTATAAATCTGCTCAAATATGTCTGATTACTGAACTTTAGTGTTTGCTTAACATGCCTCTGCTTTTAAGGGTTTTAACAATTAGCTTCCAGAAGAGTTTCACACTACTACAGTACAGACCAAAAGTTTGGACACACCTTCTAATTCAATGGGTTTTCTTTATTTTCATGACTATAAGGCTAGAAATCCCACTTATTAACCTGACAGGGCACACCTATGAAGTGAAAACCATTTCAGGTGACTGCCTCTTGAAGCTCATCAAGAAAATGCAGAGTGTGTGCAAAGCAGTAATCACAGCAAAAGGTTGCTACTTTGAAGAAACTAGAATATAAGGGCTATTTTCAGTTGTTTTACACTTTTTTGTTTAGTGCATATTTCTACATGTGTTATTCATAGTTTTGATGCCTTCAGTGTGAATCTAAAATGTCAATAGTCATGAAAATAAAGGAAACTCAGTGAATTAAAAGGTGTGTCCAAACTTTTGGTCTGTACTGTACATGTTTACAGTTTTAGCTTTCGATTATCTGAGTAAAATATTATTTCTAGCATGGCACCTTAAACAAACACAAAAGTGAGTTAAATGTAGTCTTTAACAGGAATTCAGTCTTCATGAGTGTCTCAACTCAATTTTTTTAATTATATGGCTTGTTTGCCTTTAAAAACCTGTTACACAAAAATGTCCTGCTGCTTAACGCGTCTGACAATTTTATGTGGTGCTCAGCAGCCAGCTGTGCTACTAAATATAAAACGTTTTTCATTAGGCTTAAAAATTAACTGCCTCCCAAATGTAAGAAATACAACTTCAGCCAAAAGGGGATGACAGTATTTTATCTCCAGGTATGTTTAATGACAAAAAAATGAAAACCTTTTACATGTGGGTGACAGTTTCCTCTGTGTGAAATTAGACCCTGTCAGAAAGAAGCACGCTTATGAGGTAAAATTAAAACCTTTCAAATCTGGTTCTAAGAAATGGATGAACAGAGAGGAAAAGAATGCTCTCAATGCAGACGCCTTAGCCCTTTTATTGACTATTAAAGTTATTTTCCTATGTGAAGTCTTGGAAATAAAGATGCAGATGTAAAAGGAACCCGCTTTTTATGATGGCATTTCACAGTCCAACCTGGTAGGAATGATTTTTTCTGATTAAACATGCTTGGTCACAGCAGGCATCAGGAGAATATTAAGCATTTCACATTTTCATAATATGCTTTCCATACATTTGAAATTCCTCCATGCAATGTCATACCTCGCCGTTCCTCAGCCTTATCCTATTCCCTTCATCGAGCTAATCAGTTCATCATGTCGCTTACCTTGCTTATCCTCAATAGTAAAGTAATGTCACAAAAGGAAGGTTAAAGTATATGCCCAGTACATATTTTAAGCTAGGTTTCACTATTTCAATGTTCATAATTCATCAGAATTGAAGCTTCTTCAACTATAGCTGAATTAGTGAATAACTACTTATTAGGATTTCTGATTTTTTGTTTAAATCAATGCAAAGATTAATTAATTTGTGAAATAAACTTGAACTGTTTATAAAAACTAACTGAAGAACCAAATTTGGTATTAAACAATATTTATCCACTTCTGATTTGCTAAAAAGAAAAAAAAACTTGCTATGATTAACAATTGCTAAATGGACAGAACTTAAAGTGCTAAATCATTCTGGCCACCAAAAGCTTTTTTATATCACAGCCAAACAGGCACAGATTTATACATTACATACAATTAAGGAGGAAACTTTTTAGCAAAAGTCCTTTCCCAAGAGCACACTGAGAGGTGGCAGAGGGGGAAATCTGGAAGCAAACCCACATCTTTCTGATTGTAAGACGACTACTGAGGCAATGCATCACACCTGCCACATTATCAATGGAAGAGTGCACTAATTAATCTGCATACTAATCATTGAAAGGGATTTTTCTATGACTAGGATATACATACATCAATCTATTGTCAATACCCGCTTAACTTTGCGCTACTAGCGCTGTTACCTACCTTTAACACGACATTGGGCAGATGCAGGGGCAAACCCTGGACAGGGCGAAACAGAAGCACACAGCACTAACAACCATTCATAGATGGGCAAACTAAAGAGATCAGGTAAGATAACAATCATCTTTTTAGACTGTGGAAGGGAAGCTGGAGTACCTGGAGACAACCTAAGCATGCATGGGGAGAACATGGTAGCTCTTTAGAAGAAGTCCCAGGGGAGGGATTTGAACCAAGGATCGTCATGCTTCCACTTAACAGTATGGCTAGGATATAAACCTTTGGAATCTTCTTATGTAAAGTAATTAAAACCTAATAATTATTATGAGCTACAAGGTTATTAACCCAACAAATACTTTACAGCCTAACTACGATGTCTAACTTTTAAGAGAATTTTGGGAAAAAGGATGTTTTCAGTCTGCAGATTCTCTTCTCAGAATGCCTTATTGTCAGCAAAAGAAATATGTTTAACCAAACAGTATATGAAGAGGCCTGAGGTCAATCTGAGCAGACAGCCTGTCAGTTTTGGCATAGATCGTTGGGTAGGAAGACAGGATAGGCAATCTCTTGTGGAACTAAATTATTAATATTAAATGGGAACAGTCTCATAGATAACTCACTGAGAATAAACTGAAAGAGTCTTCACAGTGAAACTTGAGAAAAACAAATGTTTCAGAAAATAAAGTCGTATGCGGAATCTTTGGAGCTGAACTGGGTGATTACTCCGTTCCTGGTTTTGATGGAACACTGCGTATACCGTGTTTCAAATTGTTATGCAAGTGATGTTTTCTCAGATTTTCTTAAATGGTCAATGCAAATGATGGTCAGTATAATTTTCAAGTCATGAACTATTACAGTATAAATCAAATTTTACTGAACAAAGCTCCCCATGAGAACAGTATTTTTTTCAAAAATAAAAGCTCAAAATGCACTTTTCCAATTTATTATGCACAGCAGATTTTCTAAACATTTTATGGATTATAAAGAACTGCAAACGGTCATTCTTTGAATGTGCAGCATTAAGTGGTCACATGTACTAAAATCAAAAGCTATTTCAATCAAAAACATCTTAAAAGACAGAGTTACATGTTAACATAGGACCTTCTTTGATATCACAGCACAATTCTTGCATCCATTGAACTTGTGAGTTTGTGGAAAGTTTCTGCTTGAATTTCTTTGCAGGATGTCAGAATATCTTCCCAGAGATGCTGTTTTAATATGAACTGCATTCCACCCTCAGATCTTCTGCTTGAGGAAACTCCAAAGGTTCTCAATAGGTCAGAGGTCAGAGGAGGATGGTGACCACCATGAGTTTCTCCTCTTTTATGCCATAGCAGCCAATGACACAGTGGTATTCCTTGCAGCATGAGATGGTGCATTGTCATGCATGAAGATGATTTTGCTGCTGAAGGTACAGCTCTTCTTTTTGAACCATGAAAGAAAGTGATCAGTCAGAAAGTCCATATACTTTGCTGAGGTCATTTTCACACCTTCAGGGACTCTGAAGGGGCCGACCAATGATTCTCTCCCCATGATTTCGGCCCAAAGCATGACTCCACCACCTCCTTGCTGACGTCACAGCCGTGTTGGGATGTGGTGACCATCCACCACCAATCCACTACTGCGTCCATCTGGACCATCCAGGGTTGCACAGCAGTCATCAGCGAACAAGTCTGTTTGAAAATTAATCTATGTATGTCTGGGCCCACTGCGACCGTTTCTGCTTGTGAGCTCTGGTTAGGGGCCCAATATTGGGTTCATGCACCGCAAGCCTCTGGAGGATCCTCCACCTTGAGGTTCCAGAGGCACCAGCAGCTTCAAATAACCGTTTGTTGCTTTGTAAGGGCATTTTAACAGCTACTCTCTTAATCCGATGAATGTGTCTAACAGAAACCTTCCTCATTATGCCTTTATCTGTACAAACCCATCTTTGTTCTGAATCAGCCACAAATCTCTTCACAGTACAATAACGCTTCAGTTTTTGTTAAATATCTAATGTTTTCATACCTTCTCATATGGCACTACATTATCTGATGATTTTCATCAGCAGAGATCCTTTCTCTTTTCCATATTACTTGAAACCTGTGGCCTGCTTAATAATGTGGAACATCCTTCTTAAGTAGATTTCCTTTAATTGAGCTCACCAGACAAACTAATCAACCAGCTCTCTGAAATTAATTATAGTGATTCAAAGAGCCCTGACACACAATGCCATCTATAAATTTAATAACACAACAAAAAATGTAATCTTTATGACACTTAAATCCAATTTGCATAATAATTTGGAACACGGTGTAGTTTAGGTAAGAACGTTTTCTGACAAACCATTAGTGAGTGAGAAATTACAATTCTCTTTCTGTTTCTGGGAATTACAGTCAGATACTCCTGAGCCTCACTAATAATTGTAAGATATGTTGGTCTGTAGTTACTCATTTATTTTAAAGAAGTTAGGTTTTGTCAAGTTTTGCTAATCACGTTAAATAAAATGAACAACTTCGCTCACAAAATGTAATGAACATGTTTTGTACAGCCCATAGATCTATCATAAACCATAATATGTCACATTTAAGAGAAGACAGTTTTATTAAAGACATGGCATGAAGATGTATTGTTTTTAGAAGCACTCAACGGTTTCCAAGCACCGCAAGTAATAAGGTTCTTTCCTTTTTAATCCATGCATATTTTGAAATTTCTAGATTAGGAGCCTTTCGAGGTTGTCAAGAATGATCTGAAGAAAAAATTATTAAAACTGGCCAAAAGTCTGAGATATCCATCTGTAAAAGTCTGTGCTTGTTTTGTTTGTTTTGCATCTATTGGTCTATATTAGTAGATTTGGGCTTACATGCAAATGTATCTCATAAATGTGATTCAAATGTTAATTGAGTTATTTTCTCAATTCATGAATTAACTGTAAACTCAAATGGGAAAGAACACAGCAAAGCATTAACTTTTTAGAATGTATAAAATAAAATGGAAAATAATAAGATTAACTGGTTCCCAAAGAAGGCAAGATTAATATGGTTTTCTCCAAATAACTTCCCAGTTGTCTGATAAAACACATAATAAATATTTTTTTAATAATTGAACAAAAATGATTGATTTCTGCAAAATGATTTAGAATTTTTAAGTTCTGAAAAAAAAGACCAAAGTGAGGTAATTTTGGACATACTCAAAACATTATTTGCTGCAGGTGAAAAGTATCTAAAAGAAATAACCTTACAAAGTCTAACATTCTACAAAATCTGACCTAGGACCTGGAGGTTGTATCCAAACCTTCATTTGATCTGTCAGTTGCCTGCCAGCTTTTTAGGAACTGGAGGACTGAAAACTCAGAGGGCAAAAGCGGTTTTGCTGCTGACCAAAACAATACTCTGAAGGGCAAAATGTCATCAGTCTTTTTGTGAGTGCAAAAGTACTATTTCATGCCTGTTGAACTATTATGTTTGAAATTTTCTGAGAAATTAAACTAAAAGGATGGGATCTTATGAGCTTAAGCAAAATCTAACATTTTTTCCAGCGAGTTATCTTCTGCATATCTTATAGTTGGTCAAAACTTAAGTTAAGTACATTTTTATATGTCTTAATGTATTTATAGGTCTACTTGCAAGGTGTTATGTTGGTGGCCTGAGCTCTGAATGGCAATTAAAAATGACCCAAAGCTGAATAAAAGTGCACACAGTTGTAATATCCATGTGAACTGTTGATTGCCTTTTCTTCTTTTTGCCATGGCAACAAATTTAAATCTGAGAGAGAATTGTGTTGTATGAATATCAGGAAGACAAAGCAATGCTTAAAGTAATAGTGGCAATTCTGCACAAGTAATTTATTCTCTTGTGCCTCTCCGTTTGTATTACAACCTAAAATGCCTTGACATTTTAATGCCTCCTTATTTGCATTTCTCCTTTCACAAAGCAATGAAAGCCTACATGTATCTTAGCCACATTTTCCACCATACAAAAACTGAAGGACAGTCCCTTCTCTGGTAACAGCCTCGGCATTGCACTAATGGGAGATTGCACCCATTTTGACAAAGAAAATGGACAAAGTTGTTGCTAGGCAACTACTTGTGTCAATTTGGTACATTATGCTGGTAAAATGCATTCCAAGATCAAGATTTTCAGAAGACACATAATCCATGCGATTGTCATAAAGTTTGTTCCTTCATGTCTTTAGTTTGGTAAGAGATGATGCATAAGAAAAAAAATCCACCAAACTTTAGACAAAGGTGGTTTTTGCATGTTGCTGCTGAATAGAGAGCTTACATTTACAAAAATTAAACTTTTCAGAAATAAAAAATTGCTTTGCTATAAATGCTTAGAAACTTTTTTTATATACATTTAATTGCATGTTTATCAATGTAGCCAATGAGAAGACTAAACAATGGAGTTGATTCTCACAAGAAAGCAACTAAAATCCAGGTCGATGCTCCACTGTGACAATACGTAATTTAAAACTTCCAATAAAAAATAAAGATTTAAAAGTTTGCATGGGGAATTTAATGAGTTATAAAAAGTTTGAGGTGCTTTTCTAACTTGTTCTCAGTTTGAAATGTCAGAGGTGAAAATGTGGGAATGAGTACGCTAACCAAAACTAAAATCTAAACTTCAGCATTTAAAAGAAAAGTGGAGTTGTTTTGACTTTAAGTTCACAGAGAAATATGTGAAATATTTTTGGAGCCTGAACTACTGGGATGAATTCTCAACAAAATCCCAGTCAGATATTCCATTTACCAGGTAAAAGCTGTGAACAGCTGTCATCTGAACATAACTTTATATGTGATCAAGTACCTGCTACTTTGCTCAAGTAACACTTGGAGAAATCAGTGTTAGTATTTCAGGGCCATCAAAATGTGTTAATATGTGTGTGTGGTTTAAGAACAGCTCTAAGATAACTTTGGGTATGTGAAGTAAGACTGTCTATGGACATTTTACTGGTACAAATAAATTCTTTTCCACAGAAAGCAGCTGTTGTCGGTTGGAATCATCTGAATGTTGATTTGTCTGATTATGACCATGAGGGAAAATTTCTGAATCATGAGTCAAAATGCACTTTTCACTTTAAAGCAAACATTGTTTTTCTGTTTATTTTTCTTTTCATCTTCTGACTCAGCATTGCTGACCAAAAGGAATGGTGAGTGCCATCGTATAGTTGAATGGTGACATGACTCATAACAGTGCAGGAATGCAACACGAAGAGCCTGACACAGGCTGGGTAGTGACAGATAGATGAAAGATGTGCAGAAAACATTTAAATAACTGAATTTGACATGTTTTGCAGACACCTGTCGGCCTCAGGGTTTGGAGCAGAAACCAAAACAGAAATAGTCATGAAAAACGTCTACTGCCTCACCGATGAACTTCGTCTTAGAGGACAAGCACTGGCATACACATAGCCAGACGTTCAAAATTAGAAGTACCACCTCATCTTATTATTTTCAACCAAAATGTAAAATGCGTAATTTTTCAGCAGAGCCATGTCCCAAAATACAATCAAAGCTACAGTGGAATGGTTCTGACCGAAGCATTGATTATATAATAAAATAACCCAGTTTAAAGTGTGGACACAATTTCAAATAAAAAAAATTGTGGCAAGACTTGAAACCTGATATTTACAGACACATTAAATTCTGACTGAGCCTGAGCTATTGTGAAAGAAATAAAGTACTTTAAGCAAAAGGTGCAAAAAATCTTATGCCAGAGAAATGCACAAAGCAGTTCTGAAATATATACTTGCAAACATGTTTTTGACCCAAGACTGAAAGATAATCTGATAAACCCCTTCTAAGTCATTAGGATCAACCTTTCAGCTAGATTTGCAAAACCAGAAAGACTCATCAGTGTTTGTTTTGATTTTCAAAAATCACTTTTACTCCAGTAACA
Source organism: Xiphophorus maculatus (assembly GCF_002775205.1). Lineage (NCBI taxonomy): Eukaryota > Metazoa > Chordata > Actinopteri > Cyprinodontiformes > Poeciliidae > Xiphophorus > Xiphophorus maculatus. The sequence continues at coordinate 21,233,329 of NC_036460.1, forward strand.
AACAGCAACATTGAGGCTGCAGTGCTTTCTGTGAAGCTTTGGTGTTCACTTTTAGCCTGTGTATTTCTTCTCACATCCATGTGGCTTAATCCCACAGCCTTAAAACATTAATATCATGATTAGTTTTAATTGGTTGTTCTAAGTGGATCTTAAAAATAAGCCTCCATAGTTGTGTGTCCCTGGGTTGACTCTGAGATAAACCGTCAATATGGTGTGACTGAACCCTGGATCTTACTTAATGGCAGCTGGCTCAGACCCAAGACTTTATGGAAAATGAATCAAAGCACATCTCTATAACCTGTTTTAGGTAGATTTCTTCAAAGCCGTTGTTGCTCAGTTATACTTTAAAGATATGTAAACTTTTCCTTAGCACCACCCAAGATGACATTGATTTGCTTTTAAAAAAATAAAAATAATGTTTTTTTCTAGACATGTTCGGATGATTAACAATTAAGAACAATTACAAAGTAGAAACAAATATGACCACAGAGGGAAGCGGTCATATTTTTAATATGACCACTTATTTTTAAAGCCTCTTTATCCACACGTATGCTATGTGTTGCTAACCTCTTGGTTTGGTTTCAGTTTTGGAGGAGATTCTCTGCATGTCTATTCTCTAGATGCATAGATTTACACACAACCTCCATACACGCTCAGATTTTTCTCTCCACTCTAAAGCCAGAGCTTCCAGCTCTTCACTGAAACTCTGACTGGAGCTGATCCAACTTAAACACTGTGGATTTTCCATCTAACACATGCTACCTTTAGCATTACACCTACTGTAAGAATGCTGCATTAATTAGTACAATAAGGTAGGCTGTGAAGTGCACTTTTTTCCTAGTATTGCATATGCGAACTCCGGCCAATTAAACAAAAAGAAAGAAAAATTTAAAAAATGTTCAGCATGCTGTTTTTATGTTGTTGTATTGCCAACTAAATGCTATGTCGCAGTAGAAAGCCTCTTATTGTGGGACTCTGAAACAGGTGGAACAGCAGATGGACACAGAATGCGATCAATACACGTCAACGGAGCAGGTGTGTTCTGTTTGTCTTTTAGTTTGCGTGCATAAATGTTCCTGCATACTGCAGGCTCAGAAAGTTGCACTGCGGCCCCGTGTCTTTGATCAGTCCCTTCCTCAGGGATTTCAGACATACAGACCCTAACCTTACTTGTAGTTAAAGCAGTGTTAGTTGGGCCTCGCTGAGCTGCGTGGGTTCCTCCTACACAGTGTAGCTTTGAGTCTCTATTTCTTTCGGCGTCACATCCACACCTCCTCACAGCTCCCAACACTAAGTGCTTATCAACACCTCGGGATAATGCATGTTACTATCAGTTGCTTTTTACAAAATACTGCTTTAATACAATTACATTTTATCTGTATTTTTATTTTAAAAAGTGAATCAGCAACCCAAGAAAAAGATTATTTAAAAAATTTTATGATCTACTGTTATTTAAAACCAATCTTTTTTTAAAATGTAAAAGGAATTGAATATTCATACTTATTTTAGTGAAAAACCTTTAGAATAAAGTAGACCAATGTTTTTCCTGCTTTGATAGGCTTTTGAAAGTTTTCAGTCAACACTTTATAAGAAATTAGCTGCTGGTTAAAACAGCATCAAGTGTGTGTGTTGTTTTTTTTTTTGTTTTTTTTACTGTTCCTTACTAATGTTGAAGCTGGACTCACTTTGTGCAAACCACATGCATTTGCTATGTCTCTGAATATGAATTTGTTTAAGAGCTTGACTTTTACATAAATAGAGATGTGCTCCATCACCAAAAATCATTCTCAATAAAGTTTATAATTGAAGGAAGAAGTCTGAGATTTGCTTAAAGCAAACCTGTCTTGCCAAGCAAGCATGGGTATAACTCAGTTTATTCTCTTAAGCACTCCTCCTTAAAGTTACTCATATTTGATAAAAAAAAAAAACGCAAGGTAAATTGAATCATATTTAGCCACTTTTTGTTCAGTGTGATTGATCTGATTGGTGCCCACAGGTGGTTTTATTCCTGGACTGAACTAGAAAACTGAAGACTATTCGTACATCCCCGCAAGCAGGACCCATATGCAAGCAAAAGATGATTTTGTCATTGCTTCTCTTTCTGAGGATGCAGACAGGTAGAAGTGGTCCCTGTAAGATGAGCAAATCACAGTGTGTACTGATAATCCTTCAGAGGTCATTCAGTAGATTTGCTACAATCAGTGGCGTTGACAGACATTTTCGGGGGCAGGTGGTGGGGGTGAAAAAAAATTGCATGGGACATGTAGCTGCCGCCTGCCTTTGTAGTGAGATTATTTTGCAGGCACAGCTTGAATATCACGTACCTATATACCTACTTTAAATCAACAGCCACATGCTGTCAGATGCAGGTATTTAATAAGGTTTCAACATCGCACTGGTTGGTCTCTTTGCCAACTAAATTGGCAACAACAGAATAAAGTATAGCAATGCAACATCAATCATTTATACTTCTGAGTGCAGCAAGTGTGACATGACAGGATTTATTTAGACAGTTAAGATTAATGAGATTCACTGCATGCTCTGAGAACTGATAACAAGATGGATGATATTGTTTACGTATTAAATAGTCTGATCATCTCACCATAAGTTTTACACACGAAATAAAACATGCCCAAACTAACCTTCAAAACAAAAGATGTCTGAATAGACTAAGACTAAAGTAACATAAAGCATTTACCCTGCAACAAACTAACTCCAGGGAACTTGGAGTTAGTTTGTTGCTACAAAGACTCAA